>NC_139958.1:20440284-20677784 GCF_963454915.1 Gymnoscopelus microlampas
ATGACAAAGTCAAATGGCATACTGTTTGTTAATCTGTCCGACAGACAGACAGACCTTTATTGATCCCGTGATGAAATTCAAAGTGTATTCCTAATTTAGCTGGTTCAACACAGCTCACACATTTGATGGATTGGTCTAAAAATGAATTAAAACCATGGCAACATGATGTGATTGGCGTCACTAAGTCTCTAGGGATGGACAGAGTGGAAAATAAAATGATTGAGGGAAGGTTTCCTCTGTGGAAACAACAGGGGAGAGGAAACATTTTGCCTGCTCACACAGGTAAAAGAAAAGGTTTTACCTGTTGGAGTCGGACTGAAACATGTTTTACTCTCATATTTAGGGCTGCAACAGTTGAGTTAACAATCGATTTAATTGATTATACAAAAATAATAGATAATTTAATAAAATAATCTGTCAATACTTTGGGCATGTCGTTATAGGTGAAATGTAAAGAAAGAAATATATATTTTCAATATAGCGATATTCGATCTGCTATTTTTGATTATTCGATTATTTGATTAATCGTAAAAGTAAGCGATAGAATAACCGCTAAGAAAATAGCTTGATAGTTGCAGCAATACTCATATTACTAATATTTTGCTTTTGCCTTCCCTCAAAGGGAAGAACAAAGAAACAAGAACACTACAGAGCGGGGAATTCATACCACTCCTATATAGTCTATAAAGACTATATATCACTATTTTCACTACTAAAATATCACTATTTTGGGGATTATAGGTGAAAATGTTAAAGTGGAAATAGTAGATCTACAATCTCAACAACGTGTTGTTGTGAGCTTGTAGCGGTTTTATCGCTGTTTTTGCACGAGACAGACATAAGACAAAGTATAAAATATAAACACTCAACCTGGCTGGAATGAAAGTGGTAGAAGGGAGGAGAGAGGCTTGCAAGGTGAGAGGGAATGTGTTTATTCTCCTGAGGGCTCAAGGGATATTGAAGTAGATTACAGTGGTTCTCAACCCTTTCAGGCCGCGACCCCCCAAAATTATCAGATTTTAACTAGGGACCCCCCAAAATCCTCATATTTGAACTAGAGACCCCAAACATCCCAAACCCTAACAAGCACTTGGAATCATGATAGTTGAGGCATTTCTTTTTCTTTGTTTTAGGTATAAAAAAGGTCTTAAAAGTTCTTAAATTGTCACTTTATTGTCTTCTGGGTACCCCCCCCCATCCCCCAAATCATGTGGGGACCCCACATGGGGGTCCCGACCCACAGGTTGAGAACCACTGAAGTAGAAGACAGTAAACTCTGAAGCAATTCACGCAAAGAGGTTGTAGATTGAAAGATTATTTACCTGAGGGACAGTTGATGAGCTGAAGTACCAAGGGGCGACGGGTCACAATGCCAGAGCCACGAGGGAGGAAATCCCTGAAACACAACAGACGGATGGTGAGAATCACAGCCATAGTGGGGGCTAAGAAGTTGGTCAGCAGAGTTAAGTATCAGTAACAAAAAGTAGATAATTGGATTACAGTATCATCCAATAATCCAGTGACTGGGGGGTGTTTAGTTTATGTTTTATCACTATACTATCATGTACATTTAACACTGAGGATTTTGCTGTGTACACAAAACAGGATTAGCTACATGGCTGAACAATTATAATTTGTGGACCCTGTCCCCTATTGGGTATGGCAGTTGGCCAGTGGAAAGGCCAGCAAAATCGAGTAAAGGTGCATTCAGACCGGAAGATATTTCTTCTCGCTTGAATCGTGCCATTTTGGTCGCTGGGTGTTGTGATGGGATAAAAGTGTTCATTAGCGTGTTCATCTAATTGCCACTTCATGCATGCATCTTTGCATTGAATTAGTCTCACTCACAATACACAATTTATACTTTCTCATACGGTGTCCCATGACAAAAATAGCTAAAAATAAATGTTCACAAAAAAAAGATCACTCAATGCTTTGTGAGCTTGTAGATTGGCTATTTTTGGCACAGGACACCGTCCTTCGATGAGGTATAAATTAGGCACAAGTCCGCTTTATGCATCCTACACTAGGCTCTGTACTTGGGAGGCCATCCTGACAGTCCCTGACTTCAAGTGCTCCTTTGTCCTGCAAACTGACGCCTCAGGCTCCAAAGTGGGAGCCGTGTTGTCGCAAACGGTGAATGGGGAGGAGCATCTGGTGACACACATTAGTTGTAAGCTACAGAAGCATGAACAAAACTACCCAAAAGTAGAAAAGGTGTGCTTGGGTCTAAAATAGGCCATGCATCTCCTGAAGTATTATCTACTCGGTAGAAAGTTTAATCTGATACTGTAACTGAATATGTTCTCCTAAATAAAGATAAGAATGCACGTGTCACAACATGGTTCCTTGAGTTCACCTTCAACATTGAGGTGAAGCATCAAGTGGGGAATTGGCAGGGAAATGCCAACCCTGTGTCATGGGTCAACGAGGACCGCTCTAAAGATGCTCTGTGCCTGGACAAGTAACCAGATGGGGAGAGGTATGTTTTGGAGAGGACAATACCATGGAGAGCGATAGCTACCCACAGAGCATGGGGAGACAATTCAGCACTTAGGACAGCACCCATTCTCACCCAGGAGGAAACTAGCTGAGTTAATTAGTCAGTGTTATCTCTCACCTCTCCTCACTGATTGGACATTGAATGCACCTTGCACAGATTTTAACTTGACCTTTGGAGTGCAGTGCACTGACCGTAAAAGCTGGCAGTCTCTCCCCAGTCACGAAACATGGCTCCCCAAGACTTGGCTTAAGAGTTTTCTAATTAGGTTCCTGTGCTGGCCTCATTATCACCCCATATCTATGTTTTCCCTGGCAACTACCAGGACCCCACACATCCCAGTGATACCTCAGTCTGGAAAGAACCTTTGTTTTGTAAACCCTCAACCCCTTCAACCTCTATAGACCGCAATAGTCGCCACCATGTTTTTCACTGTGTCGGAAGTAAAGATCTTATTCATTTCTCTATAGACGTTTCAACAAATCCCTATATTAAGACTTTTAAGAGTTATCAAACCAACCAGCAGCATCCTGATGAATCATGATCTTAAAACATTTCATTGTGTTCTTTAAAAAAAAAAAAAGGAAAACGCAACTACTTCTCTCAAAAGTCATTGTGCATACCTTTCCAATGGTTCCAGTCTACTGAGAGCGGTCACTGGTGGTTTGTAGGGCTCCAACTATCGATTATTTTCTTACCAATTATTCTAGCAATTACTTTTTTGATCAAACGAATAATCGAGAAGCACATTTTTTTGTAATTTGTTTTATTTTGGCCCAAAATCGATAGTTTTTAGTGGTTTGTGAAATGAAGCACACTTCTCCACCGCAGTATGTGTACAGTATGTATAGTATGTGACTGTGTTAGTGTGTATGCTTGTGTACATACAAGAGACAAGAGTATTTGCTTCAGGGAGTTACTGTACTTATATAACACCAGCGTCGGTTCCACCGCTGGCACTGTATGCTGCTGTACCAGCTGACCTGACTGTATTCACTTGCACACACACCATGAATGGCTCTGTCTGTCAATATGTTTACACAGTGGCGTGTAAACATTACACGCCACTGTTTTTTTGCAAAAAACAGTGGCGTGTAATGTTTAATATACCGTATATCTGTCAGTATCTTCCCGATAGAGTGGCCCTGCTGCAAATGTTACTTGTTTTGATGTACAGAACGTACTACCCTCTGACTGACCTATGTACCTGCTGTTATTGATGTTACTGTACATGGGCTTGAGTTACTTTGAATGATGAGTAGGCTTATCATTTTTATCCTTGTGTTATGGTTTGTGCAGTAACTGGCTGAGCCACATCTATAGCTTTTAATTTCACAAGTTTTCATTGTGTGTTCCAACTCCTAGGTCTGTGCTGGTGCCTCTACTCTGTTGGCCGTCCATCCATCTGTCAGTGCCTCCGCCTCCCTGTCACACTAGTGATGTAGCTAGGCAGATACCGGGAATAATCGTTCACTTCCGGATAAAAGCGCCAAAATTGGTACACATACTCCTTGGGTAGTACTGTTTTGATAAAACCCGTTAGCCACCTGAAAATTCAAGATGGCGGCCATTTTTCAAGATGGCCGCCATTGAATATAGAGTAATATTACATTTCCCAACAAAATCCCATAGATACAAGCGCCAAAATTGGCAAACATACTCCTTGGGTATTGCTCTTTTGATAAAAAACAAAGATTTTAAGATGGTGGCCATTTTTCAAGATGGCCACCATTGAATATACAGTAATTCACAGTAATTTCACAATAAAATGTCATAGATATGCACCAAAATTGGCACACACACTCTTTGGGTATTGCTCTTTTGATGAAACCTGTTACCCATGTAAAAATTCAAGATGGCAGCCATTTTTCAAGATGGCCACCATTGTACAGTAGGCTATATACAGTCAAATCACATTTAGAAGTAAAATAGCTTAGAAGCAAGCACCAAAATTGGCTCATATACCATTCTTTTAATAACATATTAGCAGCCACCTAAAAATTCAAGATGGTGGCCCTTTTTCAAGATGGCTGCCATTTAATATACAGTATTGCTACATTTTGCAATAAAATCACATAGATTAGCGCTGAGAGACTAGCGGATCTTGCAAGTGTAGATTACAAGTAGTAATAGCGCCCTGGGATCACCCTTCGTCTAGTCTCTACCCTTCGACCTGTTTGGCTTGGGTAACCCTGCCAGGAGTACAAGACTCCTGCCGACATAGTTCTAGGGGTCATGGAGACATGCAAACTGCCCCACCACGATAAGGTGATGATCCCGTTGAGGCAGTTTTTTTTTGTCTTTTCTTTATTTATTATTTTTTTATTTTATTTTTTTGTTTTTTTTATAGACAGTAGGCCTATACTTATTCGCTTGACCAAATTGTCTGTTTGTTCGCTTATTGTCTTGCTGCCTGGATGAGGAAGACACTTCTAAACCTCGCATCTGCAGCTGCACTGTGCCGTGTAGGTCAGACCAAATCTGTAGCATTTGCATCGACCGCAGCACTCCGACATGCATCCACACTTGGTCAGCTGCTTGCAACTCTCTGCAATGGGTGGGAGCTCTGTCCAAAATATCTGCCACAGATCTCCATTCTTCTTCCAGCCCCAGTTGGCAGGATCCTCTGTTTCTGGTTGACTTATTGTTGACTGACTCCAGATACAGCCCGCCTGGTAGGCAGCATGCTTTACATGCTCCTTCAGCGCTGATCGGGTGGGAGGAATGGCTTCATATGGTCTCTGCTTCCGAGCAAACATGTCCAACCTTGCATCATCAACACCTTCAGCTGCGCTTGATCTGTCATACATCATGAGCGAACTCTCTCTCCTCCGTCCTGATACTCCTGGACCTGTCTGCAGCGTTCGACACAGTGAACCATCAGATCCTCCTCTCCACCCTTAAGGGGATGGGTGTCTCAGGCTCTGCACTCTCCCTGTTTGCATCCTACCTGACGGGTCGCTCCTACCAGGTGATGCTGAGAGGGTCTGTATCAGAACCACACAGACTCACTACTGGGGTTCCCCAAGGCTCGGTTCTGGGTCCTCTTCTTTTCTCTCTCTACACTACATCTCTTGGTGCTGTCATCCACTCCCATGGCTTTTCCTACCACTGCTATGCCGATGACACCCAGCTGATCCTCTCATCCCCCCCCCTCTGACACACAAGTGGAGGCATGCATTGCTGCTTGTCTGGCTGACATCTCGGAGTGGATGTCGACGCACCACCTGAAGCTCAACCTGGACAAGACCGAGCTGATGTTCCTCCCGGGAAAGGGCTGTCCGCACCGAGACATGGCCATCACCATTGATACTGCTGTGGTGACGTCAACTCGGACTGCGAAGAATCTGGGTGTGACCCTGGACGATCAACTGTCGTTCTCGGCAAACATCGCTGTGACACACAGTCCTGCAGATTCCTCCTCTACAACATCAGGAGGATTCGCCCCTTCCTCACGGAGGAGGCAGCACAGGTGCTTATCCAAGGTTCTTGTCATCTTCCACCTGGACTACTGCAACTCCCTCCTGGCTGGTGCTCCGGCATCTGCCATCAGACCTCTGGAGCTTGTTCAGAAAGCTGCAGCTCGTCTGGTGTTCAACCGCCCCAAGTTCCCCCACACAACTATCCTTCTCCGTTCTCTACACTGGCTCCCCGTAGCAGCTCGGATCCAGTTTAAAACCCTGGTGCTAGCCTATAGGGCAGTGAAAGGAACAGCTCCTTCTTACCTCCGGGCTATGGTCGATGCCTACACCCCTGCCCGACCACTTCGGTCTGCCACCTCGGGGCGACTGATGGCCTCGTCACTCAAGGGTCCTTCTGGTCGATCGACACGGTCACGACTTTTTTCTGTTCTGGCCCCACAGTGGTGGAATGAACTTCCCACTGATGTCAGGACAGCAGAGTCACTGCCCATCTTTCACCGCAGGCTGAAAACACTACCCTTCCTCTTTGTCTTGTACAAGAAAATGCTACACATAATAGACTTATAACATAGCATGATCCCCTAATTTAGCAGGAGATTAGGATTCCGGGGCTGATATATGGTACAAGGAAGCCAGTGTGTCAGTCCATGGGTCCAGATTCAGATCCTACATAGTGAAAAATGTATGATTTGACACCAAGATTACTCAAATAGGACATATTTTGGTGATTTTATTCAGAAATGCATTATTAGTGTATATTCAATGGCGGCCACCTTGCAAAATGGCCACCATCTTGAATTTTTAGGTGGCTGCTAAAATGTTATTAAAAGAATGGTATATGAGCCAATTTTGGTGCTTGCTTCTAAGCTATTTTACTTCTAAATGTGATTTGACTGTATATAGCCTACTACAGTACATCTTGAAAAATGGCTGCCATCTTGAATGTTTACATGGGTAACAGGTTTCATCAAAAGAGCAATACCCAAAGAGTGTGTGTGCCAATTTTGGTGCATATCTATGACATTTTAGTGTGAAATTACTGTGAATTACTGTATATTCAATGGTGGCCATCTTGAAAAATGGCCACCATCTTAAAATCTTTGGTTTTTATCAAAAGAGCAATACCCAAGGAGTATGTTTGCCTTTTTTTGGCGCTTGTATCAATGTGATTTTGTTGGGAATTGTAATATTACTCTATATTCAATGGCGGCCATCTTGAAAAATGGCCGCCATCTTGAACTTTCAGGTGGCTAACGGGTTTTATCAAAACAGTACTACCCAAGGAGTATGTGTACTAATTTTGGCGCTTTTATCCGGAGGTGAACGATTCGCCTGTTTTTCGCCTGTTATCTGCCTAGCTTTTTAGCGAACACAGATGGCCCTAACTGCAGATGGTCCTCCTGACTCCTTCCAATCCACTCCTCCCCCAAAACTGGCACCATAAGGACCATCCAAATGAGAAGAGCAACCAGTCTCTCAAGTACTCACACACGCGCGCGCGCGCGCGCGCACACACACACACACACACACACACACACACACACACACACACACACACACACACACACACACACACACACACACACACACACACACACACACACACACACACACACACACACACACACACCAAGGGGCCCTCAGCAAAATGAGGAACAAAAATTGTCCTCCTGGTGGCACTATAATAGGGCAATGTTAAAAAGGTGGCATTTGTTCCTCAACGTAGTGCGGATGTGTGTGCAAACTAAGTTTCACCGCAATCGGACGCTGCGTTCATGATTTGCGGTATTTTATTGAAAACGGGCCACTCCTGCAAACTTTAGATGTCAATCTTAACCAATCAGGATGGAAAATGAAAAATCATATTCCCTCTTGATCACATGACTATAGAGCACCGAAGTCTGACGTAATTTACACATCCTTGGTTTGTCTACCTAGTTCGCGGTTTTCCACCCCCATTCTGAATCCCATAGACGTCTTTAATATCGCGTCAAATAAGAACTGTGTTCCAAAAATAAATAAATGACCCCGGCGGTTTTACTCTTATGGATATGAAGCATCAACTGACGGTGAGAAAACGATAATGTTACTTCCGCCGAATTAGTTAAAAAAAAAATTAGGGACTGTACGTACAAAGTTTTACACAGATCGGTGCAGTTATAGGGAAAACACGAATCGGCCTGTTATAGCGCCGCCATCAGGCTGATTTGAACATTTTCAAGTGACATTTCTTCCTCGGCCTAGTGGGAATGTGTTCATGATTTGACGCATTTTCATCCGTCGCACGCGCGGACGGACGGACGGACGGGGTTGGCCATGCCTTTCGGCCTGGCGGAGACAATGAGACTAATATGATCTTTCTTCATTGTGTGTAGTAATTACAGTCCCAGCGCAACAAGTCTTTCCTGCTGGACGGACTTGGGTCATAAACAAATGGGATTGCTTTTTGGTGATGAGTTATATAGGCTATGCACACACCCAGATTACTTCTATTGTGGTGAAAGGAGCCAATGAATAGCCTTGTTGTTGACTGGTGGTGGGCCTCCAGATTAGGCCATAGCCAATGGGTGAATTTATACTGGCAAGCCGTGAACCAAACAGAGATTAATAGTAATCCTGTGGAGCTGTGTCAGGACATCTAGACTCCAAGCTTTCTCTTCCTCTCCTCTCTCACTGCAACAGCCTCTACTCTATGCTTAGCGTCGCTTGCACCGTTTAAATCCCTTTTCTTATCTTTTTTAATTCATTCAACCAGTCACCTTAAAACATAATCAGAAACATAACTAGTGTTTCTGAAGCTCTAATATAGCGCTACGTTTGACATTAAACTGAAGAAATAGATAAGATATAAACAAAATGGACAAAAGACAAGAAATACATTTTCTACACTTTGTAACTTGTAACTTTCAGGATTTTTGGGAAAGGGAGTATCTCCTGTGGGAGGGTAAATTGCTCTTACTGCTTCAAATGTGCTCAAGGGGGAGCTGTAAGGGGTTAAGTGTCAGGGACACTTTTCTGGGGCAGGCTGAAGGTTGAACCAACGACAATAGAGATATTTCTTACAAGTGACATCTTCCATGAAAGTAACAAATGAACAGAAGGTGGGTGTCAATGTGGTTTAATGCTGTCAGTCTTAACATCTCAACTCAATATTTCCTTTATGCAGTAACCTGTGTGACTCATTAAATAGCTGTTTCTATAGATCTCTCTATCTCTCTATTCTGTCTCTGCAGAGAAACGCTGACAATCGGCAGAATGCTTTCAAGACTAAGATTGTGTAATATGTGAATCTAGCTACATCATAGTCAAACAACTCACACAGTGTGTGTGTGTGTGTGTGTGTGTGTGTGTGTGTGTGTGTGTGTGTGTGTGTGTGTGTGTGTGTGTGTGTGTGTGTGTGTGTGTGTGTGTGTGTGTGTGTGCGTGCGTGCGTGCGTGCGTGCGTGCGTGCGTGCGTGCGTGCGTGTGTGTGTGTGTGTGTGTGTGAGTGTGTGTGTGATTGAGGCAGTGAGTGAGTGAGTGAGTAAGAAAGAGGTAAAGACAATTATTATTATGTGTGTTCAATTTGGAAGATAGTGAAAACACAGCAGCATGACTAGCAGAACAGGAGGACCTGAGTGACGACAATGCAGCTGGACAGGGAGAGAAGATGCACACCCAGGTGTTGCTGTTGTTATTTTATAATCCAGGATTGTGCTAGCCCATGCAGGCTACAATAATAAAGTGCCTTTTAGTTGGAGACTTAAATAGACCACATAATTTAACAGAAACTGGATTGCAGCCCACAGTGCAGGGAGCACACCTAGGCAATGCATAATAGGTTCTCTGCACAGCAGCCATATTGTAGAGAAATTGGGCCTCTTCCTTACTTCCTTCACAGGTGTTACCAGTGATACTATGAAGGCGCTGTTCTATTTAGTGTGGCACGGTGGTTCTCAAACCTTTTTAATTTCAAGGACCCTCATAACTCTCAGCAGCAGAGTCTTTCCAGTGAGCTAACATGCACAATTTCAGCACCCTGACTCTGCTTGAATGGAACATTCAAGCAGAGTCAATGGAACATGACATTAGTGTCATTGGTAACACCTGTGAAGGAAGGAAGAGGCCCAATTTCTTTCCAATATGGCTGCTGTGCATAGAGCCTATTGCGCAGCATTTGTTGAATAGCATAAGAGTATAAAGTAGGCTTGAAACAATGCGTCAGGACAAATGCCACATATTCGAGATACAAAAAGAAATTGGGATACTTTAATTAAATTCTTAAAGAAGTCTTCTTACTATGAAGACTTTTAACTTTAAGTATCACTGACACTGATACATTAGTAAACAAATCAATATGAAGTTATGACACAGTATGAATTACTGCTAGTTAAAAAATTCAGAGGCTGCAATGAATTGCATAAGAGAGGGGAGTGCAAAATGGAAGGTAATTCTAGTACTTTGGGTAATATCATAATTTGGTCAAGTGGTGGTGAATCCTTTCATCATACACAATCTAAGTAAATCCAGCATACTGCAACATACTTTTCTTGAACACGGAAAAACGAATTCCTTGAAACACCTTTCAAGTTCTGAAAGATTATTGACAAGAAAATCAATGTGATGATATGAATCACAGTTAAAATCATAACGGCAACATTCTATAGAATATTTACAATAGCATGGTTTTCAACAGTATTGTTCTGCCCTAGTTTGAAGTTGAAAATATTGTAAATAAAACATGTTGCTTTGTTGTTGTATTGGGTCTGCGTGTCTTTGGAACTGTCCATGGTACTGAAACCAGCGTGCCGTGGATGAAAGGGAAACAGAGTATTTATGAATTACTTTTCTGCATTCACGCAGCAGATGGCTGCTCAGATGGCACAGATGCGCGCACAGAGAGGGGGGGCTGTTAGGGGTTAGATCTCTTTCTCAGATGAAATCGCCAAACTTCGGATTCCCAGACAGCCTATAGGTTTCTGAACTGTCCATACAGTATAGCTAAGCCCACCAATGAGACACAGAGTGAATAGATGGAAATTGTGCCATCTTATAATGAACATTAGTAAATGGGTGAAGTGCTCCTTCAAGTTCATGCACAATTCTTCTGCATTATGTAGCAATTATTAACATGCTGCATAACAAATACACCATACTACATTCAAACCAAAATGAAGCCCACGCACTGATGTGGTCAGTTTGTTGTTATATCAAGCCACATAGTGCTATGATTAGCACTTGGCGTGTTTTTGTTTGTCAGTTGTGTTTTTCTATTTTTCTAGATACTTTCTCACACATTTTGCAGTGTACACATATTGTTCATTTAGAAGTAGGACCCATGCACACAACACCATCAAGCAACTCAGTGTGTCCTATGACTAATGTACTTTACATACTATTTATATTTCTCTCTACCATGTACTTACTGTACTATTGCTGCTATTCTAAATTATGTCTTTGTAATTGCTGCTACAAAGAATTCTACTCTTGTCAAATTGATTGGTGATCAGATTCCTGCAACCTTCTCTTGATATTAAAAGCAGAACATGTGCCCATAACTTCCCCACCTCCACCCCAGTTCTTGTGTATTGGTGGTGTATTGTCTCCCAGACTCCCAGTGTGTGCTGGATGCTGGTAACGATTACAGCCCCATGCTCTTAGAAGGCCTCCTGGGGATGTGCTAATTAAACATATGGAGAGAGAAACAGAGAGAGAGAGAGAGAGAGAGAGAGAGAGAGAGAGAGAGAGAGAGAGAGAGAGAGAGAGAGAGAGAGAGGGAGAGAGAGTTGAAGTGAGTGAGGGGTACATCCGAATTCATACAATTTTGCCTATTTTGGATGCTAGTTACACTACTATGCAGATATTTGTTGGTTACTTATTCACACATGTTTTGTTATTGTCTCCGCCAGGGCGTACGCCCGAAGGCCGCTATGTTTTATCTATTTGCACTATAACTATTTACGCTGTCGTTTGTTGACTAGGATTCATGCCATTTACTCTGATTCAGCACTTGTCAGTCGCTCTGGATAAGAGTGTCTGCTAAATGTCTAAATTGCACTTTCATCAGCTGTGAAGCCAAAACTTCTGTAGCTGCAAAACACAACCGAAAAGGGCATAAGTAAGTAAGTAAATTCTATTTATGGAGCACCCTTAACTGATGTGTAGCTTATATTGGATTGCAGGATATGCACCTAGCAGGACATGCATTCTGTGTTGACCTGGAAATGGGCTGTATATTATACTGTATTATATGTGCATGTGCCACATCAGCATACAGGAACTAGTGGTCAACCAAAGCTACATTTCTGTGTCGATCACTGAAATCAACTAATCTTCAAGGGAAAAATGTCATGCATCGCAAGAGAAAACAGCGGTCTGTGATTTTATAAACAGGCTATACTACTCTATGTGATGTTAAGTTTCTTTCAATTAATGTCAGTTAATATAATATTAATATGCACATAAATGAATAGGGAAAGAAACAATAGCTAGAGGACAGACATGGCAAAGCTGAGACAAGGGCAGTAATATGACATCTCAATTGGCGTCTGTGTTCCAGGGTGCTAAACTTTATGTCCTATCATTAGTATTAGACAGATATTGTCTTCATTAGTATTAGACAAACATTCTGTGCTACTATCATTAGTTGAAGACTAGACTAGACAGTCTGTCATATCATTAGCATTAGACAAAGCCCAGCAAGCACTATGTTTTTGGCTGTCCTTGTCCCTGTGTCACACCAGCCAGACGTTGTCTGGAATAACCATGTTGAATTAAAGGTATGAAGTCATGTACCAGGGTTGTTAAACTGGAGAAAGAGGATTGTGATCTAGATCACTGTTTCCCAAACAGTGGGTCGGGACCCATGTTTTGGTCGCGGACCAATTTTTATGGGTCACGAGTAAATATCCCCTTTTTTTTTCGTTTCCTACATAAAAAATAAATAAAGCTATTTCAAAATATTTTTTAAAAGTTAATCAATTGAAAACATACACAGTATTTCATAAATAAAATAAAATAAAAATGCATTCTTAAAAAAGGTTTAAGAAGTTGTGAAAATAGCAGATCTACAAGCTGACAACGCAGTGCGAAGCGACGCGTTGTGAGCTTGTAGATCTATTTTCTCCAGTTTGGGTCCCAGGCAAATGTAAATTTTTTCTTTTGGGTCTTGAGCTAAAAGGTTTGGGAACCACTGATCTAGATCATCTCAACAACTCACCACTACCACGGCTGAACATTACTTATTGCTGTACTTAACATACTCCTTTCAAAAAGCTTGAATCCAGTTGCCGTTACCAGAATTGACTTCATTCACATTCAGTAACATCTCCTACCTCTAATTGTTCATTTGTACCCCCTAATTATAAGTTACCTTTACACATTCCTTCTTGTTTAATAAAACTTTGCATCCAATACTTGTACTTGAAAACTCAATGATCAAGTAAACTAGGAGAAGCTTCAAGAACCCTTGTGATATTTATGGATGTGCCTCCCAGTCAAATCAGTTCTAAGCTCCATAATTCCATAAAGAAAATGACAGCAATATTACACAAAACAAAAGTTTATCGTTATTTACCAACAAGGAGGTTTTGTTTTCACCAACATCTGTCTGTTTGCTTGTTTGCGTGAGACCAACATCTCAAAAAGAAAATGACCGGATTGCCATCGCATTTGCTGCTGTAAGCTCTCAAAGAGTGAGTAGCCTATATTGATTTTGGTCACCCTATATGACCTTTCCAATAGCGCCATCGGCAGGCCAAACTTTCAGTGTTCAAAGCAATGTATCTCTTCAGCTTGTCACCATACAGCCACAGCATTTGCACATTCATGATCCCTCAAGGAAGAAACATATTGATTCCAGTGACCATATGTCCTTTGCACTGCACCAAGCCAAACGTTTAACCCATTAAGACCTGAGGCCAAATCTAAAAATGTAAATATATATATATTTTTTTTTTAATAATTTAGTTTTCTGAAAGACTTCATGTCAAGGACCCCCAAAATGATATGTATTTGGCCGCCGACCCCCATCTCAAAATATTTTGTTCCAGGGACCCCCAGAAACAAATTTAACTTAAAAATGTTCACTTAAAAATATATATATATTCAAAGATTTGCATGCACAAGCTGTGAGCTTGAATATCTGTATTTTTGAATAGCCAACGCTAAAATCTAAAATGACGTAAACTGGAGAGATTTGTAGTCCTTGGCAGATGTCTGCACAGCCCTGTACCTTGTTGCTATAATTACAAACAAATTCAAATAAATGTGAACATTGGAAAACTATTCCATTGCCCACTACCACTCTTGCTTGAGGCATTCATCTCTTCCAAAGTCTGTGACATCATAACCAGATCAGAGCCGGAGTAGTAGAATGAGACGCAGTCATGTGACCTGATGAGGAAATCCCTCAACCAAAAGAAGGACCCTTATCAGCAATGAGTACACTTAGACTGCACTGTCCATTTTAACCACCACTACTGCAGCCACTTTTGTGATTTGTGCTATATACACTATATATATCCCTTAAACTGCTCCCTGGGTGCCGTTCTGTATAAATGGCAGTCACAGCTCCTGATAGTTTGGATGGGTAAATGCAAGGACAAATTCTATGTATGTGCAAATGTACTGTAACAAATACCACTACCCTGCCTCCTAAAAAAGACAGACAGACAGACAGACAGACAGACAGACAGACAGACAGACAGACAGACAGACAGACATATAGATAGATAGATAGATGACCTGAGTGATGTCAGGGCAGCTGGACAGGGAGAGAACACACACACACACACACACACACACACACACACACACACACACACACACACACACACACACACACACACACACACACACACACACACACACACACACACACATTCATACTCATACTGCATGACAGGATACTCGTCTGCAATTGGCTCTTTGTAACACAATAACAAAGACTGCAGCACTTGTTGACACAACACACAAACACCATAATGCACACAAACACTTGTTGTAGTGAAAGTCAGTTGTGATTCTGTGATGCTACAGGTAAAGGTCATTGTATCATAACCTGAACATTTATTTTGAATCACAATACACTATCAATCCTAATTCGCATCCCTACTTCCTACCACAGCCATCTAAAGCATACAGTAAACAAGGTAGCTTAATTGGACAACAACAGTTTCAGGACTACTACTGAAAAGCATTGCAATGCGTTGTTTAAGTTTAGATCTGTTCTCTATGGCAAGCAACACCCTCACTGGACACCACGCTGGAGTAGCCTACCGCATTAGGTAAATGCAATATGTCATACAACTACTAGTATGGTCATTTTAATGATTGACTCCATGGCTCATGTTGTTTTCGGCAATAGCTAGATGCTAAAAGAAACATGCCCCAAAGTGTGCTGTGACATGGTATTTAATTGGCAAGAGCAGAGTTTGTTACCATAACACGTGTGGCACTGCGATACTACCATAACACCAGTGGTGGAAGAAGTACTCACACAATTTTTACTTGAGTAAAAGTATCAATACCACAATGTAGAAATACTCTGTTACAAGTAAAAGTCTGGTATTCAGAATTTACTTTAGAAAAGGTACAAAAGTATTGACATCAAAATATTCTTTACTTTACTGGAGTATTTCCAGTTAAATCACAATGCGTCGCGATGCAACGCATTGTGAGCTTGTAGATCTGATGTTTTATACATTTTAGACATAATGATAACTTCTGAAACAGGACGTTCTACATAATGAGTAGTTTCTACTTTTGGTACTTTAAGAACATTTTGATACCAATACTTTTGTACTTTTACTCAAGTAAATGTAGAATTCCGGACTTTTACTAGAGTGTTTCTACATTGCAGCATTGATATAACTGAAGTAAACAATGTGAATACTTTTTTTCACCACTGAGAGAAACTAATAACAAAGCAACATTTCTAAAGTGACCAAAACCGGGACTGACAATCAATAATAAGAAAGTGTGCCACCACCTGTATGTTGTCTACTATGCCATAAGCTGGTTCACCTATAAGCACTGACAGATGGATGCTGAGCTGAGCTGGAAAGGCTCAAAGCTCAGATGGACTCTCACAGCCTCTACTCTACTCTACCCCCCACTCTCCCCCTCCCCTCTCCACAAGGTCACACTGCAGCATATAGCGGATTGGTTCCCTATGCATCCTGCTTGTTGAGTGTGTGGGTTCACAAAATGCATCATTTTATGATTCGAATACATTGATCGAAACAAAATAGGCTGCACATGACATTACCATTACCGAATATTACCATGATGACCAATGAAATGATGGCACCTATTCTATAGATAAACAATGAAGTGAGGAATGATCTGGAATTAGTAGGCTTACACCTTGTGTAGCCTATAGCCATAGGATGTTGGGCCCTACATTTGGTCCAAACTAAGGGAACACTTTAATGTTTGTGTCATGTTGACACCATATTTAACTATTCCATTAAAACATTTAATATCCTGTATACGTTCATTTTTTGGAAATCTCTCAGAAACGGCTTCCACATTAGAAAAGCTGGTGCTTCCGTATATAGGCTATAATGCTGGGTAGCCTATCGGCAAATTAAAGCAAACAGGCAACATTCGTGTTTGCAAGGCAATAAATAATGATGTTGGTTTGTAAAATGCATTATTTTGAATGTTAGTAATTACTATATTTTGAATATTAGTCATTACTATGATAAATCAAATTCGTTAGCCAACATGATATGCTTGTTTTGGTATTCAGCCAATGCACCATGCAGAAAAAGACGGTGCAGTTTCTGAGTAGGATTTATATAGCCTAAACTAAATAATCTCCCCGGATTGGTTTAGTGATATTACATTTTAACATTACTATATGATATTTGATAATGAAAGGACGAAGATTAAACACAGCAAAAACTAAATTTTGTATGTGTCTATTATTCGTTCAGAGGATTCCTATATCAGATAGAAGCAATAAGGACCTGTTTGGGGGGATGGGGTTAGGACGGACGGTATAGGTGTGAGACCGAACATAGCAGATCTACAAGCTCGCAACGCAGCTTGTACAGATCTGCTATTTTCGTCCTGAAGCGTTTGGTGCACAGTCGGTCACATCACATCATAGATAAACCCACACACTTACTTCCCCACGAAGTTCTCCAGCACCGAGCTCTTCCCTGCGCTCTGGCCGCCGACCACGGCGATCTGAGGCAGGTCCAGGCTGGAATTCTGACCGATGGCAGAGAACGCATCCTGCATGCGGTTCACCAGAGGAATCAGATCTTCCATTCCCCGGTTCCCCATCCTGGCGACGAGGTAAGAAGGAGATCCTTCTTCTCGTTCTCCTTCTCAGAATAGAAATAAGGGCTACACGATCGTGTGTGTCCCCCCCTCCTTGTCACCCTCCTTGTCACTTATTAATACCCTGATCGCAGCGTCTGTTAGGTTTTTGTTTGCGTCCTCATGTATTACGTCTCCTCGGTGGGCTGTTCCTCATTGGTAGGCCTATTTATTGTGCTTCCTCTCGGCTGTACCACCTATTTATTGTGCCTCCTCTCGGCTGTACCACCACGCACCCGAGTGGATGGATGGAGATGATCTCCTTCCCTCAGGAGAGATCCCTGCCTGCAGTTACATGTTACACCGCTCGGCGGTGCATGCGTCTCTGTTGTGACCAAGCAAGAAATACCTGCACTTTCAGAGAGAGTGACTCTTCACTCTGGACTTTAATGTAGGCTACTATAATATATGCATTAAAATATGATTTTGAAGTCCTCATTAGCAATGGTGGAAAAAGTACTAAATTGTTTTACTTAAGTATCAATACTGCAAGGACCCGAAATACTCTGTTACAAGTAAAAGTCCGCAATTCAAAATTTACTAAAAAGTACAGAAGTATTGGTATCAAAATGTACTTTAAGTACAAAAAGTAGAATTACTCATCATGCAGAATGTCCCATTTCACAACTTTTCAAATGTATACAAATATTTTGAAAATAGCAGATCTACAAGCTCACAATGATGCATTGTGCTTAGATATGCTATTTTAAAATGGCCGAAATGTATACAGAGCTGAAGTGATTAATGTATATGTTTGTAATAATCTATAAAGTAAGTAAATCCATTAACTAGTAACTAAAGTTTTCAAATCATTGTTGTGGAGTAAAAGTATAGGCCTAATATTTGCCTCTGATATGTAATGGAGTAGAAGTAAAATAATTGAAAATTGGAAGTACTCCAGTAAAGTAAAAAATACCTCAACATTGTACTCAAGTACAGTAAGCCTACAGTCTTGAGTGCATGTACTCAGTTACTTTCCACCACTGCTCTGTTGACCAAGCAAGTTACCCACTTTCTGAGTGTGTGTGACTCTTCACTCTGGACTTTAATGTGGGCTAATGTGCCCCCCCCCCGGTAAAATCGTGTCCTCCAATAGGATATTCCATTATGAGCAGTAGGCCTACGGATTGATAGATCTGTCCATGGTGCTGAAATTAACTGATACATTCAAGACAGCAGGGTGCGTCAGCAACCGTGATTAATTTGTTCTGGTTGATTGATTGAATACTTAATTGGCAGTTTGCAAAAAAAAAAGCACCGCAAAGTACAGTTCAATACAAGGTCTGCTAAGAGGATTTTAAGCCCCAAGAAAGCATATGGCTTGTTTCCATTGGGGTCCTTTGTACTCAATTCATGAAACATTTAATGACAGACAAATATACAATACTATTCTAAACATACGTATTTATACCCTTACGGGTCCATTTGGTTCCATTTGTACACTCTCAGAGTTATGGGTGTCCGTGCATTTAAAAGGTTTGAGAACCACTGGAGTCTGGACTAGGCTACCCAACCACAAGAGGCGCTCCAGTGACTAGTTATTCTTTGGGGTAGTTAGTAGAGTAGTAATAACTAGACTACTAGACCCATGTAGCCAGGCCTACTAACTAGATCCATATGGACCGGCCTAAACGTAAACTACTATCAGTCCATAACCTGAACTAAATTTAATTTATTTTAGTTGGTGTCTAAACGTCACTAAATGTATTAATGTTTTGTATTGGTCGGGGACGCTGTCTGTCATTCTTCCGTTCCTTCAGTTCCTCGAATCAAGTGTAGTCTGGGATCAATTTACCTTATAGGCTATAGATCCGGCATCTAGACTGGATACGGACATGGCCTGTGTGCGTGCATCCACTATTACGTGTGCCAATTACCGGATACAGTAGGCGGGCTTTAGACCAGAATCAGATATGAGTACTGAGCCAATACTGAGCAGTAAATAGAAACCAGTGACGCTTCTCGACGCGAGGTTAGATTATCTAGTAGTTAGTGTTGCCATGTCCGCTTATTATAAGCGACGTTGGTCTTGTTTTTATGTAAAGTTTCTTGTAAATTATTGGTAGTTGCGAGTTGCAACCAGTGGTTCTCAAACATATTCATGGCAAGGACTCCCAAATTAATGTGTATTCGTCCACTGATCTGAAAATATTTTGTTCCAGGGACCCCCATACCATACAAGATTTGAGTTGTTAGAAATGTTACAAAAAAATCAAAAATACCTTTAAAAAAAAAAGCAGATCTACAAGCTCACAACGCGTCTTATCGCAATGCGTTGTGAGCTTGTAGATCTACAAGCGACTACAATCTTGTAGAGCTTGTAGTCGCTTCTTTTGGGCTTGTTTTCCTAGACCTGGTTGCTTCTTGTTGCTTGTGTCTCTCGCAGAATCTGGCAACACTGCTAGTAGTGCAGCGAGACAGGGGAACCAACCTACTTTAATCTAGTCTGTGTTGTTGTCATCCATACAACACAACGGTATTTTATTCCGTGCGCGTTTCGGTTTCCTGGTTGGAAATTAGGACCTCTTAACTGTAAGTAGCACAGGTTAATTGTGTAAAGTTGTGCAACTTTATTATTGCTACCTTTTTACCAGGTTATTTTAACATTTGTGTTGCTAAATGTTGTTAGCCACAGTCGGCTAAACTTAGCATGGCAAGTGCAGCAGCAGGTCATGTTAGCCACAGTGACACACAATGAGACATCCAGGAGAAAACTTACTACTAAAACCCCTGTTTACAAAACAACACCTTATCGAAATCCAAGTACGTTAACGTTAAAGGATGGTGTAAAATATACTGGATAAGTACATGAATAATAGATTTATCCAAAATATATGGTGTTAAATATTCATGAAGGGCACAGTTTATTGGAAGAATAAATAGCTGCAGCTATAATTCAAATAATGCATCTATTCATATGTTAATAACAATAATAATAATAATAATAATAATAATAAAGTGAATTACGAATTAATTAATTCATTTTCAGTGAGGTTTCACTGTACAGGATCTATCCATGTTGGGACAGTCAGTGTCAGTAACAGAATGCATTTTATTTTGAAGGCAACATGCGATCAGCTACATGTGTTCATAATGTTTCGTTGTGGAATATATATGTGTGAGTGTGTTCATTGATTGCAGCCAGCACTGCTAAAACGAGTCGACCGATTCTATAACGTTTCCTTAAGCGAAGAGGAACATTGTGAAAATGTTCTTGTGTTGACCAGCTAAACTTTGCAATCGTCGAGTAGTTGCCAACACAATTTGTGTTGTTATCAGACATCGGCTTTCCACTGATATGACGGACCTGTTGTATGAATGGGATGGACGCGCACTGTTTTTTAACGTTTACATCTGCACTAGATGAGACATAATTGATCGGAGCAGACTTTCAAGCACAGTATTGCTTTTTTTCACACCCTGATCTATAGAACCTCACGCTGAAGAACAGGTGTCCGGACTACTCCTCGGATCTGACACTGTCGTTGTTATAACAACAGCAGGATGTTCAATCCACACCAGCTTCACCAGCAGCAGCAGCAGCAGCATCAACAGCAGCAACAGTTCCAGCAACACCTGCGGCAGCTCCAGCATCTCTTCCAGCAACAGCCGCCTCCTCCTCCGCCGCCACAGCCTCCGCCACAGCACCATGTTCCCCATCCCCATCAACACCACCATCACCAGGTCCAGGCACAGCGGTAAGATCATGAACTCCCACACCGGGGATCAGTTAAGCATAGGCCCAATCAGGACATTGTTGTTAGAAAGAGGTCATTTAACACAGTGATTAAGGACCCCCCCCCACACAGTTTGAAATGCATTAGGCCACTGACATTTATTTTTTTGTTTGTTGTTTTTTTGTTTAGTTTTTTTAAAGTTAATTTGGAGCCATTTGGGTCCAATTGTACACTCAGGCCTATAAGAGTTTAGCTGGGGAGTGGGGACCCCCTGGAACCCCCTCAAGGACCCCGGGAGTCTCTGGACCCCACATTGAGAACCACTGATTTGACAGTCGCAACAAGTTACCGTATTGTTTATTTTGTATGTACAGTATATAGTTAATTGCCCACCATTTGAGCTATTTTCTCTGAACATTTATCATAATGTTAGTTGCTGGAAAAAAGCGAATTCACCTGTATGCTTGTGGTGTAGGGCCATGGCTCCACAGGCTCCCCCTGCACAAAGGATGGTCAACCTGTGCCAGGCTACCCAGACTACCATCATCGGCCCCAACCACCACATGCTACAGGGGGCCATAATGATGCAACGTATGCAAGGTATGGCTGGAAGTGCTCCTAGTAATAATGGAAAAAGATCGATAACACTTTAACTTAAAGATCAGGTCTATAATGCATCACAATCGTATTTATAATGTATTGTAATGCACTTTTAAGGCTTCATAACACTCTTTATAAATGTTTACAATCATGTATGACAACTTTATGAAGTATTTGGTCATAATGCACTTATGACCAGCACTTACAATACTCACTGCGCTCAGCGGAACCACACAGCGCACATTATTAACTACTATAACGTAGTCAGTTACTGTATAAAGACACTTTATAACTAAGTTATGATTCTAACTGATGATTTTGGTGATCTGGAAAACCGATTTTCTTTTATGACCGAGCTGCACCGTTTAAGTGGCACAAAAGTCCTTCAGATATATAGTGTATTATTCCTTCGCAGCTTTGTGACAGGCCCAGACATGCCCCCCATTTGATTTTATATTGTGAATAAAACACTGATATATTAGGGTTTGATGAAGGGTTATTTCTATTTCATTTGGTGAAAATAGCAGATCTACCAGCTCGGCTCATAACTCGCCACTTATAGATCGGTTATTTTCGGTGAAGAGATTTGGTGTAGAGGGGGGAAAAACAAGCGGATTAAGTATAGAGCCCTGGGGGAGTCCCAGTCAAGTAAGTATATAGGGTTTAAGTGGGTAATTCCTAGCTGCTATATTGCAGGCAATTAATTCATACATTCATTCATTAATTTCTGTCAGCTGTTGCACCTTGCCCTCGGCTCCTCAACCATTTCACAACCAGAACATTGAACAACTCATCTATCTATCCATCAAGCTCACAGAGGCACAACAAGATCACAATAGTCAGCAAAAATAATCGGGGTTATCAGCATAGTCATAATCGTGCAGCCCTGTTATGTTGTGGCAAATAACGTGGCTCTCGCCAATAAGATTGCTTGATCAGAACCAATTGTTGTAGAACTCCAAAACATAATCAATGTTTTTTTTAAATGCATCACTGATGCTAAATGCATTATATGAGCGGCAGGTCTTGCTCATATTACAAGCCAATGTATTTACAACCATGAAACAAATGTTATTTTCTGCTGTTGCTCTTCCTGTCCTTGTATCCACTTTTATTTGATTTTAAACAATGTCTCCCCTCCTCTGTCCACCGTCCAGGTAGCATGCGGGGCTTTGCGGTGGCTGGACAGCAGTACCGTCAGTTCTATGCTGCAGGGCCCCGGAACTCCATTCTGGGACCAGTTCCCATGGGTGTGGCCCTCAAGCCCCCTATGATGGGTTTCCCACCTGCTCGACAACACTTCCACCCCCATGGTGGCCGCTACTACCCTAATAACACCAACCCACAACCCCCGGCCCCCAATGCTACGGTAAGTGCTGAAGGATCATTAAGGTTTTGCTCACCCATTCAATAGATTACAGTATGGCATTTCCCATTGGCATTTTTTGTTCCACCTGCATTTTGTGCTGCTGAGCAGACACCCTGTATCTCCATATCTCAACATTAGTTTTTTTTGTTGTAAAAAAAAAATATTGTCGTAGCGAAAATAGCCGATCTACAAGCTCACAACACGTGGCATTGTAGGAGTTGTTGTGGGCTTGTAGATCTGCTGTTTTCACTATTATTGAAAACTTTTGAAAGTGAGTGTAGTTAAGTCAGTCTGTGGGTTTCATAAATATTTAACCAAAAGTATTAACAAGAGCTTGCGACTACTAAATAATAACTACATTGGATCCTTTGGAACACAAGTTATTTTTTTCCCATTTCCTGAAAAGTTTCCACCTTACAGTGATGATCGGATTTGCAACTCTCTGTTACAACCGAATGCAACCAAATGTATGCTATTCTCAACCACAAACGCTGTGATTGGCTAAGATGCTCGGAGGGAGCACTTGCTTTGTGCAGTAGAAGCTGCTTTGAAATTACACTTGACAAATGTTGTGAACATCACTTTTGAGGGGTCCTCTGAATAACATATTAGTTCAAGTTTGGTCATGGCTTAGTGCCAAGGGGACCTACTGTAATACCTTACAAGAATTGGTGGATCACAGATAAATGTGGCCATCAGTGACGCCAAATGTGTGTAAACTAGCCAAGTCATTGTTGAATTACCCATAATCCTTTTTTATCTGTCTCTTTGTGTATAGCCTGCCGACTTCCTGTCTGCTTGGCAGGCAGCAGACAGGAAGAGGGATAGCGAGCAGAGGACAGCAGGAAATACAGATGGCCAACCTGCAGCCAGTGCTACCAATGACACCGTGGCGGAGGGTGCAACAGGTATGGCAGAGGCACACTCAGTCGTCGTTTGTTGCCATTTTCAGAGTTGGGTACCTCAGGACTAAACATGACTTGTCGTGATACAGTTTGCCCATGTTCACATTTTAAAGCACACTGGTACTGGGAGAGAAAATAATGTCTTTTGGCTGGAATATATGGCACCTATATCTTCTCCCCTTGTGTTAAACGAGTATGTGAAAATGCACTGATGGTTGTATGTAACCTACAGATGGAGTACCGTCAAACACAGAGGAACACACACAGGCATCTGCAGAGCCAACAGAGGAGCCTGTGGTCAAGAAGCAGAAGACCGATGGGTATGGCCCTCATGACTACTATTTGTTTTCTTCATTTGATTTTCCTTTTGTCCTATGTATTCGGATGGGATTAATCAAATAATATGTCAGTCAAATAATAGTTAGACATGATTATGACTGAACGTAAACATTCACGGCTTTGTCCACTCATCTTTGTCTAATTTATCTTCCACTGTGCAGGATAGAGGAGTCCTCTGAAAAGACCAACATTGGGACTGATGATGACGTAGTTCTCATATCTCAGTATAACAATGCTACCGAGGAAAGCCCATCTGATGGTAAGAACACACACAAACAAAAACCTGTTTGGCTTACAGTAGGCAATAGTAGTTACATGTTTTTTTAATTTTGTCTATGTGCTGCCCTTGTGTCCGTGTCTCCGGGCTTGTACACGGTAGCTCTGCAGGAGTCTAGCCATCTAGAAGAGCGTCTGTTTGTGTGTCCGGGGATTTGTGAAGTCTGTGATTTCACAACTTAGCCTGGCAAAAATGTTTTCAGTCGAGAGATTTTATTTAGCTTTAAACCATGAGACTCACACAGGGCTGAAAACAAATCTATCCTCTATACTGATGATTAGAAAGTATGCCATCTTGTCATTTTCGTCATTTTCGTAAACACTGCGCTTCACAGGTAAAACATTTATTGCTGCTCATAAGTGGCAATTATAAACAATACCCAGGTAAGATGGCAGACTGTTACCCCATCGTTGATGACACAATGTTGCATCTAATTGTGTGTCTATGGTTGGCTCTATCTCCAGACTGCATCCTTATCGAAGCAGGGGGGTCCATGGCAGTATCTGATGTTGGGGAGGAGCTTGAGGAGATCAGAACTGCTGAGGTAGAAGTCAACCACACTGGGCTTTCTAGGCTCAACGTGTGCATGCAGTATGTGATCATTTATAAGAGGAACAAATGTATTGCGCACTGGATAAGTTTAAGTTGACAATGTTCATATTGTCTTGCAACAGCTGAAAGACACTGGTGTGACAGGCCGGTCACCATCTGATAAGCAGAACGTGGAAAGCAATATATTAGACTTGGAGGAGGCACCAGAGGACAAAGATGCCTCACTAGCGTCACAAGATAGCCAGGAGGATGACATGATGGAGGTGGCTGCTGAGGATGTCAAGGAGGAGGCTGTTGAGGAAGCTGTTGAGGAAGCCAAGGAGAAGACTATTGAGGAAGCCAAGGAGAAGACTGTTGAGGAAGCCAAGGAGAAGACTGTTGAGGAAGCCAAGGAGAAGACTATTGAGGAAGCCAAGGAGAAGACTGTCGAGGAAACCAAGGAGAAGACTGTCGAGGAAGCCAAGGAGAAGACTGTCGAGGAAGCCAAGGAGAAGACTGTTGAGGAAGCTAAGAAATTCTACTGCTATCTCTGCAGTATTACCTGTCACAACCAGCAGGTAGGTTGAACACAGACAGAACTGCTGAGCTGTACACTAATATAATAATATATAATAATGTTTATATACCTGGCCAATAAACAGATTCTAATTTGATTTAGTATTCCGATGTGATGACATCTGGGGATGGGAAATATTGCACATGATGATAATGGTATTGTTATAGTTGCCCGATCGTCCAAGGCTTACCTGTGTTCCAGCCTAAGACTTACTGAGTTGCTGTACCTGCTGCCTCCTTTTTATGGGAGTGGATCCTACCACATTCTCTAATTAGCTATCAATTAGGTCTTCTACACCTTCCCCATAACATAAGAGTAATCTAAACACTCACAAAGATGTTTTATGATTAAACTCAAATACAACTTGGGATGATAACACAATCCAATGACATTTTAAATATACTCGTAAAGCAGACACCCCTCTCCTCCACAGCACTTGGCACCTTCCAGACAAATTACTGACAAACACACAAATCAGTGAACATTTACACAGTTTTCAATACACACATTTAAAACTATTAGTCCTTGCATATTACAGAAAGCAGTCATATGTATCAGTGTGTGTGTGTGTGTGTGTGTGTGTATATAGGGCAGTGGGCTGTCCCGTGACAGGTATATTTTCAAACAGCTATGTTTTTTTTAAATATCACATGCACACCCCAATGTCTAATAAAATGGATGCTGAATCAAAAACATACCTTGATTAGAGCAGAAAGATCAGCACACCAAATAGCGGTCATTAAGAGGATTTAATTTAATGCTATGATGTGACTTTTCGAGCAACAAGCAAGAGGACCCAGGCTGAATAGCGGTCGTAAAAAGGTTTTGTAATGGGGGCTATGGGGATTTAATATGGCGACGTTCTGTCTATACAAGAAGTCTGAGCTTGTTGCTCAAAATGTTACGTCATTGCATTAAATAAAATCCTCTTAATTGGCTGGTGTGTGGATCTTCCTGCTCTAATCTACAATTCAAACTAGGAACAGATTTCTTTTCTGTATTCTAGTGTTTGGGTAATATTTTGTCCATGAATAGAAATCATGCAATTATTGCACACTTTGGTTGAATTTGAATTGATCTTTGCGATCACAAATTCCTGGAGAGGCTGCTATTTGTGTGCGTGCGTGCGTGCGTTTAGGCCGAGAAAGACAAGGACAAGTTGATGTGGGTTCTTTGCAGTTTGAGCTCAAGCAAGCACGTCTTAACCTCGAGGTTCTTTTGTTCTTTCCTTCTATGTTTGTGTAAAGAATTTTCAGGAACATATGATTGGCTTGTCCCACCAACAGAGGATGATGGAGATCCAGCACATGAGCAATACCTGCCTGGTCACACTGTTGCCTCATGTCCAGGAGTCTCTGCGGGGAGCATGCAAAGATGGGTTGGTGTCATACACACATACTTAATCTCATTTGAAGACAAAGTTTGCCTCACACCCCAAGATTGATAGATCTTCAGTAGGTTTTGAGAATGACCTGTCAAAAGACAAATGTACAACAACATACATTATACAACAGCTACTACCAACTGCACATTGTGATTGGCAAAGAGGCATTTGGAGCTATGCCAATAACCACAATACACCAGTAAATCATCCGTAAAAGTATCATTCTGTGATACATTGTGGACCCGGCCAGCTGGCATTAAGTTGCCTATAGGATCGGCAAACAACGGCAAACTATCTAGGATTGCGGAGGGCTGAAAGCAACCTAATTTAGCGAAATTGAACACTACTATACTAACCCATATTAAAATGAAAATATTTAATCACAGTGCATTGCTGTTGTATAAAAGCAATAAAACAGTCAAGGCCATGCTTTATCATAGTTATGCAAGGCGACGGCACTCCGCTTCACGTCGTGCCTATGTTGGAGCGCACCCGTGCCAATAACCATTATAAAGCACTCCCTCCTGTGTCTTATTGCTTATGTATAATGCAAAAAGGGCAACAATTCATATATCATTTGCCAATTACATTGACTGCATTTTGTAGGTATATCAGTATCCTAACATGTTTAGTTTTAAAGTCAATACAGCTTGATTGATGTCTGCCCTAGATGTGTGCTCTTTCTGTTTACTTTTGTTGTTGTTTACTGTCATGTTCTTATATAGGTGGTAAATGCAAGACAAGTGCTCACATTGTTTCACCCTTTAATTGTGAAAGTTAATGAAATTAATGTGGAAAATGTTTAATATCTATGGAAGTTTCATCAGCTGGATTTTCTAAACGGTTACATTTTGGGAAGTTGAGCCCTCATGTCGTCACTCTTAACTTGTGTGCCTACTGTACATCTGAATTGCCTACAGAGAAAAAGGACCAGGCCTGCAGCATTGGGGTGCCACCTGTCAAACTGAATTGACCAGTAATGTCCTCGACCACCATTGTAACAAGGAACACAAAGTAAAGCACTGCTCACTTGAGTTTGTTTTGCCATGTTTAATAATTATTTTATTAATGCTAACAAAAAACCTTGAAGCCCGTTCGTGGCATGATCTGTTCTGGAGAACCGCTCATCTGATCGACTTCACACTCAACACTATGGGCTTAAGGGTCCTCAGCCATACACCCGCCAAGTGTGAATACGATCAGATGGACAGTAATCGAGCTATGTTAAGGACAGACAGATAGACATAATTCACATAGAGAGATTCCTGGAATGTATAGATATATATATACTGTATATCGCTGTTGCACAATCTGGTTGGTCTGTATGTATGTCTGTACATGTTTGAAGTACGTCTTCACTGTGTTTACTGTTGCGGACTAAATTCAGGAAGATGACTTGGCTGAGCAGTCTTCTGTACCCTCACTGGAATATTTGGTTGAGGAAGAAGAGGGCAGTGAAGTGGATCAAGAGGAAGGACAGAGGAATGATAGAATCCAAAGCAGCTCCACCAGACAGGTCGAGCATAGTTTTTCCTGTCATATATATATATATATATATATATATATATATATATATATATTATATATATATACTGTACCTTTTCATTCATTTTAAGCTCAAAATGTTAGGCCCTCAATGGATTTATTGTCCATTTGATTTAGCTGTATGTTTTGTCCTTGTAGGGTGGCTGGTCATCTCAGACAGATGGGAACCTGGAGGACATGGCCAGTGATGAGGAATATGACACTGACACTGTATATGGTGAGTTCCCAGATTGCAACTATTCACTCTGAATAAAGTCAGTTTTGGGATTATTCTGATATCTTGCAGTTTTATAGGTCTTTGTGTTTTTTTGACATCTTCCATTTCTTTCTCATGAACACCCTTTTACGTTACTTATTATTGTTATCAAAAGTGTTTGAAATGTAATTCTATGAACCTCTTTCCATCAGGGTCTAGTTTTTTAATTCCGGTGGCTGGCTTCCTTTGTCGCCTCTGCAAAAGGTTCTATCATTTTCAATCTTCGGGTCTACACTCCCACTGCAAGTCCTTAAAGCATTTCAAAAACCTCAAGGTTAGTCTTTAAGACATTATTAACTTGATTTTCAAACAGGGCCAGTAGGGGTTATAATTTTCCCCCACGTTAAATGTGTTTCTTTGTTGTTATTGCCAAGTCTTATTATATAGAATATAGATGTTCTTGGTCCTTTTTTTTCATTGTTTTGAGAAGCTGCTATAGTACATGCCTTTTTGGGGTTGGGTAAAATGATTTTTGTTGATTCAATTAGTGTAATGTCTCATACCAGATCTCTCAATGCACGTGTGCATACAGTATGCCACAACATGCATTTATGTACTGTACATCAAGTTGTTATTCTATTATATTTACTTGCAAAAAACATTTGTACTCTCTTTCACTTAACAGAAGTACAGAAGCTTGCATAACCAACGGGCCACAGCAGAAAAGGTTTCATCAGAGTCCACTATAGCCTTTGCCTCTGAAGACCACCTCAGCTCTGTATCAGACACCACCACAGACTTGGATGGAAGTGACAACCACATCATCACCGACTCCAGTGAGATTGATGTAAAGAGTAATAATCAGTTCATGCAGCCTACAGTCGACATCACCCGAGTGAGGCTACCAAAAGACCGTCAGAGAAAAAAGAAACCAGCAACCACCTCAATGCCACAGAGTATCAACAACACCACTGCTACAACAAGTTCCAGCTCCACACACCCAGCCTTTGACCCTCTCACCACAATGGAGCAGGCAGTGTCCCAGGCTTGTGTAGCTTGGGAGAGTTCATCTGAACTGTGTGAAGAGCCACAGTCACAACCAGTGGAGGCTGTTGAAGAGGCCACAGAACAGCAGGTTCAAGAAGCTTCTGTTGTACCAGAGGAGATTGTTGTACCAGAGGAGATTGCTGTACCAGAGAAGACTGTTGTACCGGAAACGAGTGCAGTACCAGAGAAGGCCAGTACAGGGAAGGCCAAAGCAACAAACAAAAGGAGGTCAGGCCGGGCAACATCAAGGCGCTGAAGATCATATTGGTAAAAAAAGAAAAAGAAAAAAAGAATACAATTGCTGCCTTAGGCTACCCAACAAATGGTGTAAAATGTCTGTATGAACTGATAACAAGGCATTATAGAAATCAAAGTGAGATAATATAAATCCTGTATAAGGCTCTGTGTCCCTAAGTTGGTAACGGCTTTATGAAGCAGACAGGCCTGTTTTTCAGTTATTTATATTTTAAGAGTAACCTCACCCCAAGTCACATAATTCGGGAAACTTGTGTTGCAGTGGCCTCTACAGGTTGAAACTTTCAACTAGGTTACATTGCTGGCCCTACCTCAAACATGATCTACATGTTTAATCACTGACACCTGAAAAAACATCTGTTCACTATTACATCGTGATTGGGTTGTGGCCAGCATTGCCAGGTAGAGAAGGCAGACCTTTATTAATCCATGGGAAATTCAGTTTCAGCTTCACCCAGCTGATGACTGCTCAGAGGCCCCAGGGGATGGAATGGGCTGTTAGGGCTTAAGTGTCTTGCTCAGGGGCACTTCGACACGTATACTGGGTGGCCCTTGAGGTAGACGGGAGACATTCTGATTACCAGACGACCTCTCTACCCACTAAGTTACGGTCACCCCCCAACCTAGTTGAAAGTTCCAACCTTCTCCACTAAGTGCATAAAGTCTACGATGAAAAACATTTACGTACACTAGCTGAGACCTGGCCTGAGATATGATTAACCACATGAACCCTATGGAAGAATAGGTGAACATTCATTGAAAATAGCAGATCTAGATAGCAAGCTCATAACACGTTGTATTGCGTTGTTAGCTTGTAGATGGGCTATTTTTGCTACAAGCTCACAACATGTTGCGATGTGGCGTGTTGTGAGCTATCTTTAAGGTTTTTTATTGTTTTTTTTACAGAATTTGCCTAAAATTAGGATGCCAGGGTTAGTGTGGTTAACAAGATCCAGGAGAAACCTTGTAAAACTTGGTTCATGTCATACCCTGGTGGTCTGGCATAGTCCATTGAGTATGACGACCATTTTCCAAAGCATACCGTGGTTTGTTTGATTTGCAAAGAATCCATTAGATTCCATAATGTTAGTAGCCTACATGAAAATATTTTTTGGGTCAAAGTTGTGTTATTGTTGCGTTTTAATGCATATTTAAGTGTGAAACATGTTTTGAAAACTAAGTGCAAAAATAGTCCCTAGAGAAAAGATTGATTTATGAACATAATTTATATGTCCATGACTAATTGGTTTAGATTGTTAGTTTGTTACACAAAATTTACTTCTAAAGGTTTCTGAGGATGCGGCGCAATCCCCAGCTCCTCCTGGCTTAGTGTCGAAGTGTGTTTGAGCAGGACACTGAACCACGACTGCTCCATGGGTTGGGTGCTGTTCAATAGACGGATTTCCGCGCGACGTCATCACAGAGCAGAATGCGCAATCTGCGCATGCCTGGGGGTCAGTGGGGGAAAGGCGCGTTCGAAAATACAGCCCTGAGCGGCAGTGAGCGCACTGGCCAATACAAACTAATAGGCGAGTGTGCTCCGGTGCGTAATTTCCAAACGCACCCATAGGCTTCCCCCCGCAGCTGCGCGGTCATATTCCTCTCATGTTTACTAACAGGAAACCTCCCTATAGCTGCCCACGGCTCCTAATCGTTAGGATGAGTTAAATGCAGAGGACAAATTCCAGGTATGTGCAAATGTACTTGACCAACAATACAACAACAATAAAGCTTCAATATGTGATGTTCTCCATTTCAGATAGTTATTTTAGTGATTTGGACCATTTGGTATCTTTACCATTGTTGGAGAGATTTACATTTTTAATGGATAGGATTAGGACAAAAGCTGTGAACTCTGCTTGTTCACATCATCTCTTGGCTGTGACAGATGCAAATAAAAGGCCGACTGAAAACACATGAGCCAAGGCTCAGTAGCGTAATTTTCTTGCTGCCGCAGGGTGTGGGCAGGAATCCTGGACTTCGGCTTTAGTAGTAATGCATTTTTGAAAAAAATTGAAAATGTCTAAACAAAATGCAGTGTAGATTGTAAAAAGGAATTTGTAGACGTACAACAATATTGAGGCTTTGTTGATTGACACTGGCTGCTTGTGTAAGCTGTGATGTAAGGCCAGGATATCCTAAAATGCCTGCACCGTCTTTGTTTTGTCAGTTTTCTTGCTTCCTTTTTTTAATTGGAAAACATACTTGAATATCTTCAGTTTCACTTTGTACGGAAGAGGATTAGGGCCACTTGAAAATGTTATTGGAGTTCTGAGATTAAACTCAGAATTTCTCAGAAGTCTGAGAATAAATTCAGGAATTATGGAATGGCATTATTTAATCTCAGAATTCCAAACTTCTTCTCTTTGTTTCTTACTTGCCACAGCTAAACTGTTGAGCTAGGCTCATTTTGAAGTATGATGAGCTACGTTTTGTGTTGCACTCTGATGTAGCAAATAAAAACAAAAAAACCCAGAACATCCATTATGAATGTATTATTTGATTGATACATTTTTGAACACTGAATATTGTTCCATCTTCATGGTGCATATTGGAACTTTTGTTTCAGGAGATTTCGTTACTTAGCAGTTTTGATCTCTTGATTTCAAATTAACAAAAAGCATGTTTCCATCTACCAGATCCCTTTATTATTTAATTGAGGTTTAGAACAGGAATATTTAGTTTTGACGTACCATGTAATTGTATTATAATAACTTAAATTCCATTCCCTTAATTTCATAATGAAAAAGGACCAGTTATATACAGTATCACAAAATACGTTTTATTTGTACTACCATTTTTAATTTGGCTTTTAAGTACTAGGCTGTTCAAATATATCACTAATCCATCAGTCGCTGAGTTTACCAATTTTTTATTTCCCAATCCTGCTATCCTTAAGTGTTAAATGGAAAATGAAGGTCCGCTTTTGCTGCCAATATAGACAAAAGTTGTAGTAGACTAACCTAATAGAAGGAACACAGGTGTTTCCCATACCAACAAAGCAGCATAAAATGTTTAGCAAGTGCATCAAATCAAATGTTTCAACACATTGTCCACTTGACATTGAACAATGCAGATGAAGTGGTAATTGTTGAAGTTGTATTTCATCCCTAATATTTTTTACATAACCATAAATGTGGGTTTCGAGAGGATGTTCATTTGCTGTAAAAAATTACCTTTTGAAGATGCAAAACATTGCTCTTTCCTTTTTAATATTTTCCTGGATTGAAGGAAATGACATGCTAAAAGTTGCTTGGACATACATCATACCACAAAAATAACATTGTATTAGAGTTGTTAACACTCCTAAACCCCAAATCAAGCTCACAATGTGGCGCAGATGCCACACATTGTCAGCTCAAAGATCTATTTTTGGTGCACCATTGTACGACGGAGCATAATTAGGCAATAAACTACATCTCTTCTATCATTGTAGCCTGTGGGCCTTGTTATTGAGATTTCATAACCTGATAATAGAGAGGTATTTCTTGAACTTGTAGTCAATAGTCATCCCTTTTAGTCATGGTGTCAACTGAACTTACATAAAATATCAGTTCTAGACTAAATTTTGCAACGCTGAAGGGAAGAGACCAGCGTATGTAGCATGGGAAGATTTTTTTGTATCTTGTTGAGGAAGAAAAGGGCATCTGAAGGACATTACCAACAAAGCTGTATGTTTCTTACTGTACTTTTATTCTTCGACTGACAAAACAGATTAATATATGTTTTCTAACAGCTGAAAGTTTCAAAAATGTATTTTTGGATGTTTATTTTCTGTATTTAGGTCTTTTCATTTAATATTAAACATTTGACAGTTGCCACACCCTAATACTTGCAATTTCTGAATTTAATGTAAGTTGTTGGTGGATGGGATAAGTGTGTGTACAGTAGATTTAACAAAGTTCCCGCTCCTTTTTACCAATTAAATTCCAAAACGTTTCCATGACCGTATTTCTGCATTAGTGATTAACAACGGTTAAGATGATGGGGTGAATTTGGCATAATTAACCTCCTTGTCCCTCAATCTTTATTCTACTTAAATCTCCAGACGTCATTCATAAACTGTTGCAATCATCTCTGTCCCTCTGCCCTGATGAACATCAACATAAACAGTGGAACAAAAGCAAAATACAGCCAGAGGGGAGTGTCTTTCTGCAGGGAAACAAACCAGCACAATAATATAGTGGCTGATAGAGAAATTATGGCTAAAATATGCATAGATATATATATAAAAATTAAGCTAAAAGTTACACGGTTTACCTTCAATAATGCCACTGTAATGCCAGCAATAGGGCCGTCGTTGCAATCATGATTTAATGAGGTAGCAATAATGACATGGCTGAGAAATTAAGATGAAATGAGACCATATTGGATTTCTTCCCTCAATTTTTTTTTTACATCAGACAGGCAGTATTAGTGGACTCAGACATGAAGTAGTACTTAATGCTATTGAAGAACCTGATCAATCTATTGAGGGCTGTGTTTGAATGACCGTGCGTTCACTCCTTTTAGTTTTGTTGCACCTGTAAGACAAGGCCAATTTCTTACATTATTATTTTTTGTGAAATTGTCAGCATAGTTCAACCCAGCTTCAAACCTCAGCCAGAATAATTGAAAAAGTGTCGGGGCCTTTGAAAAACTTGAAATTGATGCGACTGGCAGGCAAGTGCAGTTTGTAATCGTCAGATTTTCAATGCTTATTACCATAGTTTTCCAAGAAAATATGTTTCATATAAGCCTCAGAGTTTCATGTTTTTTTCTATGACAGAAATTACACTCTATAATATCTCGTTTTGTGGATATTTCGTTGCAAAATACAATAATTATTATAATTAATAAAATCTTTTATCGACATAGCTTTGTTTTATTTATCCAAAACTCTGCACTTGGAAACCCATGACAGCAGTAACCCAACACTATGAACATTTTCAGAATGCTTCATTAACCATTAAACCACAAATATGTCAACTTGCATTTCACAACAAACAATTCATACACCTCAAGACAAGTTAAATTCCATATACTGTGTGATAACTGTTAAAAAGTGGCAAGTCTAATAGTATGGATACTTGATTTATACTTTGCTACGCACCGAAAATAGCCAATCTGCAAGCTCACAATGTGTCGCAGTGCATTTTGAGCTTGTAATTTGGCTATTTTCAGTGTGCAATGATCAAGCCTTAGCCTACCATACCATGTCTTCTTGTGACCTCCTACCACTATGGAATGGAGGTGGCAATGGCCATGATGTAAGCACAAGCAATGTCTGACTTGCCTCTGAACAGAACGGTCAGGGTGTATGAAAGGTTCTTTTGTTTTATTTATTTGTTTTTTAAACAGCATGTACCAACATGTTGCCATATGGCATGCAGGCATGTCAGGGATGGACAAAATGCTACCTTCCTGAAAGGAACAGTCTGCATAACATACATGTAGACAAGGACAGAGAACCTGGAATGTTACAGAAGATCTGAGATTTCAAAAAATCACCTGGAAAAGGAAAGAAAATGCAGCTATGGTACAATACATTCAGGGCGTCCTCTGGTAGACATGGGACATGGTATATACAGCATGTCACTGATCTATGGGTTAAATAAATGTATTTAATTGGTTATGGAATAACATCTATATAACAGTGACTGAACACAGCCTTGCTGTATCTAATCTGGTCCTTCATTTGGTTCCCCGATGTCTTCGTCTGGTCCTCCATCGGCAGGTGGAGAGGAGTTCTCCTCTGTGTCCAGCTTGGCCCTGAACTCCAGCCTAGCCTGACGGTTGGATTCCAGAAGTTCATGCAGTTTGCCGTTCAGAGCATCATTCCGATCCTCTAAATCATCCAGGCAGGAGTTAATCTGATCCAGCATGGTGTTGATGGCAGCATATTCTGTCACAGAAAAGAGGAAACGATAAAGTGCACTGTAAAACATGATGTTTTACAATGTAGATGAGTTGTAAGGCCTACTTCAACAGTTGCAACTCGTATCATTGGCATACTGTGTCCTGATTAAGCAGTGACCATGGTACCTGTACTCAGGTACAGGTACTGTACTTGAGTACCATTTTGATGTATTTTTACTTTACTGGAGTATTTCCAATTTTCAATACTTTTACTCCACTACATCTCAAAGGCAAATATTGTACTTTTAGTCCACTATCAATCTGCTATTTTCAAAGGATTTGTTAAGATTTTACACGTAATACTTAATTTGAAACCTTCTGCATAATGAGTACTTTTACTTTTGGTTCTTTAAGTACATTTTGATGCCAATACTTTTGTACTTCTACTCAAGTACATTTTGAATACCGAACTTGTACTTGTAACAGACTATTTATACAATAGGGTAACATGTGAGTACTTCTTCCATCACTGCCTATAGTGCATATCAAACTGGGTCCTTGACATTAAAACGGTTGAGAATAACTACACTAGTGTAAAGGCAATATGGCTTCATTTCATTCTAATGTTGAAATGTTTTCCATCTTCACACAGGGTTGTAAAGATTCAAGGTGACAGAAACATGTCAATACAGTTAACTAGATAGTTGTTATACCTTGATTACCTTCTTCGTTGAATTCATCGTCGTCGATGATACCTTCATCTATGGAGATATCTGGATCTCCATTTGGTCCAGACATTATTCTGAGGTTTATAGATCCTGTTTAATCTGCTGTTTGTTTGTTTATTGTTTACTATGCTGCCTGTCGGCTTTATTTACATCAAGCTACATGACAATATAGAGCCAAGTTAAAACCAAGCAATTGAGAAACCACGCAAACAAAGACAAACAATGTAATCCATCGAAATGTAGATATTAGAGTAGAGTAAATCAATCAAGAGCTTATTTGTTGTTCTCAAGACGAATCATGGGATGTGTGTGTCAGTGTCAGCTGACTGAGGACCAGCGTCTGTCCAAGTATGTGCCTAAGACAAAATAAATAAATAAAAATAGACTACATCTGCAGGCACTACATGAAATACAGTTTTAAATACAATTTTACATAATAAATCGTTCACATTGAATGTACTGTTTTATATTATTATTATGACTGCGATATATGTGATCAGCTGATAGATCGCAGCATTAGTGATTTTTATCACAAAATAAAATGTTCCTTCATTTTGTTGAAATGTATCTAAACAAGTCTCATTGTTATCATGTTTTATGCAAGCCGCTGTGGGTACAAGACTCGCTCGGGCTACCCACACGCCGGGGCTTTCTTCTAATCCTGATTTACACTCCATCGTACGGTGGTGTCGCGCGCTGAAAATGGCAAGCTCTACAAGCTCACAGCAAGTCACTTCGCAACCGTTCGCAACGCGTTGTGAAGTTGTAGATGTGCTATTTTTCGCGCAATCTTGCGTAAGAGTTTTCCGTTCGAGCACACATCATCATCGTTTCCGTATCCGCTACTTTAGACCGGATCTACATACAAACAGGAAGCGCGCTGCCAGTGTTGCCATGTCCGCTTATTATAAGCTTGTTAATATTGGTACTTTTATTTGAGATTTTTTGGGCTTGTTTCTAAAGTGTAGTTGCACATGTTATTTCAATACCGGTTTAAAGTGCTCATTATGGCCTAAGTGCCCTAGTTGCTTCCTTTGGTTTTCCTAGACCTGGTTGCTTGTTTCTCTCACACGATCGGGCACTGAACACAGGCTGCGCATGCGTACTCTACCCACGTGGGAAAGTGGACATGTTCTTAGAGAGCTCCGTTCCGTCAGCAGAAATTGGACTTCCGGTTTTCGACCTAGCAGAAATAAGGGTTCCGGTTGCCTTCAAAATAAGATCGTGAATTTTTTATGTTTTTTAAAAGACACAAATCTAATTTAAAAATACATTTATGATGTATGCCTTTTAAATGGCTCATACTAAAACACTTCTAAGTGGCAAGTTTAAAAAAAAAGACACAATTGTATTTAAAAAATACATTTATGATGTACAGTATGTCTATTTAAATGGTTGTTCCAGTTTGAAATTGGCTATTGACCCCCATTAAATGTGCACTTAGCACTGTTTTGCACTTTAACAGGATATTGATTTGTGTGTGTTATATATATATATATGTATTGTTTTTGTATTGTTTGTCCATTGTTGTAATAATGCTGACTCTAGGCCAGGTCACTCTTGGAAAATGATGATGATATAATATTGTTTATTGCAGAAGCAAATAAACAATGATAAAAGAGACCACAAAATATGCTACAAATAATAATAGTAGATAGTGCAGGTGAGATTAAAAAAAAAGAAGAATTTGGGGTTTATAAAGTTGATCTCACCTATTTAAAAACTAAAATACAATACAAATACAAATGTAATCAGAAAAAAATCATTACAAATTTATATTATTTAACAACATATATACAACATGGAAACACAGCATAAAAAAGATAGAGGACAGAAATATTAGTAAATTTGTAGTTTGTGTGTGTGTGTGTGTGTGTGTGTGTGTGTGTGTGTGTGTGTGTGTGTGTGTGTGTGTGTGTGTGTGTGTGTGTGTGTGTGTGTGTACTTCTCCATAACTGAGCGCCCATAAACTTGATAGAAAATGGATACAGACCAGTACAGAATGCTGGTGAACATTTGAGAGATAATTTGTAAAAAAAAGGAAAGTGGCAGGCCGCCCAGTGCGGCCTGAGGTAAGAAAAGTGCCATTTTCAGACAATACTGGACACTGGACAGGAGACGGCTGTTGGCGCTAGCACTTTTGACATACGCACACGTTCAGGGAGACCCCCTCTACAACGCCACACTCGGCGCTAAGCGGAAGAGGTGTAAAGAAAAGTATGGCGGACCGTCCAGTGAGGTCAGAGGTCAGAAAAGTGCCGTTTTCAGACAATAGTGGACACTGGACCGGAGACGGACACGTGTGCCAACACTTGTGACATACTCACGCGTTCGGGGAGACCCCCTCTACAACGCCACACTCTCCGCTAAGCGGCACAGGTGTAAAAAAAAGTGTGGTGGACCGTCCAGTGAGGTCAGAGGTCAGAAAAGTGCCGTTTACAGTGCATAGCCTATACAAATTGAACACTGGACCGGAGACGGACACGTGTGCCAACACTTGTGACATACTCACGCGTTCAGGGAGACCCCCTCTACAACGCCACACTCTCCGCTAAGCGGCACAGGTGTAAAAAAAAGTGTGGCGGACCGTCCAGTGAGGTCAGAGGTCAGAAAAGTGCCGTTTACAGTGCATAGCCTATACAAATTGAACACTGGACCGGAGACGGACACGTGTGCCAACACTTGTGACATACTCACGCGTTCAGGGAGACCCCCTCTACAACGCCACACTCTCCGCTAAGCGGCACAGGTGTAGAAAAAAGTGTGGCGGACCGTCCAGTGAGGTCAGAGGTCAGAAAAGTGCCGTTTACAGTGCATAGCCTATACAAATTGAACACTGGACCGGAGACGGACACGTGTGCCAACACTTGTGACATACTCACGCGTTCAGGGAGACCCCCTCTACAACGCCACACTCTCCGCTAAGCGGCACAGGTGTAGAAAAAAGTGTGGCGGACCGTCCAGTGAGGTCAGAGGTCAGAAAAGTGCCGTTTTCAGACAATAGTGGACACTGGACTGGAGACGGACACGTGTGCCAACACTTGTGACATACTCACGCGTTCAGGGAGACCCCCTCTACAACACCACACTCTCCGCTAAGCGGGAGAGGTGTATTTTGAAAAGTGGCGGGCCGTCCAGTGAGGTCAGGGGTCAGAAAACAGTCATTTTCAGACCCCCTCTAAAACATTTTTGAAATAGTGAAAATAGACGATTTGCATACAGATATACGTCAGAATCACTTGTCAGTGCACATTGTGCAAATAAGTGTCAATTGGTCACCTGGTAGTACCAGGTGACACTTTGCCGACTGGGACTGTACGTGTGGGACTGGGACTATTTTAAAATAGTTAAAATAGGCGATACAAGCTCACAATGCGATTTACAATTTAGGCATTTAGGCATTTAGCAGACGCTCTTAATCCAGAGCGATTTACAGTAAGCAAGGTAATACATCAAATGCATAGAAATAGTAATCTAGGATCATATGTAAACCAAGAATCATCAGTCGAACAGCTTCCTATCCCCCCAAAAAATCTATAATCTCTACATTGAAACTATTCAAACTATAGGATGGCAGGTCAACAATGGCCTGGCATCTGTCTACATAACATGGTATCTAATTACATTTTAGCCTTTGCATAAGCCTGCAAGCCTGCAATGCGTTGCTGTCTTCTATTTTTGCACATTTGGCACTGCTGCTACAGATTATCATACATGTTTTAAGAGGTTTATCATACATACCATTCCATCTGTACTTTAATTTTATTTCTGTTATCTATAATTTTAAAAAGACATTGGTTGTGTTAGCACAATCTCTGTAGAAACAGGTCCCAACATTTCACTGCTTGTACCTGTATTGAGTAAGTGACAAATAAATCCCTCTTGAGTTCTCTTTGAAAATGTCACACATTTTGAAATGGCTCCACATCCATTACCTGATTGATATTAAGCTGGTACACATGTAATAGACACGCCACTAAAAGTATGCACTTAAAAAGTTTATTTTCATTCATTATTTATATTCTTTATAATTGTGAATGTTAAAAATTGTGGGGTTCTGCTATAGTCACTTACCTAACATCACTACATAGTCACTTACAAAACGTATACACTATTGTAAAGGGATAGTTCACCCAAAAAATGACTTATTTTCTATCAATTACACACCCCATAAAGCCTTGAATTCATGTAGATCTTTTTGTTTTTGTTGCATTCCTAAGCCAATAATTTGATAACCGGCGTAAAGATGCTAATGGTAGGAGACGCCATTAGCTGCCGCCGGTCATCATATTATTGGCTTAGGAATGCGACAAAAACTAAAAAAATCTCCATGAATTCAAGTCACCATGGGGTGTATAATCAATAGAAAAAAAGTCATTTTGGGGGTGAACTATCCCTTTAATGTTAAATGACAGTGTTGTTTACTGGAGTCAAATTGGGGTTGTGTTAAATATACTGCAGTTCTCGCATTAGTTTATATAGTAATACCTATCACCGTCATTTGACTTTGACTCTGAGTGAGCAAGACTGTTACTTGAGTCAGCGTTTAATAGCCTATACAGCCAGCAATTGTTTCTAATTATGACAAGCACAATAACACAAAATAATAGTGTAGAAGAGAGTTGCAGATTTTCATGGAACTTGGTAGAAATGATCTCTAGGCTGCCCTATAAAAATGGCTCAAGTTCACAATCATGGTCACAGTCAATGTTACATCAGTCATATCTCAGGAACGGAGAGAGACACAGAACAAGATGTTGGTGTGTGCCTTTATTAATGGTATTGAAATTTTATACTGATGTCAAACTGGGAAACTGAAGTAGAAGCAAGGCTTGTCCATAGCCATGTCTGTTTTGTGGGAGTATCCACACATATCTATCAATAACTCCAGTGTCCAATTTGTATAGGCTACGCACTGTAAACGGCACTTTTCTGACCTCTGACCTCACTGGACGGTCCGCCACACTTTTTTCTACACCTGTGCCGCTTAGCGGAGAGTGTGGCGTTGTAGAGGGGGTCTCCCTGAACGCGTGAGTATGTCACAAGTGTTGGCACACGTGTCCGTCTCCGGTCCAGTGTTCAATTTGTATAGGCTATGCACTGTAAACGGCACTTTTCTGACCTCTGACCTCACTGGACGGTCCGCCACACTTTTTTTTTACACCTGTGCCGCTTAGCGGAGAGTGTGGCGTTGTAGAGGGGGTCTCCCCGAACGCGTGAGTATGTCACAAGTGTTGGCACACGTGTCCGTCTCCGGTCCAGTGTCCAATTGGTATAGGCTACGCACTGTAAACGGCACTTTTCTGACCTCTGACCTCACTGGACGGTCCGCCACACTTTTTTTTACACCTGTGCCGCTTAGCGGAGAGTTTGGCGTTGTAGAGGGGGTCTCCCCGAACGCGTCAGTATGTCACAAGTGTTGGCACACGTGTCCGTCTCCGGTCCAGTGTCCAATTTCTATAGGCTATGCACTCCATTGAACAACATTTATCCATTTAGATACATTTTTTATCTTTTAAAAAACGTTTTTGTTACACAGAAACATAATATGTGTTGTATAGCTTCGTTTAAATGCTTAATTTATAGTTTTAATGTGCAAATGAACCGTTTTTCAATGGTTTTCAATGGTTTCTTTTTACTCTAGAGGGTACTCTTATTCTGAAGGGATCGTCAACCGGAAGTCTTATTTCTGCTCCGTTATTTCTGCTGACGGAACACAGCTTTCTTAGAGGCATGCTGTTATCAGAAACCTAAATAATAATAACAGTTGATTTGGTTCCAGCCGAACATCTATTATCTCTCCCACCATGGAGGACTTACCTGCAGACCTCCAAGCTTTTCTTCTCAATCACCCGTTCTTCCAGCTGTCAGACAATAAGGTCCGTGAGGAGGACATTATGGCACGAACGATGTTATGTGAATTAATGCTAGCCATCTAGCTTAACGTTGCTTTGCTAGCATAACAGAAAGGCAGTGGTGTAAACAGTACTCACATTTCTTACTTAAGTAAAAGTATCAATACTGCAATGTAGAAATTCTCTGTTACAAGTAAAAGTCCGGAATTCAAAAGTATCAAAATGTACTTAAAATACCAAAAGCAAAAGTACTCATTGTGCAGAATGTCCCCAAGTTTTCAAATGTATGAAGTGGAGTAAAGTACAATGTTTGGTTCTGAGATGTTAGTGGACTAGAAGTTAAAGTATTGACAATTGGAAGTAGGCTACTCCAGTAAAGTAAAAACACCTCAACATTATACTTAAGCGCAGTGCTTGAGTACATGTACTTAGTTACTTTACACCACTGTTTATTAGCATAACAGACATGCACTTGTTTTGTTTACAACAATGTGATCTTGTGATTTCAGATCAAATGCACACTTAATGGCCATGAGTTTCCCTGCAACCTGGCAGAGCTCCAGAACTTCATCAAAGCAAAGAAGTACCAGAAACTCAGTGCTGTCTCAGAGTTCGGCTACAGCCAACATGAACCACATATAGTGCCAAGCTCAAAACAACCGTAAGAAAACACTTGATTATACACATTTACAATTAGTATCTTAAAGCTCAAAGCCGTAACCCCTGCTTGGGGTTCACCTACATTTATGTGAACGTGATATCTTAATAGTAGACTGTTGGTGATTCTCAACCATTTTCATTTCAGGCGGGACCCCAAGTTATGCCATACAGTATGTTAGCCTTGGATCAAGACTATCATAGATGTGTTTTATTGAGTCTGACTTTTACTTTCATATATATGCAAATGTCAAAATTGATAAAAATACATCTATTATAGTCTTGATCCAAGGCTAGCCAAATTTTCTAGCTTGCCCACAAACCCCCATTTGATACTATATAGAAACATTCTCTGGGATCCTAATCTTCTACATCGTCAAATCCTCAACGTTCATTTAACTCTGGGAGTGTACACGGTACACATGGAATTTGGTTCCATGTGTACACTCCCAGAGTTACAGACCTGTAGAGTCCATTTGTTTCCTAACTATCGTTCATTTAGCAAGAGACCCACTGGAGGTCCCCAAACCCCACTTTGAGAACTAGTAGACTATATAGGTGTTGCTGTTGCTGATTTTTTGCTGACTGCCAAGTTCCATTTCTGTTGTGCAGCAATCAACTCTTCTGTAAGCTGACCCTAAGACACCTCAACCGGCAGCCACAACATGTCCTGAAACATGTCAGCGGGAAACGCTATAAAAAGGCCTTGGAAAGATGTATGTACTTTGATAAATGTAATGCCACTTGAGTTCAGGATCCACACACACACACACACGCACGCACGCACGCACACACACACACACACACACACACACACAGTGTGTGTGCTGTATGTATATCAATAATGTCAGTCCTAAAAACAATCCTGGATAAGGATTAGTCATCCTTTTTACTTCACTCTTTTTGGAGATGTACTGTATATTGGCATTGCCTCATCATATCAATTTGCGTGAATTACATAGTTCCCTTGCATCAGACAGAGATTGGGAAATGTTAATTAATTTAATATGGCCCAAAATGACTATGAACCACAAAAAATACTTTGGTGGTATTCCCTTAAAGTATAAAGTGGACATCACTCATATGTAGGGTGACCACCCGTCCCGAAATTCGTGGGACAGTCCCGAAATTGGACCCTCTGTCCCGCATCCCGCACAAGCAGAGCAATGTCCCGAAAATCGAAGATATGGAAAAAAATAATAATATATATATTTTTTGATAATAAATCGGTAAAATCAGGCAAAAATAAGAATTAAATAACATAACCCTATCCTAACCCTAATCCTAACCCTAAAACCGAAATAAAGAAACCAAAAACTGGAAAAAAACGAACCCAATCCGCCCAGAACCGCAAAAAGAATTTGCGCGCGCATGTGTCCCGCGTTATCCCGCGAAACGGGTTCATCTGTCCCTCAATGGACCTGTTTGAAGGTGGTCACCCTACTCATATAGGCTGTTGATAAATATTAATCATAAATGATGACTCACGTTACTTTTGAACTGAGACAGTTCACTATACTTGTGTACCCAGACGTTTGGAGATCTCAACCTACCGATACATCGGGTGACATCTACATTCAAAGTAGGGACTGGGTAGGACATATGAGTAAATCTATGCTGACAAACCTACGGCCACTGCTTCGAAAACAAATCATATCACCAATGTGAATGACCACGCTAAAGTCTTTAAATTGGTTCTGCAATGCAGTTATTTTTTAATCAACAAATTGTTTCCACACACTTTTATCCCATACATTTGAATTTAGATATAATCAGAAGTATCAGATTTATTATTATTATTGTTATTATTATCAGTAGGAGATCTCCGATTGTCTGGCTATGCGAGAATACAGTACACAAGGCAGGGGTCCTGATCAGCCTAGACTTTTAAGGCAATTTATGTAGATATCCATGTATTCAACTGAATTATAATTGCTCTGCTTAATTCTGACCCAAGACAAACAGTGCATACAACAGGGGATTGAGTTTGTTCCAGCCAGACTCCAAAGGAAAAGGCGGCAAGAAGAGGGTGGAGGGGAGGTGAAGAAAGGCTCACGGCGAAATGCTTTGTGGGAACCCAACTCCAGCGACGAGGACCACAGTGACTCAGAAGACAGCATGAGTGACCTTTATCCTGGTTAGTATCCGTCATGCAAACTGACATGCATTCAAGAACTTTGTTTTCCTATCTAAAGCGGCTCATATTTTCATATTGATTGGTTTAATTATTTTTGGGCTTATGGTTTTGAATAAAAAGCAATACATTTGTACTTTACCTTTTCCACAGCATCTATGTTCCCCAAAAAGGAGGAACAGGAAGGAGGGGAGGGTGTGGAAGTTGTTGTCAATGAGGAAAAGGATGAAGATGACTTTCAAACTGATGATGATGATGATGAAGAGATGGTGGTAGAAAATCAGGCGCCACAGAAACGCAAGAAGGTTTGTAGGACAAAAGACTTATTATTGTTATCTAAATTATATTGGTTTCAGTTGGTCATTTTTAGCCAACATAAATTATTTTTGTTTTATCCACTTAAGCCCTATTTGAAAACATTTTGAAAATAGACAAGTTTTGAAAACATGCCCAAAATAGGGATGCCAGGTTGAAAGTGGTCAACAAATAATTTGGTTAACCATTATTTCACAAAATGTCTGTAATTATACTTGTTTAATAAGGTACCTGACAACAAATCGATGTTTGCTTCAGTTTCAGGGTGGCGGAGTACAGAAGAAGTTCAAGAATAACAAGTTTAAAAGAAGAGGTGTTAAAAGCGAAAAAGTAAAAAATGGGAACTGAAAAAGAATGCATTTGTTTTGTAACTTCCAGTTTGTCAGTTGACATGATATGTAATATCAATTTCAGCTCAAAAGCATGGCATTTCTATGTCATAGGTATATTTGGTCTTCATTACTGAATATTCACTAGAAAGCCCTTGTTTTTAAGCTGGAGTGTTACGTATGTACAGGATAAAAGGTTTGATGCTAGAACTGTAGATCTTGTCAACAAACATTTTTTGAGTGACTTAAATAGTTTCTCAAACTACAACATTAATGCATTACCTTTACCACACAGTATAACATCACTGAATTGCAGGTATTTTCAACTTCAGGGAAGAACTTTGTTTTCATACAGTACCTTGTCTGTCCAAGTCCATAAAAAAAATGAAACTATTAAAATGGTTTTCTGCATTAAGCTACTGCCCTATGTAGACATTTTTATATTGTTTACTGTAGTTCACACACATTTTCCTATGTAGCCTATCAATTTAAAGAACATTAACATTAGAGATTGAAATGTTCTTAATCATTATCTCTAATGAAAGGTCCATCATGGATACAGTGAATCAGGAGACAGCCACCAGCAGAGCAGTGGGGGTTTTCTAATACCCTCGTAGAGAAGATGTATCAAACAGCTGGAATGCTTGTCAAACTGCTAGTGGAGATTACACAGGATCTCGTTGACCAGCGTTGTGTGGAGGCACTCAGTGAGTTAAGCTTATTGTCCAGTTTACCTTCCATTTGGCCTTCCAGTCCTCCCACCAGGCAGGGCTCTCAGAAAGAGTCATGTCTGCTTCTGTGGCCTTGGGCGACAGGTGTGGATGGCCAAGGCCAAATCTATAATGATTCTCTAAAAAACTTTGGTTGACCTTCCATTTTTGATCAGTACAGCATGTGGGTAGGGCTTGGCACCATCAAAACAATGTGTTGTGCCAAAATGGGTTAAGACAAATGTATTTGATTTTTTAGGTTTTGTTTCCAGGCTTTATCTACTCAATGGAGGAAAAGTGATTTCTTGAATGGCTCCTATATTCGTTACCCAAAATAGGCCTATAGATTTTTGCAGTTTGCTAAAAAAAACAACTCAAAGGCAAAAAAAATAATGTCATTAACTACTTGGCTAGCTGTCTGTCACTCCTCAAGATCCACGTCACATTCAGCCAATTATGCCAGGGATAGGCAAACAAGTAATCCTTGTGGCGACAATTGTGGATGGGCAAGGCCATGCGATTCTACTAAATCCTCTCTGGTTGACCTTGGGTTTTTGACAAAGTAATTTAAGTTTTTTTTAGCTTTTAGTTGCCAGGCTTTATCTTATGAGATGGAAATGAAACTGGGAATGAGCCGAGGTTAGATTTTCCCTATTATAGAGTAATAACTGTGAGGGTGCGTGCGACACCACTGATCAATTGTCTACCTTTTTTAAAGACATGTAGTCTACAGTAGTCTAGCAGACCAATGAATTAAACCTCACTCCAGCATATAAAAGAGTTACTTGTGTTTCTTCAAAGACTCTATAAACTTGTAGTAACTTGATATTTCTCAGTCTCATTCATCATCAGCCATCACAACAACTGACAACCAAATATGCGTGTGTAGAGGTGTACAGGTAAAATAAAGATCAATCAAAGAGTGTGTGACTGCCAATTAAGTAGGTGTGGAGAGAGATAGTACTGGACCTGTAGAGCACTGGGGAGGGGTGGGAGGTGAAGTGGGTTTTAAGTGGTTAATGTAATTGAATTGCTCAGTTGCCTGGACAAATGAACAAAGCAGTGTGATGCATGTTTATGTTGCTTCATATTTCAGAGAACGTTCTAAAATTCCCCCCATTGTGTTTACATGGGCAAAGAAAGCGGTAAACAAAGCTACATGTTGTCAGCCCCCTGGTCCTGGATCCACACAGCATACGTGGCATACAGCGGTTGCAGAACCATGTAGGGGGGGTCTCGTTAATTCGCGAGGCATTGTGGGGCGGAGGCGGCCTTGTCCCTAGGCACAAAGTACCAAGGATTCAACGGTGACGTCACAACGATGCGTCGTCTGACAGAACCGCGTCAGTCTCATTTGGGCACTTCAACCCGCGCCGCTGTCCAGTGGTGTAAAGTAACTTGAGTACATTTACTCAACTGAAGTACTGTATTTAAGTACAATTTTGAGTTACTTTCCACTTTACTGGAGTATTTCCAAAATACGATACTTAGACTTCTATTCCATTACATCTCAAAGGCAAAAAATGTACTTTTACTCTACAAACATTATTTGAAAATTTGAGTTACTAGTTACTTTATAGATTTTGATTATTATTTCAAAACATACATTAACCACTTCAGCTCTATATTTGGGCCTTTTGAAAATAGCCGATCTACAAGGTCACAACTCACATGAGCTTCAAGTAGATCTGTCATTTTCAAAAGATTTGTGTACATTTTATGAATTTGAAAACTTGTGAAATAGGGACATTCTGCATAAATGAGTACTTTCTACTTTTGGTACTTCAAGTACATTTTGACACCAATACTTTTTTTACTTTTCTCAAGCAAATTGCAGTATTATTGATACTTTTACTTAGGTAAAAAAATGTGAGTACGTCTTGCACCACTGAACATTCCGAGCGAGTGGTTTTGAAAACGGGTCATGCTCGCAACGTAAAGTCTACACGCAGACGATTGCTTGTGACGTCACTGACCTACCCTTGCCACCTTCGTCCCAGCCTTCTTCATTGAGGCAAACAAGAATTCTTGAAGTAAATAACGGGGGAGAGAAACAGTTTGGACAAAATTCCTCGCACGGAGAATTGCGTCGCGTTGAGCCTCAAGTATTGTAAACCACCATGGGGCAGGAGGATCTCATGAACACGGCCGAGGACGTGGCCGACCAGGTAACTTCATTTTGGGGCTGCCAGTTGTCATGCTAGCCCTCTGTCTCTCTCTAGCTATATGTTAGCCATCGGCTAACAAGTTGGCAGTGCAGTGCAGTGGAGGAAAAGAAAGTGATTTATTCAATGGCTTTTCTAATATTCCTCACCGATGGGGTTGATATGTATACGTTTTTGTAAGTTTGCCCACTAAATTAAATAACTGGCATTTTAATAAATTCCTTTCAAGAATGTGTGCTATATATGTGACTATAATGACTTGTCTTCTGCACTCACGCGTGCATAAGCAGCAGTTCTGGTAAAGTGCCATTGATTATATGACTACTAACTTATAGTCAATGCTGGTATACACACGTATTACTAAGCAGACATTTTTTGAGTGCAAAATGTCATGTTGACAAGCTATTTGGATAGCTGTCTGTTACTGATCCAGATCCATTAACGACGTCACGTTTGGCCATTTAAGTGAGTCAGGTATAGTATAGGGCCAATGGTTCTCAAACTTTTACATTTCAAAGTCTCCCCTTAACTCTGACAGTGTACAAATGCGGGTCCATTTGGTTCCATTTGTACACTGTCATGGTTATGGACTTGTAAGGGTCCATTTAGACCCAGAACGTTCCTGAAATCCACTTGTGAGAACCATTGGTAGAGGCAAACAAGTATTCCTGACAGGTCATTAAGTTTTGTAATTTTAAGTTGGCTAACATAATAAACTCCTATTGTAGAGTGGCACTGTGGTTGCTTAACATCAAGGGAGGCTTAGGACATGTTCATTGGGAAACCAACGTTATAAGTTGCAGCTTGCAGGGCTTTTGCAGTTTCCCTGCTGGCAGTGTGAACCTTACATATGGGGTCGTAAGTGTTGCACCATTCAACTTCATCATTGAACTTCATTATTTGAACCAACCATATCTAGAATTAATGACAGGAAGAGAGACTTATTTGATACATAATTCTTAGAAAGCTACTGCAATTTACTTGATCAGAGGTATTGTTTACATTTGGCCTAACTAATACTACACTAGTTTAGTACCCTATTTTGTCATTGAAAGTATTCATGTGTGTGACATCTAAAAAGCCAAACTGTAGTCATTTTGGGCTTTCACAATACGTTGAACCTTTGCAACGTGACTTACAAATTAGACCTCCCAGTCTTCAACATTTTCCTACCAAGTCTGCATGGGTTATCACTCAAAGTGATAGCTGCTACAACTGTACATTTATTTTCTTGCTACAAATCTCCTGGATGGCCTGTTTCTCTAGACTGTCACAGCACCCTCAGGGCTCAGGCTCATCCCAATTGCTGCTCCTCCATTCATATGCCACACAACAGGCCATGTGGGAGTTGGTGCATCCTGATAGGCTGTCAAAGGTCTGACAGTGCTGATGTGGACTGCTTGATAGGAGTGGCAGGAGAAGGTCATGATCACATACTTTATCCCAACTGTAGCACAATCTATATCTAATCGTGTATGGAGTTTGGGTTACTGAAAAAGTATTGGGTGGCCTATGTTAGTGACACATTCAGCAACGTGATAATAGTAGGGAATGACTTGAATGCCTAGGTATGCAAAGAAGGTATTTTGGGGTACAACATAGAGAGGCCTGAGTCTATTTTTGTCTGGTGATATATAGAACACTGCAGAGAACTTTTGCAGTGCTGAAATGTCACTATATTATTACAACGGGCATCAAAACAAATCCACTTTCCATTGTGGATATAACCTTTGCCTAGTTTTCAGTGTGTTTTCAGCTTTGATGTAACATTTCCTCATCATTGTCATCTAGAGAAAACATAAGTCAATCAGCACATTTTACTGTTCTCACTATTTATACGTTAAGATTGATTTGTCCTTGAGTTGGTCAAAGTGCATCCTTTGTCTGATTTAATAGAGAGTTACAGTCATTTCTTCTTTAAAAGATCTCGGGAGGGAATTTGTTGATGTCTTTGGAACAAATATGCTCCAGGTATAGGCCTAACCTACCTAAACAAGGTGTATACATAAATAAGCAGAATTAGATTCAATATGACCACAGCAAGTTACAGAATTCTTTATTAGATGCTTCAAAGAGGTCCTCAAAACTAAAGGCCACCTGGGTTACAGCAGCAAAGGTTGAAAGTCATACCATAAACACCACATTAACCCTGGCTTTTTTGGGGCATCAATAGGTGATGTCTTTAAGCATTGTTTTGCCCCCAAATAATGTTAAAGAATGTAAAAAAAGTTAAAATAGCCATTCTAAAAGCTCACAACGCGACCAATTATATAGGACTTAAGTGGTAAAAATGTGTGTTATCCGCTCACACTGACTGCAGTTATGGGTCACATACTAATTTGCACAATAACCGGATTAGTTGTCAAATGACACCAACCCGTGTCACTTCTCCTTCTCAGCTTTAGGCTGACTGGCTCGAAATTGGTGACGGGTGACAGTCGGGCGACAGTCGGGCTTTGATACGTTTATTTAAATGACTCCATCCGTATATCTTCTCTGAGGTGCGACTACAGCCATAAATAACTATAGGTCATGGTCATCTCTCCTGTCTCCTCTCTCCTGTGATACAAGCATTTTGGGATAGCCTAGTTGGATTGGATCTGAATTCTATTTAGGGACACCACAGGCCTTGCAGATAAGGTGGAGGACAGCACATGGCAAATCGTTACTTCATTTTCCTCCATTCACTGCAATCCATCTTGTTTATAACTGTGTTATTAACAGACCATCAAACATAAATGGCACACATTTGTATTGACTATATATATATGTATGTATATATATATATATATATATTATCACATGATATTATAACTGTGTTATTAACAGACCATCAAACATAAGTGGCACACATTTGTATTGACTATAGTGTGTGTGTGTGTGTGTGTGTGTGTGTGTGTGTGTGTGTGTGTGTGGGGGGGGGGGGGGGGGGGGGTCACACTATATACAGTTGTGTGGTGCTATAAATATAAGGATTCTGTGATACTGTAGGTTTGAATTGTTATTTTATTTATTTTGTTTTGTTTTACTTGTCTGCACATCTTCCTTATTAGGCCTGTGGTGAGTGTTAAAAAAATACAGTAATATCTTTCATATCTTTAAGTCCCCCCCTTATGTGTTAGGGCTTAGTGAACATGTAATCTCATTTTATTGCTTTTTAGCCACCGTTTTATGACCACAATAACACCCACTTCACTTTTATACTCTTACTTCAGTTTCTGCGGGTAACCAAGCAGTACCTGCCTCACCTGGCACGCCTGTGTCTCATTAGCACCTTCTTGGAAGATGGCATCAGAATGTGGTTCCAGTGGAATGAGCAGAGAGACTACATCGAGGCTACCTGGAGTTGTGGCTACTTCCTAGCCACTTGCTTTGTGCTACTCAACCTCATTGGGCAGCTGGGTGAGTGATGGGCTGCACATAGGCCTAGCCAAGACACTGTTATAATTATAGAATTGACCTTATATCAAGTTAGGAATTAACCATACAAGCCCTGTTTCATTATTCGTCATACAACGGTGTCTTGTGGCAAAGATAGCTGATCTACAAGCTGACAGAATGCAACAAGTTGTGAGTTTACAGATTGGCTATTTTAGTTATTTTTGAATAAATATATATATATATAATATTTACTTTACCTGCTGCAAAAGATCAAACCAAAGTAGGGATACTCAGACTTTTGGAGCCAATAACAATTGCCTTGCAAGCAGAATGGCTCTTACGGTTAACAAACTGATCAGGAAATGAGGCTAGCTCTGACACAAGCCACTTTTACACATGGATTGCGCAATATCGGCGCGCTAAGAGTCTCCATTAATGCTGGCTTTGCCTTTCTACACAGAATCCAACAGAGCCGTAGTAAAGCCTCCCCCATGTGTGCTTATACTGTACAGTGCATGCTGGCTTTCCGGGAGCAGAGGTGTGGCGTGTTAAACAACAGTGTCAGTGTTTGACAGCAGTATTGGTTGTTTCTACTCATTTACAACTATAGCTTACACATTTATTTCACAAAATATAGTAAATACTAACTGACAAATTGGGATGAGAACGTAGCAGACGCTCCAATACTGAAGCATTTTCCTTCACTGAGCGACAAAGGCTGTTCTTGAGCATGCTAAAGTTGTGAAACCCATTCAGTTGTTCAAGATCATTCTAAAATCACAAAACTCACTTTCACTTTCACTCTTTCTCCCTTTATCTTGTTCGTGAGATCTCTTTTATCTCTTTCGCTGTAACACACATGCACACGAGATTACAGCATGGGTACACTATATATTTATGACAGGCTATGCATTTATTTCACATAATACAGACTTAAGATTTAGGCTGTGTTGTTTTAAAATCTGCTGTAACAACTTATTAAGTCATCCCTAACTATATTAACCCTGTCATCCCTATTTTGGGCACACCATTATAATCATTGTATGCATCGCATATAGCGACGTATTGTGTTGTTTGAATATAAAGCAATTGACTTTCCTAATCAAAGGGGTAACAAAAATACAAAGGTCTTGCCTAACTACCTAATGAAAAACGTTATTATTACAGATAGCTATCCACCCAGTGCTCAATACTATATATATGAACAGATCCTCACAAAATGTGCAATACCAACAAGCAAAATGCTAACTTTTACACTGCCTGTTAAAGGGCAGGAATGTTGCCCCGTCATGTCATCACACTGTACTATGTATAAGGTACAGAAACTGATTGTGGGTTCATTTACATGAAACCTTTGTGGCAGAAGTGAAGGTAGTTAGATTTCCGAATTGATATCAGCCAGAGCAGAGCCAACATGGTGGGACAAGGATGTGAAATCTATGGTCTGCGGACCTTTCTGCCTTGAACTACTCCCAGTTTTTCTTCGATTGTATTTCTGCTCACACAAATGAGTTACGTATCAGTATGTCCCTCTCTCTCACACATGCACACTAGGGATGCGTGAGTCCGTCTGTTCAAATATTTTCATTGGAGAAAAAGGGCGAAATGCGAGTCAGTCCTGACCTTGCTTAACCCATTTAGACCTGAGGCCGATTTAAAAAACGCTGATTTCTACATCCTAACCTAAATTCTCAGAAAAACGACTACTATTTTGTATTAAAAAAAATGTGAAAAAAAGAATGTTGCTATATACATAGCAACATCTAAAATGACACAGATGCTTTCCCGGTTTTAAAGGTATAACAACGTATAGGCTTTCAACCAATTTAAATAAGTTACCCTAAATAAATAGGCCCAGTAGTCTAATAACAACACATACATACTGTATTTTGAGTCTGTATTTTGTGAAGTGAATGTGTAGGTACGTAGGCTAATGTAAAGTCTACTGACAGCTCACGTGTACGTGTATGTGTGTGTGAGAGAGAGAGTACATAGTAAAAAAAAAGCGAGCTAACAAAAAAAAGGGTGAGTGAAATTACGTTAGTAAGTGTTTTTGTAACTAGAATGTTTTTTTTACAACAGTGTTTTATACAACTTTAGCATGCTATCTACCTTTATCTCTCAGTGAAGGAAAATGCTTCATTACCAGAGCTTCTGTAACTGAGGTATACTAAGTCATCAGTCCATTTTGTGTCTGCATTTTATTGTAAATGTTTAAAATATACCAACAACAGTTGTCAATCAGCATAACGCTGGAAGCGCATGCTAAAAGCACACACAGGTGGCTTTTCTGTGTAAAAAAGTAAAGCCGGCATTAATGACTACGGTACTGTTTAATGCATAAGCTAAAAAGCAACGGTTGACTAAACAAAACTATCAGTCAGGAAGGCATTGTGTCCTTTTCTGACGCCTCACAGACAGGTATATATGAAGAGGAGCAATAATCCAGTTGCATGTATGAATGGCCACTGACCTACACACCACATACAATTAGCCAATCACAACATACCACGCGCACAACAGCCACACCCACAGCCACACACAAATCATACTTTGCTGTTTTAACCACTTTTTTACTACTCCAAGCTCACAACAGAGTTTGTAGATCTGCTATTTCCGCTATTTAAAAAAATAATTGTTGGACATTTTTGCATATCGTCGTCACTGTTGGGGAGAAAACTTGTATGTCTAAAACTGTTACCTTTCAGGAAATGTTAATGTATTGCTAATACTTTTCATTGGTTAAATAGTACTGTATGTATAAAACCCACAGAATTAACCACTTTCATTTTCAAAAAATTGCATAAGTAGGCGATCTACAAGCTCACAATTGCATTGGGACACATTTTCTACTTTTGTGAAAAACTGTTGTACGACAAACTAGGGCATTAGATTACAATAAAAATATACTGCTTGCAGACATACAATATTTGTGCCTGACAGCAAGTATACCTTGCCTTTGACACGAACCAGCATAATCAGCCCACCCATAGAGCAAATTATGAGTCTGAGAACTTACATTTATACAGTACACAACACAACAGCTGCTACAATTTGACCATTTTAATGTCATCAATCAAAGAATGAAGAAAAACCTTTTCCATACAGTAGTGTCACTGTATTTAATCATCTTTATTTCTTTTGTTGTATGTGTCATAACAGGTGGTTGTGTCCTCATCCTCAGTAGAAATTTTGTACAGTATGCCTGCTTTGGTTTATTCGGGATCATAGCTACACAGGTGAGAATGTCACACACATTCTAGTTCAAGTCCATGAACATTGCAACAGAATCTCATTGTGTTTTATTTACTATATTTTCCTTTTTTTCCAGACTATTGCGTACAGCATTTTATGGGACCTTAAGTTTTTGATGAGGTAGGTATCTCTGTGTGATTTGGGTCAGTAGTGCTTTGGGGGGGAAAAAAAACATTTGTCATATTAAATGGTGGCATGCCCTAATATAGCATAGTTCTTCTGCTACATTCCATAAGCCGGAGGGACAGAAGCATTGTGATTATATATAATTGTGATTATATATATAATCTATATTTGTGATTATATATAATATAATATATTATAAATTATTATATATAATCACAATGAAAACATGATCTCCTCGCAGAGATAACGAACAGTGAAGAATTCTCTTTTATTAATGTCAAAGTGTTTTCTATCAGAATGAATGTCCAAAATGAGCCTCCAGGTGGCGTACATGTAACAACAATGGACACAATTGGCACTATGCACCTGTTCAGTAATACATGAGGAATTGGCAATGACTTAACTGAAGAAATTATGACCCATATATGCCTATGCGTTGCAACGGGTTCCTAACGCCAAATCAAATGGGTTCAGATCTGGGCCAAGTCTCCTGAGGAGGCGTGTCTGAAGCCTGTCCTGGACAGGAGTCTCCAGACGTAAAAACAGATGATGATATGCTTAGCATAGTACCTAATATCTAATGTTCCCATGTATTTACTTTAGTTATAATATTATAATTTTTTGTCACTAAAGGCGTAATCATTTGACTTTACGCATGGATGCTTGACTTCAGATTCATCTCCACTAAAAAGTGATTGCTTTTATTTATCTACTCATTGGATTGCTAGTCTGCTATAAACACTGTACTACAAACCAGTAACTTAGTCCTCCCCCATTTCCATAGAAACCTTGCCCTTGGCGGTGGCCTGCTTCTGCTGCTGGCGGAGTCTCGTTCAGAAGGAAAGAGCATGTTTGCTGGAGTCCCCTCGATGGGAGAGAGTTCACCAAAGCAGTACATGCAGTTGGGAGGCCGGATACTCCTTGTGCTTATGTTCATGACACTGTTGCACTTTGACTCCAACTTCTTCTCTGTGAGTATCAGCAATAACAATTTAAGCTATAGCCTGATTTATAGTTGCATACGGGTGTCGTGCACCGAAAATAAATAGATTTATTATTATTTATTTGAAATTTCACTGGAGGATAAGCCCCTTAAGATGCAGCATCTCGTTTTCGAGGGGGTCCTCAAAGCACAACATACAGTAACCTGTACAAACATCAAGGCCCTTTATCTCAAAAACATATGTAGTTTGGGGCCGTCAGTAAGTACTGTATGTAATGGAACTTACCTCAGGATCCATTACAATTAAAGAAATATATGATATATATATTTTTCCCCATATTGATGTAAAGTTGCCCAACATGTTATAACTGCTGCTGTGTATATATGATTGAAGCCCTTTAAGAAACTGGCCTTCTGGTTGTCAACATAATAACCAATCTGCTTCCGGCAAATCTGCTTCCGGCAAGAAATGCAATCATCATTTAGTACCCTGATTTGATTAAAGAACCAATGGATTCTTCTCTGTTATTTATCAGTTGGTCTGTTGTGGAATAGTAGGTGAAGTTGTTGTGGTTGAAGCTTAGAAAGATGTCATGACAAAGCTTCAGAGGTTATATTTGGTACTTGTGTTGTAAAGTCCTATATTCTTTGTCGTACAACAAACAGTTAAATCCACAAGCTCACAATACGTCGCATTGCAACGTGTTAAGAGCGTGTAGTGTAGATCATTTTTTAAATGAGAAAATGTTGAAAATTTGCCTAAAATAGGGACACTAACATGGCTTACGTTAGCAATCTAACTCAATGTTTCTTTCAGTACTAGCTAATGATGAAGGCTAATAGCTAGCCACACCCACTGCAACCCACTGAAAATTGGGTGTGCTCGGAGAGTATCCAAATAGATACTTTCTGACTGAATTAATTTAAATAAAATGTATCGAACTGGAATTTTTTTTGTTTCATGTTTTAATGCAAAATGTACTGTATGTGTCATTGGAATCTCACCTTCCTTTCTTTTTTTGTATACCAGCAGTAGATTAGCTTTAACGTCCACTGTTTCAGAGCCAGCCACCCACTCGTCTTGCACCAAAATACTGTAGCTGAATACAGATGTTTTTGTCCCCATGGATTCAAACACAACAGCGGGGTTGTAACCTATACTGTTAAATTTAAATAATAAATAAACAAACCCTCCCTTACTAAACATTTTGCTTTCTTTTTGCTTTTCTGCAGATCCTGCAGAACATGGTGGGCACTGCCCTCATCGTCCTAGTGGCCATTGGCTTCAAAACCAAACTGGCAGCACTGACCTTGGTGGTGTGGCTTCTGGCCATTAATGTTTACTTCAACGCCTTCTGGACCGTCCCGGCGTACAAGCCCATGCACGACTTCCTCAAGTACGACTTCTTCCAGACCACCTCGGTCATTGGTGGCCTGTTGCTCGTGGTGGCATTGGGGCCTGGAGGGGTGTCCATGGATGAGAAGAAGAAGGAGTGGTAGGAAGAGGGTGGGTTGAAAGAATGACACAGCACCACTAACTGCCCCCCCCCCCACCTACCAGGACACAAAGACGCTCCCTTCCCTCCTCTCCATGCTAGGGTACACTTTAGTTTTGTTTTTTGCCTATCATATCCCCAGCAACAAACACCTCACCCAGCATTAGACACTCTGGGTCTTTTTTGTTTTCCTCCCAGCTGCTGGTTATTTTTTCGTTTTTGTTTTGGAGTTCAACATGTTGGATACTGGATTTTTATATACCATATATATTTATGTCCCCATTTTTCACAGTAGGAGTAAAAAAAAATGGCCTAATGAATTATTTGTGTCAAAGTGCAAGGTAACTAACGCACAAGTGAAGGCTGGAGTTTTAGAAGGAAAGGTATCTTTGCTTTTCCTGTGGAAGTGAATGAATATGACATTATGTCTGATGGATGTTATACCACAACCTCTCATACATAATCCACATTTTTTTGACTAAAAGTGGGAAGGGGTATATCAGTTTTGGTTCCTGCACGGATGCTTGTCTTCTCCACTCTGAGTGGATATTGGATTATCTAAGACTCACTCGCCATATCGACCGTGAGACCTTGGGCACTGAAACGAGAGGACCTCTCACTATTTAGGTTTCCACCTCCCCTTTTTCAGATGCCCGAGCCTTCATATATCTATACACATTCAGTCTGAGGTGATTGACTACTGTTTGTACATGGTGTACTAAGTTGTGGACTGAAGTTGTACCAGTTTCAACCTGGTGTCCCTACAGTAGGTGGCCAGTGACTTTGTCCATTTTCAACACCAATGGTTTTGATAATGTGGATTGTGGAAGTTAAATGGTGGATTTGTGGATAGGCCTCTATATGAACAAACTTGTTATATCAACAAAACGCATCGCATTCTGTTTGTGTGACATGCATGATGCAAAGGTTTTGAAAATGAAAGTGGACAAAGTCACTGGCCACCTACTGTATTTTGGGCATGTCATTATAGGGGAAGATTTTCAGAACAGAATTCTAAAATAGCATAGCATATCTACAAGCTCGGTGCTTCGTAATGCGACGAGGTGTGAGCTTGTATATTGGCTATTTTCGCCACGCGACAACGTCGTGGGACAAAGTGTGGAATAGGGCTTAAGTGGTTAATTGAAAATTTGCGACACAGTCGTTAACTCCTGGGTTTCTCGTTTTGGACACTGTACTGTATGTCTTTGGCAAATGTCAAACTAGTGAACTGTGTGTGATTGGGGACAATAGGGGAGGCTCAATATTTGTGAAACGCCATAATATGCCATCTAGAAAAGCAAAGGAGACTAAGCAGAGTCAGTAGCCATGTGGACTTTGTCTTTGCTCAGTGTTTCTAGCTCTGTTTAAGAAAATAAAGATATTCAGTGTATTGATTTACAGAAGTTTATATTGTATTTTGATCATTTGTTTTTGATTTTGGAAGTTCATGGTGAAGAAATAAAAATGCAAAAAGCCATTATTGTCTCGGTCTCAGGACGGATTTGGGCTGATGTGTGTGGTCAGACTGAAATATTAACTTTTTATTTTTGTCTATTCAGGTAAGTATAATGTACAATTTAGATTCTATATGGTAGGATAACGCTTTAGAAGTAATTGATGACTGTATTTGACAGGTCTTACATAAATGGAGTCGTTTTGTTTGGCTATGAAATCTATAACAGTTTGTGATTAGATACTGCAGTCATACAGTCAAATCTTCTGATGTGGGGCATTTTTGACTGATAAGAAAAAAGGCTCCATATCCTGCACAATTAAAACAATTAAAACTGGAGATGGGTACAAACAATGACTTTTAATATACTAGTCCTTGAGCCAGTGCTCAAGGACTTGGGGATTCAAGTTCAATTGCAGGTAACCGACAGTTCTTGGACTAAATGGACCACCGTGTGAGGGAAGGGGACAAAAGAGGAATGGCAGCTCTACAGAAGATCCACAAGTTGTCATGGACATGGTCTCATCTATATGAGCTACTGGGAGAGAAAAGTAAGCTATGGGCCTTACAGGAAATGTTAGGCCTACATCGATGACTGCATATTCACTAAAGATGGTTCCTTCCCCATAGAGCAGGGGTTTTCAACTGATTGTTGTGAACCAGAGACTACCCTGACTAAGAATCAACCTGGGGACCACTGTTATTCCATTCTCTTACTTTATCCAACCTTCAGTTAAACTCATGTTAACTGATACACTGATTTGCATTTTATGTATGAGTGAGCAGACACATGCGATTATTTGGGCACATTTCCTAAAAATGATGACTCAATCAGGCAATCCGGTACTTACCCTTCATGAGATTCTAACTCCCTTTTCTGTGGAATATCTTGACCTCCGACTTCCCAGTAACTAACAACATTGAGGCGTCATCACAGGTCTGCAGGTCATTTAGCGCACTGTTCCGTGGAAGAAAATAAATGAAGCCTTCACTTTCCTACATTACTAAATGCATGGTCAGAGACCACATCAGGGACCACCTGTTGAAAACCCCTGCCATGGAGAAATCACAATATCTCTTGTGGTTTTTCTCTTTTGCGTTTAGTTTACTTTTCCATTTTTTAAACATCTTTGTTTTTGTGAGCTGATAAAACAGTTTGTGAATTTGTGTTATATAAGTAAGTCATATTTAACAAAACAATGTCAGCCTTGGAAAAGAGTCTTGCTCATTTGCAACATAGCAGTAAGAATGGATCAAGCTGGTTTATGAACTACAGATTGGTATTTGACTAAAATAAGAAAATATTTTGATCCTAAAATGTGCATAGCCATTAAAAGAAAGAAAATGCTAAACAACCAAAGACATTAAAATGTTAAATTGTTTTACTACAAGAAACTCACTTGTCAGGAAGAGAATTAAACATTAAATAGTGATTGGGTAAATCGAATGATTTCTGCTGCACCTATGGTAAGGAAAATATTAAAGATTCAGAAGTATGTTTTAATTGTGGCCACTTTAGGAGATACTGTTATGACTATTGTAAACATTATGTCCCAAATTAATGTGCCCTGAAAAAGGGGATAGGTGGAATCTTTCATGTTCAAAATATACATACAAATGGACAGGCTCCTATGGCAAAAAAACACGAATGCTTATTAATATGACTGAGGAATTGAGAATGATAGATCCATGGAGACAAAACCCCTAAAATACTTAGATACTATAGATGTGGGAAGAAAAACATGTTTTAAATGCTAGACACTTCATATACATCAATGTATCAGATAAAGAAATATTAGATGAATGTAGGATGAGTATAGAATGTTTTCTAATAAATAAGAATAATTAAACAACTTAATTAAATTAAAAGATTTAAACCCGTGACATGGGGGAAAATTATTGAAAAACACTTCATTAATAAAGAAAAGGAACTTGAGGAGAACGTTTTGGAGAATGAACACAAGATTACAACCAATAAAGAAATCCTCTTGGAACTGAAAGAAACTAGACAGAGACTAGATTAATTTTCAACATACAAGGCTGTAGGTCCTGTGTAAATGTTATGCAATGGGTAATAGAGAAAATCGATTACTTGTATTTTAACTATGAAAGGCCCAAATAAGTAAAATGGTTGCAATGAGAATACACCCAAAATCTGGGGAATATTTGACATCACCAAAAGATATAATGGTAGCTTTTGGAGCTTATTATAGAGATATATGCAGAGTCTGACACTTTAGTAAATAATTTAATCAAAGACTTCCTTTCTAAAATACATTTACCATCACTAACGGAGGAAGAGGAACTTGATATCAAACCAGTAACACAACAGTAAGTTTTGAAAACTGTTACATTAAGAAGGGAAAGATCTAACTAAATGTGAGGGATATATGCCGATTGTGAGAGATTAAATTAAATACAACTAATCTTGGTTACAAAATTAATATTTCATTGAAAGTTATTCATTTTAGGCCTCCTTTCAGGAAATCAAATAGTAAGTTAATTAAATTCAATAGCCCAATATGGTTGCAGCCACAAGTGCAATCGTAAAACAATGGCAACAAAAGGTGAATGGTGTGTTTGTTATGGAAAAGGTGCCAGCTAAAATATACAGTAGCTGAAAATCGTCATTTTATGGATCCATTGTCACTACTAGCTATGTAAAAAAAAAAAAACGTGTGCAACATAGAAAATTGCTAGTGATGTATTATTTTTGTTGTTCTGTTTTTATATTATATTGTCAGGTATTTTCTTTAGTTTTATTAGTTTGGGTTGTCATCATGAAATCTATATCTAAAGAAACAAGAACATAGAGAGGTTTAGGCTATTTGCCAAATGATGCAATGTATGGATTGTATTACATTTGTTTTTCTTTTCTTTTTTGTTTCTTATCCATTAAATTTTAAATGTACAGGTTGACAAGAAAATAGCCGATCTACAAGCTTGTGACGCATTGTGAGCTTGTAGATCTGCTAAAAATGTTACTTAAAAGTACAGTACTTGAATACATGTATGTAAGTTACTATACACCATTGTCTGTATCCTTGACAACAGGAGGCGCGACCATCCTTTCGACCTATGGGATCCAGTCTTGTCAGAACCACCAATCACCATTGGTCACTACAACGTGTTGTTGCTGCGTGGTAATATATGATATAAAATCAGATAGGCATCCATTCATCTGGTCACTTGTTGCTGCTGCTGGCCGCTGGTAGAGAACTATACTGCGCGTAAGGTAAGTTACAGAACGTTCTCATAAATATTCAGAATATTTGTATTCCTTAAACTTTGTTTGCACTAGAATACCGCTAGCCGCAGAATTAGCATGCAATTCCCTCTGCTGGGTGGTCTTTAATGCCAAATACACCAAATGTACAAACGCAGTATAACGGCATGTTCTAAAAAAACTATAGGCTAAAGTTGAAGCCAACATTGTAGAATGAAACACAAACATACAGTAGGTCCTGTATTTGATATAACCCATTAAAAAATGTCATTGCTATTGAGAAACAGCTGATTGAAGTTTTGCAAAAAGACCAATCACAGCTGCTATAGGGGGTGAGTATATAAAGCATGCCAAAGGATTATGACCAATGTGCCTGACAGAGAAGATAAGATATGATTATGTGATTGTGAACAAGTGGTCATTCTGGTCAAATGCATGCATTTACTATTACCAACACAAAAAAATTACAACAGCAGTGTAAAAGACATGATGTATGTGATTATAATGAATACAATATATTAAGGGTGTATCACTGACACATGTAAAGTTATGCAGTTTCTGTAATTCCATCAGCTGTTAGTGTTTTTCTTAGTTTTTACATTGTGCTATGAATGATTGACTAAATGTTCCTGTTGGGACAAGTGCTAGTGTTTTAGTTGGCTTAGTGTATTGTGATGTGACGAACCATTTGGCCAGTTGTGTCAACATGTTAAGTGTTTAAGTATTGAATAACATAATATAGCAATAAAAAAAAACTATAAAAATGCCTTTCACACATGTTAGTTAGCCAATGGGTCCTCCTAGATTACTTTGTCACTTTATGTCACCTTTGGCTGAGATTGTCCACTGCTGTTTGTTTATTCTATACGTCCTGGAAACGTGCATGTAAGGAGTAAATACATAACCCCACCTAACTTAGATGTCGGCTTCCTTTGAAATTAGTCTCAGAACTGTTTAGCCATTTCCTTACCGAGTGTCAGAATCTGCACCATCAGTTATCAAGGCTTTTCAGATTTTTTAGGAAAGCTCATTCTGGTTTAAGTTATGACGCTGCTATCTATAGATCAGAATGTCAGAGATCATTAATTAATTTACCTTACCCTCATAAGCTTTGCAGTGTCGATTGAATTATTGTAATTGCTTTATTTTGTTTTTATTGACAGCTTGTGACATACTAAACTAAAGCATCGCCATGTCTAAAGGAACAGTGGTTCTGGCCTACAGTGGTGGACTGGACACCTCCTGTATTCTGGTGTGGCTCAAGGAACAGGGCTATGATGTTATTGCATACTTGGTAAGGTTGTGTGTGTGTGTGTGTGTGTGTGTGTGTGTGTGTGTGTGTGTGTGTGTGTGTGTGTGTGTGTGTGTGTGTGTGTGTGTGTGTGTGTGTGTGTGTGTGTGTGTGTGTGTGTGTGTGTGTGTGTGTGTGTGTGTGTGTGTGTTTGTTTGAGTTACTGCCTTGTCTTGTTGACTACATAAGTAACTCAAAAGTCTACATTTTTAAAGCTCAAACAGTAGAAAAATGTAAGTACAAAATATTACTAGCACATCTGCAGTGAATGGAGGTGGCCTCATCCACTGAGAAATGTTGTGTCAGGTAGGACACAGACCTTTACTGATGATATCAATACACAACGCATCGTGTGTTGGGAGCTTGTACTGTACATCGGCTATTTTCAAATAGCCAAAGTTTAAAATGGGGGGGCTTAAGTGGTTAACCCCCTATCAAAGGATTTGGCAGCATAATACCAGTGCAAAGCTACCCTAGATTAACTTTTGGCCCTTAGGCGGTGCAGAATTGCACAGCATGCAGATTTCCCTCTTGTGTAGCCTAACTCTTCATTCAGTGGTTGGCTATACAGGCAAAGGGAGTCGGTGAAGGCAAGGCAGTGTCTATTAGACATAGCACGTAGTTCACAGCTATGGCACGCAAGGCTCGTGACCCCATAGATCTTGTTGGTTTTGGGCTGACCTACTTCACGGGTAGAGTAGAAAAATAAAAGCGCTGCAGTTGTCCCGTATCTAAACTGTTGTTCTTGTTGAAATTACATAGCATTCACAGGTAAATAAAAATAAATCTTTGTTTCAGTACCATACCTTCCTGTGCTTTAAAGATGAGCTTTGTATCACAAAGCCCTTGGTGTATATTTACATATAAAAACAAGATTTTTCAAATGAATAATATATCGTCTGTATTTGTGTTGAATCTCACCTTTACCGTGGCCCAAGCAAACACATTTTGGTAGATTCCAATAACTTTGTATCAGTACCCTGATGACATGATGATACTAACTTCAGTAACTTGTAACAAACTTAAAAGCATCACAGTATCATGTGTTATGTGTGAGTGAAATCACATGTCCAACGTCCTTCTCTTATTACTAGCCATTATGTGTGTATAGCACTCATACATATCTTAGTACTAGCAATGCTGGGTGTATACAGTAGCACTCATTTATATCTTGGTAATAGCCATTTTGTCACTGTGTGTATAGAAAGTACTAGCCAGATGCGCTGTGAGCTTGTAGATCTGCTATAAAGGTATGCCCATTGGCACACCTTGGGCACAAAAACTTGCCATAAGCTGTGGCCTGTTGGAATAAGAATAGCAGTAATGTAATTAATTGAAAATACAAATGGTCATGAAAATGTAATAGTTTATTCCGTATGACCAGTAAGTCTTGTACAGCACAGTTTGTGATAATCCACACACTATGTATGTCTTAACATTATTTTGCTGACAGACAGACAGACAGACAGACAGACAGACAATGGCGAAAACCTAACCTATAGACTTATGTGTTACTATAGTCCCAGGTTTAATGAAGGTGGTATACCTGTTTTCTGGTTCATTTCCCCATAACTTTGTTTGATGGGCTCAGCAGCAGTTTTGAACCGGAAACACACGCTGGCCTGCATTTGTTTGATCCTGTAGGTGTGGGGTGAAGTGAGTGCTTAATACAAATATAATTAGCCTCAAGTGACAGGTAAAATGTTATCCGTTTGATTTGCTGTGCAAATTCTGTGCTTGCAGGCAAATATTGGACAGGAGGAGGACTTCGAAGCTGCCAAGGTGAAGGCTATAAAACTGGGTGCAAAGAAGGTGAGCATGGTTCTGCTAAATTCTGAGGAAATGTTGGTTTCCTCAGGAAACGAAACCTTTGCATTGTGGCTAAGAGTTGTGCTGCCTCCTCCTTCTCAACAGAAACTAACTAACCACCTATTTTATTTCGATATACAAGTTTACTTTTGTTACTATTATGTACACAGTAAGTGCTGAGGACTTAAATGGGGCCATTGCTGTAATAACTTTGTACTCATGTGCATAATTAAATCATAATGAAGTCTGATTGATAGATGGTAAGTATGGCAAGACCCATGTGGATGGATCGTGCCCCCTTGAATTTCATTTCATTTTATTTATAATGGTTAAATCGCTTCCATTTCATATCCAACAGTGGATATTATGATTAGAGTAAAGATCTGAACTAAGATTACTCCAATACAAGTTCACTTGTTGTAGTGTTAACCGTGATGTTTTCTCTGCTCCCTGTGTGGGTGCAGAGACTAATGCCTGGAGACAGTTTATTTGTTTAATGATTAAACGACAGATGTTGTGGTCCAGAAGTTATATTAATAACTCATCCCCGGCAGCCAGCCAGCCAGTGAAGCAGCGAATCAATTTGATGTTGAGAGAAAAAAGGAGCGGATCTAGTATAGAGCCCTGAGGGATCCTGGTCAACAAAGTACAGTATATAGGGTTTAAGTGGTTAAAGGCAAGACCCCCCTTTTATATGTCCTTATTTATAGGCCTCCCAAATTTGCTCAGGTTTTATAGAAGGATTTTTCAGAGAGTTATTCAGTCATTATGACGCAATATGATGGAGTTCTTATTGTTGGTGATTATCATCAATGTTTGCTGCCTCTTTTCATTTGTTTTTAGCAACCGATTTGATCAAACTCTATGAACCCTTTAATCTTGTTCAGTCTGTCGCTGGTCCCAGTCATGCTAAGGGACACGCATCTGATCTGGTGCTTAAAAAATAATAACCTCTGAATAATAACGCTAACGTCAATATAATAGAATTTCCTGTCTCTGACCATAACGCTGTAATATGTCAGACCCTGATCCCTTTATCCTGCTCCCAAGTACCCTACATCCTTCCGTTGTCGTGCTTTCACTTCAAATTCTGCTCATTACATCTGTCTGGCCTGCTCAGTTGCTCCGTCCATATACTGTTATCCCAGTTTATTTTAGTTTTTTTTGTTGTTATTGCAGCATTCTTTCTGACATTAAGTGCTGGATGTCCCAGAACTTCTTCCAGCTAAATGAGGCAAAATCAGGGATCCTCCTAATTGACCCACCAAATTCCACCCTCTCCTTCCATTCACACCATGGCAGGTTGTCAAACAATGTTAAGAATGCGGCCCATAATCTGTGTGTGATTTCTGACACTGACTTGTCCTTCCAAAGTCAAGTTACAAGGGTTGTACAACCATGCTTCTTTTCAGCTCAGAAACATTGCCCTTTGTTCTCCATACACATACAACAGTTTATGTTATTGTAAATAATACCAGAATTGTGCATCCGGGTGGGCAGGGATGAAGTTCCTGTCGGAGGCACCGCAGAGGATTCTCCGCGATTATTGGCCATGTTTGTGTTAACTTTACTAATGATTCCACAGGTTGTTTAGGGCGCCTGTTCAGCAGGGAGTGGAACTGGGAAGGTGAAACTCCTCACTGTCTGGTGAAAAGAAGCGGCTGGCAGCTCTATGTGTATCAGAGGGGACACATAGTTGTCTACACCCTCCCCAAGACCAACAGTAGGAGAATTGGCATAATGACTAAATTGGGAGAAAAATGAAAAATCATGCGTAGACTGCAATCAGTTCAAGCAGCAGATAACACTCGCGAGGTTTACACACACGTGCGCGTCAGTATGTGGGTGTCTGTGATGTGTCATAAAACTGACGTGTCAAGCAGCTGACCAATTTGGTGGTCTGTTTACGCTCTCTAGTGACTGGCGGTTGGTATGCACCTGTTTGCTTCCATACGAACCCAGTACCTCCAGTGGGCTGTGCTTCCCTAAGGGTTCTGCTTATGGGTTTGTTATTTATATATCACCATGCTCTTGGTTGTTTGTCTTCTAATGTGCTGAGCAGGGAGTAATATGTAGCAGAGTCTGAATGGCAAGATCAAATATAATATTTAATGTAATTCGTATTTACATTTTTTAATTAAATGTAAAAATCTATCTATGTGAGTTATCTGACTGGAATGGGATTATCATAAAATGTAATTAGATTCATTAAAATAACTTCACCATCCAACTTTTACACCAAGCCACCATCAGAGAAGCCCACCAAAACCAGTGTTTAATCTAAATTGTGCATGTTAGATGGTGACTTTATTGTTCAAAGGAAACCACAGCAACAATTATCCTTTGGCAATGAGTTAACTTTAATATTTTATACAGTACATATTTACAAAGACAAAATCTTTTCTCCCTTCATTCGTAGGTGTTTATTGAGGACATCCAGGCAGAGTTTGTGGAGGAGTTCATCTGGCCTGCGGTTCAGGCCAATGCCATGTATGAGGACCGCTACCTGCTGGGCACCTCAGTGGCACGGCCCTGCATCGCCCGGCGGCAGGTTCAGATTGCGCGTCAGGAGGGAGCCCAGTTTGTTTCCCATGGCGCAACTGGAAAGGTAAGTCACTCACAAGTATTACATAATCGTCTAATCGCAATTATTTGAGATAATCGCAATTATTTTTACATAATCGTTTCCACGTTGAAAGATTTTCACACATTTTCAAATGTAAAAAAAAGCAGAAATAGCAATATATCAACTATATATTGCTGAAATATAATCAACTATTTCAGCTTTTTTTATGTATAAAAATGATTAAATATGTCAATAATTTCTTTATATATTTCAGTTATTTGACATATCTGCCCTGTGCAATTTTTAATTACGAAGCCTTCATATGTTCCACGCCAAATGCACAATTAAATTATTTGAGCTCCAATTAATCGTCAACTTAAATTTGTAATCGTGACAGCCCTACTCACAAAAGGAATTTGAGGAACCACACTTGAGTGAGGAGTAGAGAAAAGGATCTTTTAAAAGCTGTCATTATTGTCCAGTATGTCTGGAGTTTCCGTCATTAACTTTTCCCCCAACTCGCCTGAGGACCTGAGGTCGAAACATGTTGGCGTATGCCTTGTTATAATAAAGGCTGTTTCCTCCTTTGTACAACTGAGTGCCCGGATCCTCTGGTTTTATCTCATGTTTTATCACCTCTGACCCAGGAGCACCTTTGATACTTTAAACTATTTTTTACTACTTATGTCTCTGGTGAGCTTCTGGTTGCTTTGTTTTCTCTCACTCAGAAGGTTAGTGAGGAGTGAATTGACATTTCTACCGTTCCCAATCCATAACTCATTTTGTTTGAGTTATGGATTGGTTGATTGATTGTCTGTTAATTAAGAATCTTCCTACTATCCTCCAACTTGGACTGAACTGTGACATACATAGTTGCACCTGTATTTAATTTCTTATTTGCATACTTATAGAGAAGGGAAGAAGTGGCCAAAACTGACAAGCCCTGTTCTGTCTGAACTGCGGTACTGGTTGATGAGTCTCAGTTAATTTAAACATGTTTTCAAAGTCCCTCATCCACTTTATATAGCCTCTCCCAAATTCTCTTGTTATATTTAAATCAGTACAATTTTCTATCAACAATTGCATAGCTACCTATAACTATAGGCTACAAACGTAACCCCGGTTATTTGAGTATTATGAGCGAGATGTCTCGCTAAAGGGAAAGCGCCCCCCTGGCGTGATCACAGAAGCATTTATTACACACTTCCAGACAATTTATTAGCTGGATTAAGGTCGCACCAGGCCACGTCAGCAGGGTACCACCCCCCTTTGTGCTACATAAGGGACTGCCGTGGCTTCAATTTAAAGCGCATTGAACTTTCACCTGCATTAAATGTGCTATACAAAATGCTAATGCTAATCTAAACTTTACTTTCTACTCTTTGATTAATCCACTTCACTTCCTGTTTTGGGTTTGGATGAATTGTAAATTGTGAGTGACCTTGTTTTTCTATCATGCCTATACTGCAGCATCTGCCGTTTGTAATACAGTGTCACACTTCTGCCTCTAGAGGGAGATAAACACCACTGAATCCAGTTCAGAGGAAGTCAAATCAAAATGATGACAACTTATAAAAGCTATACAAGTTACACAGTCATGACTTTGCATCTTCCTCTGTTATTCTGTTTTAAATGTTCTGCGATGTTGAACATTTCACCGGTTTAAACTTTCTTCAAGAAAAATGCAGATGAATATTGATGCAGTCCTGAGGTGTAGCTAAAAGAGTTTGTTTTATTTTACAGGGCAATGACCAGGTCCGTTTTGAACTCACATGCTATGCTCTTTATCCTGATGTTAAGGTGGGTTTTCTCTGCTGTAAGGTGGTAGTTGTCTGGACCAGTGATTCTCAAGTTATCTCAACCTTTTTCATTTCATGGACCCCCAGTTTGATATGCATAGCCCATAGACACCCATTTAATATGATTGGGACTGGGACTGCAACCTACCCTGTAAATCCTCAGTGTAATTTAACTCTAAGTTAAATCTTGAGCGAAGATACAGAGGCGCTGGAACACTTTGTTTGCGCCACGCCGTTCGCGAGTCGCAACGCTTGATGCAACGTCGAGCCAAGTCAAGACTTTGCATTGCCCTAGTATGTTAACGTCTTTCGAGAGAATAGTTACAGACCTGTAAGGGTGCATTTGGTTCCTATCCCAACTATCAATCATTTAGCTTGGGACCCCCTGGACTCCGCCCAAGTATACCCTGGGTACTTTGAGAACCAGTGGTCTAGACTACACCATAAACAATCTGTTTGATTGATGTTCCTGAAACAGTAGTTGCGTGTTGAGACCCTTACTGTCTCTCTACTGTATGTATGTGACTTCTGCTTTAGATCATCTCACCGTGGAGGATCCCTGAATTCTACACTCGGTTCAGAGGGAGAAAGGACCTGATGGAATATGCTCAGGTTCATATGACTGCATTGCTACACACATACAACATGGGGACAACATAGGTGCTCCGTTCAATTTCCCCCACTAGAGGGCGGTGATGATATTTCAGTTAAAGACACATGGCACAGATCATTTTAGAGGCTGGGAATTCAAACAATGTGAACAACAGTAACAATGTTATAATTTGGGATTCTCATAAACAATAAATATGTTATATACATTTTGGAAATCTATGACCAGCTGCCCCACCCCAACATTCATAAATCATCCATTTGAGTGGTTTTGTGATGTCAGGCGTAGAAGTCCACCCAAGCTCCATATAAACAAATACAAGGACACTAATATAATCAATATTCATTTGATTTCATATTCAACAGTAGAAAGTGTTCCAGAGCAATGCAAATATAGCTGGTTTTGAATGCTAGACATTTACAATCTACATATAGGCCAGTCTTATGCCAAGTACAGTCTATACTCTATATAGTATGTAAAACTAGCAACCTCCTCCACTCAATGTCATGATTCTTCATACCCGCACAACTGCTTTTTCAGCAGTTATGGAGGACTTTACTCATTTTAATTACTTTACATGGTGTATATTTACCTTTAATGTTCCCTCTCCTGTCTTGTCAAACTGAGTCATGGAGTTTTCCACTCAATATCATAAATGACGTAAATAAACGTAAACGTATTATGTCATTGTGCAATCTGGATGACATAGGCAGTTTAGAGAGACATGTATTTTATTGTGGTCACTTAATGTAGTATACACATATGAAATACCAACAGCGTGAAGTGATTTAATGACTGTACTCTGACTTATTTTGATCAGAAATTATTGCACTACCTTTCCTTGAACACTCACGTATGGTATGCTTTGATGCCACTCTATTTCAAATCTAGACACATGGCATTCCTGTGTCCGCAACTCCTAAGGAACCCTGGAGCATGGATGCCAACCTCATGCATATAAGGTGGGTTTTGTTGGCACAATCAATCTATCCCAAGAGTTTCTTAATGATACATTTTCAATATCAAAATTTGATTAGCCTGTAACAGTATGTAACTGGAATTAAATCATTGATTTCTTTTCAAACAGCTATGAGTCAGGAATCCTGGAAAACCCCAAGGTAAGACCCTGTTCCTGATTTGAAGCCTGAAAGTTTTACATAATCTCAAAGGCGATTGACTAACATATTTTTCTCATGCGTGATACACATGGACGTTCTTTCATACTTGAACCCTAGCATCCCTATTGTGGGGGGAACATTTGCAAAAAATAGCTGATCTACAAGCTCACAGTGTGGTGTGAGCTTGCAGATCGGCTATTGTCAACGAAGAGATTTGTTGGAAAAAGGAGCGGACCAAGTTCAGAGCAGAACCCGGTCAACAAAGTATTCGCTGACAGCGCAGACAGTGTAAGTGGTTACCACAGCATGAGAATAAACAGGTTTCCCCTCTGGCAAACCTGCTGTAATATTACAAAAAAAGTGCAGCTCCTTGAATTTATTTTGTCCTTCACACACGCAAACAATTTTACCACATTAACCCAGCATCGCTTTTGTGAAAAGGGGTGGGAAAAGACTCGCACTCTACAAACATATTAATGAAAACTTCTTAGACAGTAAGAAAATATATTTATCTTTTATTTTTACATGATCAATAAAGTGATCAAAGTGTAAAGTGCAGCAAACATGATGATGGTTGACATGACCGAAACGTTTGCTGCACTTTTATGTAGCATCGTAATCATTGCGCTTGAAACCAGCGTAATGATAACACGGTGTCAATCCAATGCACTTCTGTTAACCCACGAGAGCCCCACCACAGACCAACCCAAGTCAATCTCCCACACTTGCATGGGTGGGACAGTTTGATCTCTGCTGTGGTCATGGGTCAAAGCAGTACATGAAGGTTGCCCTCGACGACCTCCAAAAGTCCTGTCCCTCCGTCTTCTTTATCTTTGCCTCTGTCTGAGTCTCTGTCTCTCATCACCCCGGGTCCTCGCCGGGCCCTGGGAAGAGCCCGGGACACACAGACACTGACTTGTCGTCAGAAACGCTTCGCCTAATTCCCGATTTCATGGGAGCCCGAGAGGGGGAAGGGTTAGGGTGGCGCACCCACCCAGCTGGGGCCTCCTGGGTTCCAGTCCTGGCTCCTCGGGGCCTCTATTGTTCCCCTGGTTTGCGCTGCCGCCGGCTGCGACGTGGGAGGGGAGCCATTTCATCGTGACACCGTGACACCAAAATGTCACCAGTAACAGTAAAGTACAAAGGCGGCGGGCCAGACAGATGAGTCCCCAATGGACCGGGTGTCACAGGGAGGCAAGGGGTTCCACGCTTCTGGACTGGAGGGGCAAGGACAGAGCCACTGTATCTCTCTCTCTGTCTGTGTCTGTCTGTCTGTCTGTCTGTCTGTCTGTCTGTCTGTCTGTCTGTCTGTCTGCCTCTCTCTCTGTCTGTGTCTGTGTCTGTGTCTGTGTCTCTCTCTCTCTCTCTCTCTCTCTCTCTCTCTCTCTCTCTCTCTCTCTCTCTCTCTCTCTGTCTCTCTCTTCCTGTCACTCTCTCTTTGTCAGTCTCTCTCTGTCTCTCTCTCTCACACCCTACACAGCTTGTCCTGTTGAGAAATGTGGGGAACAGAATGGGGGTGGAAAAACAACTCAATAGCGTAGCAATGAATGATGACAGTATTGTGTAATTGATTTCATTCATGGGTTTTGCCGTGGCCCATTTACTCAAATATTAAGTCGATCAATGGCATTAAATACAATGAAATATTTATGGTGTGGGATCTAAAGTGGTAAAGGGATTTGAATACATTACGCAGGTTGCGATATGAGGGATTCAACTTGAGCAGCAGCACTGTAATAATTCAGTAATTTGCCATCCATGAACAGCATCAATACCTCATAAGTAATTTAGAAAGCTATGCTATGTTTGTTAATTTGTCTACATATAAACACAATTAATGAATTAACCAGATATGTACAATCAAGTTGAAAATGGCAATTGACGAAAATACAATCAATACCAATACTAAAACGCAAGACTGAACTAACTATTTCATTCATACACGTACGCAGAATGTTATATACCCAGATGACCTTTTTTCAAAGAGGTCATCTTGTTCTTGGTATCTCTTCTCTGTATCTTTCCCTTTCTCTCCTCTTGTTACAACCCTAAAGGCCCAGGGCAGACCTCAGCTATTCAGACAACCACCTCCCCCACCTGTCGCACAATGCCCCCACTCTACTCAACACAGTCAGATTAGGAAATGTCCAAATGGTCGCTCATATGTTCACCAATAGATAAGAACTGCCCGGGAGTTCAGATTACTCTGTGATTACCACTGTATCCTTCCTGATAATAACACACCATCTTGCCTGTAGCAATGTTGACTAAGTGACATTGTTTGTTTACTTACCCACACATTAAGTTATGTTAAGTTAAGCGCTTACGTTTTCCACATAGTTTATGTGTTAAGTGGATTATGCATTGCATCCGCTTGGGTGAAGTGGATTCAGGTGTATGATTGAATTAAGTTACCGCCCAAGCTAAACCTGGGTAAGTATTTCACATTATCAGTTTTAGATTTCTATATTGTGAAATTCCTAACATAAGGATAACAACATGATGCCACAGATGTCGCCAAAAGAAATCTTCCAATGTACTTCCTCTCCTCTTCTCTCTCTTTCCCTACACATGAGCAGTCGAGGTCCGCACCCTGAGGCATCCTGACACTCGTCCCGAGTCATTAAAACATCACCTCAGTCTTTAATTATAGCCTCTGTCACTGGGCTTCCCTTGGCCCTGTCAGCTCTTTGATCGCCGGAGCTGATGGAGCGCCGCTAGTGTTGACCAGGAGTAAAGGAGCGTAACGCCAGTCCCTGTTCCCCAAGAGGAAATGAAAACTTGTTTTCTGCCGGCCGCTTGGCTGGGCTTACTAGATGGATGGATAGAAGATCACCCGGCCTTAGGGGAAGGATGTGAGGTTGTAGGTCCCATGTATGCATGCTCATGTGTCCTTTGAAGGAGGGAGGTCAGCGGTTGTCATGTGCTTTGCCCTGTGCCTAGGTCTGATTGTTTTGACCTGTGATAGTTAGTGAGTGGCCTCAGTGTTTGCCTGCGCTCACTTTGCTTTTTCACTCTGCTTGTGAGGGAACCTGTAATATGTATGAGCCATCCACCGTGATTAACCACAGCCCTATGTACTTCATCGTATGATGATAGGGCATTGAGAGCTTGCAGATCGGCTATTTTTGACAATTCTAGCCAATGTCCGCTTTAATGACGTGCCCAAATTAAGTAGAGAATTCAGCCGAAGGCCCAATATTAGCCAAATGTACCTGGGTATTGAGATATAAATGTTTGTCCACACTTAATATTTTATTCTTGTTTCAATTTGCTGTTTGCATTTTAAGGAGGAGGACAGACTTGAATCGTGGTCATTTAAGTGTTATTTCCAACCCAGTGGGCCAAAGATTTCGTTTTTTCTTCTTTCTTTTTTTTACCACACTTCTCTCTATATCTCCGTCTCCCTCTCCTTCCCTTTCTTTCACTGTCCTCCCTCCGCCACCTCTGCCTTTCTTTTGGTCCTATTGGCATCAATTGAAAGCCAATGAGGCAGCTAACGTGTGGAAAGAAATTTACTTGCTTTAAGTTCATGCCTCGCCTCGGCTCTCTCCTTCGCTCTGCGGGCCGCATTCAGCACAACAATATAACAGGAGCAAAGACTGCCAAAGGAGCTGTTCTGTGCTACATGATGGCATGCTTCACGCCCCATTTCACACCAATGCCCCTCTCTCTTTCTCCACCCCCCACCTTCTCAATCTCTACCTTTTCCTCTCTTTCAGGGCCATGGCTTTGGGACAGGTTCCACCTGCAGGGGGTTAGAATTGAAATGCATTGATCGCTAGTGCACTGGAAACAAGCCTATTACATTGCTTTGCCCTTTTCTTTTTATCCAGCAGTGTATAAGTTTGAGCTCTCATCTCGTGAGCACGCATACGCTTGCGAGGATCGTTTAGTGAGCAATTTGTGCTGTGTTCCTTATAAGCTTATATGGATGTTTGTTGTTTATGTGTTTTTTGATGGCGTCAGATGACAGTTTTAGTTCAGGATCTGCTGCTCAGTTCAGGCAGTACTTCTGTTGTCCTTTTTTTGTAGTTGTGTATTTAAGGCAATAGAAACGGTCAGCAGAGGGTGAACCAAAAATACTAACGTTATAAATAACGGTTGCTTTGATGAAAATGTGCCAGTTTACCTGTAAAATCCCACAAGAGTCTGTCACTGACCATAAAGTCTGTCATCCTTTCAATCCCCTGTCGTACTCACTGTCAGTGAGGCAGTTCAAGGAATTCTCCATTATGTGGTCAAGATGTTTCCATAAAGTAGTATTTCGTAAATTGCTTTTAGGCACTTTTGTGGGTCATGTTACAAGGCTCTGCTAAAAACGTTCATTTTTAATTTTATCAAAGATATTTTCAAAAATAGCCGATCTACAAGTGTGAAGCGTTGTCGGCTTGTAGATCTTCTATTTAAAAAAAAAAACATAAACATAAACAACCATAGGTCTATAACCAGCACACAGCCCAACAGGAATCCTGTAATTGTTTCTCATTTGAAATTCATGCCATACTCCCTTTTTAGAGTATGCAGAAATGACTGCCCTAAAATGGCTTTTTGGGGCAGTCATTTCACCCCTCTCCTGTTTGCTCCCGTTGGGCATCTTTCAGGGCACTGAGGCGGAAAATAAGGAGAGAGAGAGAGAGAGAGAGACGGATGCTTTCCAAGTCAATTTTGGTGTTTAGTTAAAAGGAAAGAAAGCGATTACGCTGCTCGTTTTCTCCTCACTGACTGGCGGCAAGCGGATGGCGATTAGTTATTGTATGATGATTTAGCGTCTGGTAAAGCTTTCCATTTAAATGCACCCAGTAGTTATGGGGCATAGTCCCCCTGCAATTTGCCTCAGCTCAGGAGACATTGTCCATCGTCTTGTCCTAATGCTGTGTAATTGTTGGGGGGGCGCATTGCTGGGTGAATGTAGCAGATTGCCGCGCTCTTTTAGGTCCTAGCCGGGACTTACTGAGATGGTTTTCAGGTCCCCACCAACTCATCTTTGTTGTAGTCTGCCCATTAACCTTACAACGCCTCTTTTTGAGCTTGTAGATCAGCTATTTTCGGCAAAGAGATATGGTGTAGAGGGGAAAAAGGAGCACACCTAATATAGAGCCCTGGGGGAGCCCCGGTCATCTAAGTTTAATATTTTATTAGAAAATGGAAAAAAGGAAATCTGAACTTGAAGATTAGAGGAAGTGAAATCAGGTAGCAGAAAAACGTGTGTATGTCTTTTGCACCAGACATGTGTTTTCTCATCACTGGACAACACAGGTGCGTCAATAGCGAGACCTTAACGCTCGTGAGGCGTGCCCAAGTAAATACCCTGTCAAGTGAGTACCCACGTCGAGCGGTCGATGGACTAGCTAGCTGTGTTGGACAGAATAGTTTATCACCCGTTTCCAAATTTCACATAGCTAGCTACATAATGTAAACAGACTGGCTACAAGCGGGCACATGTCACCTCAGCCAAAAGAAGGACAGCTTAGCCTATTCAAATGATGGGCGTGTGGTTTTGTGAAATGTTCTGGTGCAAAAGGCATACACGCCAGAAAAACCAAGGCTAATGATTTTTGCTGACACATTGCGCACAGGTGTAATATTACTGTGTGTTTCCTGTTTCCTGCTCAAATTGGTTCTGTGACTGTCATGTCAAGTATGTTTTGACTTGGCTTGTTCTTTTCTTGGGGATGTGGGTTACCCCTGCCCCCACCCCTGTGGTGAAGAGGTATACAGGGAAAATAAATCCAAATAGAGGAGAAAAATGAAACATTGATTTTTGTCTTTTCACTCAAGTCCCGATAGCTCTCTCAAGGTTATTTTTTCCCCCTGCATCATCCTCCATCTCCATTTGCTCAACGTACCTGAAGTCTGTTATCATCTCAGACAATAGAATCCATATCTGCTGTGCTATCCTTCAGATGAGGTCTCAAAAGGTCCAGGGTGTTCATCAAGGGCCATACAGTGTGAAATAGACTTCACTTCTGTGATTGTATGTGTGTTTCAGAATCATGCCCCAGCTGACCTGTACATGATGACAAAGAACCCAGAAGATTCTCCCAGTGTCCCTGACACGCTCGAGATAGAGTTCAAAAAAGGTATGCGAGTTTGCAATGAGTGTCACCTGTTTGTCCAGCTGTTGCTTCTGTGTTTGTTTTTAATTCGTATCTGTGTTGTTAAAATGTTTCAGAAATATTAAAAAAGGTTTCCATTTTTTTCAAGAAGCCCTGTTGTGGGGTCCTCTGGGTCAGGGGTCCCTGGGGGTCCCCGGAGCCTACTTTTAGAACCACTGGACTAACAGACCATAATAGCTCTTTGCCAACTTATGCACAAGCGCAGGCTAAGATATGAAAACTGTGACCCGTCACTCCAGATATGACTCCTTCATGCCATGTTCAATCGTCCTTGCCTCTTCATCTCTATTTAACATTGACACTTAAACCCCCGAGGCTACAGTTCCCATTTTGCCCTGGCTGTGTTTTATCACCAGCTCTGACCACCCAGACTTAACCCCAGCTCCTCACACCATTACTTGGTCCAACGCTGCCATGTTTTGCCCTGAGGCACATGCACAGACCGGAAGCATTAAGTCTAACTAATACACCCTGAGGGCTGAGAGACATGCTCATTAGATATATTACCACTGGGACTTGGGTAAATAGTGGAAAGTGTCACATGTTTGCACAGACAGAAAACGGCCAAAAACATTTGAGCCTGGGGCAAATGGCACAGATGTCCCCTTAATCCTTGGTCAGTGGCAGAAGCTGAGCGCTCGCTGAGGGCTAGAGGCTAACATCAATGGCCTGGTGGTCACTAGCCCCTCTCATCACACGAGCTTGGCTGACAACTTTATGAGCCGTAATTACAATTTGAAAAAAGTTCAGAAGGTTGGCACTTGATACTTTTGCAATTTATGGGCATTGATGATCCCCTTTTAACCACTTAAGCCCTATTTTATACTTGAGCTATTGGAAAATAACTGATCTACAGTACAAACTCACTTGCGATCGAAGTGTTATGAGCTTGTTGACCGTCGTAGGGTGATTAAAAAGTGGAAAAAGTTACCATTTTGAAAATGTTTGAAAAGTAAAAGACGTAAAGAAGAAGTAAAAGAAGATTTAATTTATTTGATAAAATGTGTGAAGATTTTGGAACATTTTCACGCCTAATGGCATGCCAAAATAGGGACACCAAGGTGAAAGTGTTTAATCTAATCCACTGGAAATAAAAAATAATTCACTGTTCATAAGTTGGTCTACATCTGTGGGAATGGATGTAGTTGTACCAGTTTCTCAGGGAAAATTTGTCATGATAAAACAAGTAGACTGGTAACCAGTTGACAAGAAAGGAGATGTCCTTTTTTGTTTAACACTGAAGCAGTGGTCGAAACCTAGCCTTGTTTCGCGGGCTCTTTACTGGCCTGCACTCCATTTTCACACATATTCTCTGTGCCTTTATTGAGCACCCTATGACAAAAGCTGTTTTAGCTGTCCACACAAAGGCCCGAGCCTGCTCCTCCTCCCTCTCAGCACAAGATCAGCGCAAGAATGTTTCATTTCATTACCCTCCAACCTTTTCATCGCAGCCTTTCTCACCAAAGTTTTCTCACTGATTAAAAAAGAATATTTAACAACAGGAACCTTTTCCCCGTCAAACACTCCATTCCCCACCTTCTCCCTTTATAATTTTATCCCTCCCTCCTTTCATCCCGAAGAAGGGGAGAGGAAAAAGAGACAGAGAGGAAAAATGTAAAGCAGTAATTTTTCCTACAACTGTGTCTGCGCTCCCATTGTCTGCACTGTTCGGGTGCAAAAAAACTGAAGAAAAGGATCACGGGGAGAAAAATAACCCTCAGTGAATTGATAGAACCCGTATGATGGAAAAAGCGAGCACAGAGACGAAAGACCGGTCCATACAATCCCGCGTTCACACACTCACTTAATTTATTTGAACTTTTAATCTAATTATTAAGTATTTGGGGGGCGGGGTTTGGGTGGCCGTTTTTTAATAGCGTGCTAACCGCTCTGCCCTTGATTGCGCTGAGAGAACTTTTCTCTTCTTTTTTTTCCACGGGAGCCACTTGAGATTCTCGGGATCTGGGAATGATCTGGTGACAAAGCCCTTGTCTAAAAATGTTTGTCAAGTCCTTCACGTGTCATTCCAACCAGGGCTTTTCTTTAACACACAGAAATAGCTGAAAAGCGCCCAGAAGTACTGCTTTTCTCTCCAAAGCTATTTGATTGGCAATTGTAAGTATGCTAAATGCTATTGAATACGGAACGGCCGAAGAATCGACTATCAGCAGATTTCTTCTTTTTTTTTTTTTTTCATCCTTCACTAGTCCTCAAAAGGTTTATATTACCCTCCACCCCCAACACACACACACATGATGTGCATACACTCACACGTGCAGGCACGCACACATACACGCACACCCGTCACCCATACACTGACAAACACACAATACCCCTTCGCCCGTGTTGCAGTGTGTTCCCTCTCCTTCACCTTTGAACTGTGTTGCTCATTTCAGGACAGGAATCAGGACAGTGATTGATTTGCACTTGGTTTCAGTAGCTGCGGAGAGAGAGTATTGTGGAGATAGCGGTGTGTTAAGCCTGATTTATTCGTACGGTCCTTACACAGTGGGAGCGTGACGAATGAACAATCTGAAAATGCATCGACTTCATCAAACTGTTCATTTGGTAATGCCTCGTTCATACAGGTTTTATTTTCCGTTTAAAATTGACCTGGTTTTGAAAATAGATTACGTTGCCTTATTGCCATACTCGTCCACAAAATCAATTGTGTTAAATTAAAGTGAATTATTTGCACGATATAAACGTTCCTGGTGTGTAAAGTTGCGCGCGGGTGTTGCACATCAAAGATAGCAGATCTACAAACTTGTAGAGCTTGTAGATGGGCTATTTTTGATGCACGACACCCATGCGCAACTAAGTAAAACTCAGGCTTTAGAGACAGGCTGATGGAATGATTGAAAGATGGACCATCTTATGCTATTCTCTGTAGCACATTTATCCCCACACGAGAACACACAGTGGCGCGAAAAGAAAAAAACAACTCATTGCTTAGAGTTAGTCCAGGGAAAACACAAAACCGAGTGTGTAATTCAATTAGAGAAGGGCCTGGCCACGATTTCACAGCCTTCAGATGAGCTGGCCCTTTGAATTTATTAGCACCTCTCACCACATCTCATTAGCAATGTTTTTATTCTTAACCAAGAACCATGTTTTTCTTCTTTTTTTTTTACTGAGATGCTTGTTGTCATCCACAGATTACTAGTGACAGTCATTGATTTTATCTATAGACTCAAATCTCCATGCTTTAGATTAACTAAGCAGTTCAATTCAGCACGTTTATAAAGTGGTTCATAGTCACATGTACGTCATATCTACTCTATTCACAGCTTTAAAGACAAATATTAGTGTCAGTACGCATGCAATATCAAAAGCAGAGGCATGTACCCCCCCCTGCCCCGCCCCCCAACCATCACTCTGTGGTCTGCTTGCTGTGTAGAGTTCACTGCACAGTTTACAGTTGAATAATATGGAAGGAGGAAGATGAGGTCCACATGGCAAGCTAAAAAACTGGGTATTCTCTTAATATGGCCGATGCCGATATTTAGAGAGCAGGGTAATATAATGCTGTATATTGCCGATATCATGTCGTTTTTTTTTTGTTTTTCTCCATTTGCTGTAGTTCATTCCCCTACACTCTCTCCACATTTCCTGTCTCTTTCTACTATCACTATCAAATAAAGGCTTAAACAATTCTGTATTTATTTGTTTTGGTGCAAGTATGCACAATTTATTATGTGGGCCTACTCGCTCTATTCTGATCAGCCAAATGCATCTTGTCTCATGCCATCTGAACCTTTTAGGAGTGCCTGTCAAGGTGACCAACAAGAAAGACGGCAAATCTCAGGACAAACCACTTGAGATCTTCCGCTACCTCAATGACATTGGGTAAGTCCAGTATGACGGTAATTCTCTAACTTTTTTTTAATTTCAAGGACCCCCAGTTTGATGTGCGTTAGGCGGACGGTAACGGACCCCATTTGATCTAATTAAGCCTTACAGGTCCATTTAGAGTTACAAACCTGTAAGGGTCCATTTGGTTGCTAACTGTCAATCGTTTACTGTAGCTGGGGACCCCCTGGAACCCCCCAGGAACCCATGGAGTTCCCCGGACCCCACGTTGAGAACCAGTGTGGGGCGACAGTGGCGCAGGAGGTAGATCGGCCGCTTGGGATTCGGAAGCTTCCTGAATCGATACCGAGCTCCCCCTGTGTTACTGTCGAAGTGTCCTTGAGCAAGACACTGAACCCCTAAAACTGCTCCCGATGAGCAAGTTGGTGCCTTGCATGGTTCCCTCCGCCATCGGTGTGTGAGTGAATGGGTGACTGTAATACACATTGTAAAGCTCCTTGCATAAAGGTGCTATAGAAATGCACCATTTACCATTTACCAGTGCAGTATGGTCTGCATAGCCCTACAGCTGTTGCATTAAGAAATTGCCTCCAGAAAGAACTTTACAGGAACTGGTTAACCTCTTAAACCCTCTATATTATCCCTCTATCTCACAACTATTTTCTGCGAATGTTCCCCCTAGAATAGGAATGCTAGGTGGTTAAATATTGTTGCACTCAGTAATGGTACTGAAAAAGTACCTTACCTTTGAATACTTTTCAAATAGGTAAGCAGTTTGTTATGTCATAACAACCTGCCTTACTCTGGGAAAAAACCTTGTGGTAATAAAAATAAGAAAAACTTTACCAATGATGTTGATAATATTCCTAGCACTGCCAAAATGTGTTATGTAGCAGAAGGTTTATAACAGGTGTCTTTTCTTCGCTGGATAATTTCCATCTAAGTTGTCTGGACTAAACACGTCAAGGGTCTGAGATACTGGTGTAAGAAACTCTGGTGTTCTTTCCTATTTTGCAGAGGGAAGCATGGAGTAGGCCGGATTGACATTGTGGAGAACCGTTTTATTGGCATGAAGTCGAGAGGTAAGAAATTGGATTTTCACATGATTTTTGTCTATCCTAAGCAGCAAGCACCTTGGTTATAGCAAACATTATATTTTGCATCTCAGAAGTCCTATTCACTCTAATATGCAGACTGACACACAGATTCAAATTCTAAAGGTGTTATGAATACAGTTGGATTGGCATACCTTCTCTGAAGTAAGTGCTTGTATTAATTTTTTCACACCCATTCAAAGCCTTCCTTTTCGACATCAATGCTTTCAGGCAATTACCGTTATTTTACATGAGTGCTTAAAGTGTTCCACTTACATTTCCTCTTGCATAAAAGTGGGCTGGAAGGCAAAAGCAAATCCCTCTGGTCAAAGAAAAAAAAAGCCTCTGACTTGTCTGTAAGTTTAGGTGTGAAGTTACCCCCTGATTTGTACATGCAAAAATATGCACGCGAAAAACACACACTGTGGACAAATAACCGTTATTCTTCAATGGATAATGGATGTACGCCCCACACACACACACACACACACACACACACATACACACACACACACACACACACACACACACACACACACACACACACACACACACACACACACACACACGTTATAGGTAGGAACTACAGGCCACACCACTGGCTGCCTTTTCTCCTCTCTGCATGTATCATGCCAGCATATACATACAGTACAAGGGTAGTTGGCTGTCTTGTTCTGGCATACTCACGCCCGAGTTATACTTGTCGCGTCGTGGAAATAGCCGATGGACTATTCAGCCGTGACACTTTCTCACTTTGCTGTGACTGGCAAATTGACTAGCCAGTGGACTGTGGCTGTGGCACGAATTGGCAGGTTGAAAATGAGGAAACCCACTTTTCTCTGCCCTCGGTTGAGCAAAAGATCACAGCTTTTTCTCCCAAGCAATAGGAGGAGGAGCACAGACTGTCACAAGTGTTTACAGTGTTGTGTTTACATTTTAATACAGGTGTGGTGCTTTGGCAATACTTCTAGTTGTGTCTCCTATTCATTGCTGTTTGGGTCTAAGTTATCTTTAAAGTTGAGGTTGTAATATTAAAACATAATTTGTTATTATAAGATCGTTACTTCTAAAGCGTCTGGACTGCACTTAGTTTAGTTATAGATATTAAGGCAAAAAAATTGCAATGCTGTTTTACTATTTATAAGTACGTGTTTGAGTAAAATGAAAACTTTTGTTTTGTTCTGTAAACTGCTGACAACATTTCTCCCAAATTCCAAATAAGAAAATATTATCATTTGTAGGACAATATTTCTGGATAGGACATAAATCTTATGGATTGCAGCTTCAAGTGGTTAATTTCTTTCCAGTGCTGTATGTTTGCAGTGGTGGTCAACTCATTTCCTTGTTGTGGTGTTGCAGCACTGCTATATAAATACAAAGAGGAAACGCTGTGTCCAAGTGGCTGAATAACTACCATAGATCATGCGTTTGTCTCCTTTGGAATGGCGATGTGTCAACACAATAGATGCTGCAGAGCAGCTGAATGGAGACATGTCATATTTATTTGTGTTCCCTTCATAGACAGGGTCAGAGGTGTTGGGGGAATGGAAATGGTTTTGTCAAGAATGTTGTCAATGTGCCACAAAACACTCAACAGACTGTTGTTGTCCACCTGTCACAGCTCTGTCAGGCCAGCTAACCTGGGTGCCATTAATGGTATTAGCTGCAGTGTATCTATAGAGGGCGGTAGGAAATTGCTCTATCCTTTTAGGATGAATAGGCAGTCTCATCCTCTTGTCACTGCCATCCATTTTCAGAGACTTGTCACTGAAAATGCCGACGGACGTGACTAAACGTTTCTCAAACCCGAGAGATGTGTCAGTGTGTTTGAAAGAAGTTTATTTCTTTGAAACGAGTTTGCAGTCATTCATATTTACCCACCTCAACCCCCCCCCCCTCCAATCTCTCTAGCATAGCTTGAAAACACACAGCATCTGTTTAAAAGAGGGGCTTTTCTCCCTGAGCGTACCCAGATACAGTAGCATTTGTAAAGTGTGGCACCATAGGGTCAGCTGTATAGAACAGCGTTTGTCCAAATACTGTCTCCCAAAATTTTGCCCATAAATCTCACAAACCACTACACCGATCAGCGCCAAATGTGCACGCTGCCAGCAGGCCAGCACCTCAATTTCTGAAACCCATTTACGACAACTGTTTCTTTAGTGACTTTATAATCTCAGATCCACTGTCCCTCCAGGCTATGGCCAGTCTGGAGCCATACTTGGAGGCCAGTATGTCCTCAACTCCATATTCGAGCAAGACTAACATCACATTGATGACGTCATGATGTCACACACCTAGTCACTTGCTATCCAAAGCTACACATTGCACAGGGAAGCCATGCCATTATCGGACCCTGTCTTGTTATTATTCACTTGTCTCTGTTAAGCCACCTCTTTTTTGGTGCACTTAAGCCAAACAGGGTTGGAGGGCGGTTTAACTGATTTATCTGATGTAGCCAGCGGAAGTGTCCCAACGTGTCCTCTGTGGCCCTGGATCATCTAAAATCCACACGACCCTGTTGGCTTGGCTCAGGTTGCCACCTTTTCAAGGTTTACATGATTAGCTGTATAAGTAAGCTCTACTTTGGGCAGTCTGCACACGGCACATCATGACTAAGTGCTTGTCTTTCAGATCCAGTGTTGAAGAATTTGGGGAATCAATCTTTTCATCTTAACTGCTTACCCGAGTAGAAGAGACATCTTCTCATTTAAATCTCATGGAATATAAATTAGATTGCAGGAACAGCAAACATTTTTTTATGAAATGTCACCATCTTAAGGCTAAATTATACTTTGTTGCATGACCCTGACGTACTTTAAACTGAATCATTTTGAATAATATTGAACAATGCTGAATAATGACACGGTTTCAGTTGAAAACACAGCTTTTTTGTCTAGTAACAATTTTGTTGAAAGTATCGTGCAGCAAAGTAGCCTTAATCACTTACCCGAAGAAAATAAACTGAAAAGCTTTTTGAATCTCTCATTTATCATACTGCTATGTCTTTTATCCTTTGAATTGAGGTTTGAATAGCAGAACACATTTGGTAGAATTACTGTATCTGTATCGTAGCATTGTGCAAAATATATAATTGATAACTGATGATTTGAATAAAAAGTGACAATCGTTTGATATTCAGAGCCATCTGTTGACATAAAGCTGTGCAAATCACAGTGACGCATTTTAATATGTTTTCAACCATCACAACAAAATGGATAGCATTGGTAAAACTGTTGCACAGTCTGTGTTGCGGCATTTTTCTCTCTCCTCCCTTTGTTTGCAACTGACATTTGAGTGATGGCTTCATTTCTCCTGTCATCTCACTCATATTTCTCCCACTCTGCTCCCCACAGTCCAGAGGGGGTAAATTGCAGGGTAGACAGAGCCCTGGTCCAGGCTGGCAGGGGCCTCCTACCCCGTCATTTACCCAGGACAGGCTCATCCCTGGTTGGGGAGGATGAGCGCTGTAAGGGTGCATCTGTTAGTACCGAGACGGAAGATGATTGATGGCTAATAGACTTGTCTTGTTGGATTTAGTTTTGAATAGACCCCTTTTTTCCTAGAAGTGTCAGTGATAATGATTTGGTCCTGGTGGTAAATTTGAGGTTGTCATGTCGATTTGACCTGTGTGGAGGGGTCTTGCTCCTTCCTGTGTTCCAGCAAGCAAACATTTGGCCAGAATTGACACGTACGTGTGTACGTGTGTGTGTGTGTGTGTGTCTGTGTCTGTGTGTGTGTGTGTGTGTGTGTGTGTGTGTGTGTGTGTGTGTGTGTGTGTGTGTGTGTGTGTGTGTGTGTGTGTGTGCGTGTGCGTGTGCGTGCGTGTGCATGTGCGTTCATGTTTCTGTCACAGGGATTTATGAGACCCCAGGAGGCACCATCCTGTACCAGGCTCACCTAGACATTGAGACTTTTACCATGGACAAAGAAGTGCGCCGGATCAAACAGGGTTTGGGTATCACGTTCTCTGAGCAACTCTACAATGGTAAGTCGCTCAAATTGGCAGAGGCACAATAAGCAGTTAATTAGGGGGAACGATTATATATCTAGCTTTAAAGGCAAATTGCATACAACATTATGAACGCACCTAATAGTTTAAGATTTGCTGATGGCAGTAATGCCATTACATTATGTATTTTGAAGTATGTGTATGTGTTGTGCAATATGTTACTTCTTTGTGTTGTAATGTGTTTAATGACTTAATCCCCCCCAAAAACTTGAGTTCTGAAAGTAGCATATCACTTTGCAACCACACTCTCACATTGTCTGTTTGTGATTTGTGAGGACTGACCATGCGTGTGTGTGTGTGTGTGTGTGTGTGTGTGTGTGTGTGTGTGTGTGTGTGTGTGTGTGTGTGTGTGTGTGTGTGTGTGTGTGTGTGTGTGTGTGTGTGTGTGTGTGTGTGTGTGTGTGTGTGTGTGTGTGTGTGTGTGTGCGTGTGCGTTCATAAGAGAGAGGGAGACGTAGAGATGTGTGATGTGTGTCAGCCTCCCTAGCTCAGGTGTCTTAATCCTACCTCCTGCTCTGTCTCCAGTCCCCTGTCCTTCAACCACATAATAGGATCAGCACCATTAGAGGCTGATTACTGGGACACTGCAATTATACCCTCCAGAGAGAGAGAGAGAGAGTGTTGGTCAGAAAGAGAGACAGACAGAAGAGAGTCTTGCAAAGAAAATACACACACATAACACACAAAGGTACCGGGGCCTTCAGCAGGGGGAAAGATTACATTCGCCGTGGATTTAAGGCATGAAAAAAACAACATCTTCAGATCCTCCGAAACGGCCTACAGGGGTTTAACACTGTGGCTTGTTATAGCCGTAGCCACTGGAAGTCCAGGCGTCTGCATCTGTTCTGTATTAGTAGAGTAGTTTTTCTTCCAAACAATTCCTCATGGGCTTAGAGCCACAGCACAGAAGGGATTAAACTTAAACTAAGCTTAAACTATACATACTATACATACGTATATAGTGGACTGGAGAAAACACACCCCAGGTTGATTTATGAGGTGATGGTAGTGGAAAATTTAACTGAGAAACTGTTGCTCTAGATCTGGGGTCTTCAATGTTTTTCAGGCCAAGGACCCCTTAACTGAGAGAGACATGAAGCAGGGACCCCCCACTACATTGCGTACAATTGTGTTCATTTCAGACACTTAACCCATTAAACCTTCAATACTTAGTACTTGATTTGCTCCTTTTCCCCCCTACACCAAACCTAGTCATTGCCGAAAATAGCCGATCTACAAGCTCACAACGCCTCAGGCGTTGTGAGCTTGTAGATCTGCTATTTTTGGCTAATGTTCCTCAGAATAGAGATGCTAGGGTTCAAGTGGTTAATGTAAAAAAAATCCCATCAACCCAAAGATTTGGCGGACCCCCTACAGACCAACGTCTTGGTCATATCCAGACGAAGGCCGCGGCAGAAACCTCGGTCAAATTCTGTAAATACTTATCACTTGCATCTAGAGCCAGATTGTGTGTTTTTTTCCCTTTTATCTAACATTTACCAACCCACACAGTAACTTGTCTCCATCTGAAATAGATTTCTCATTAATACTGACATCAAGCAGAATTCAATTGACCGAGAACTTATTTGGGCCCTGTATGTGTGATTGTCCTGGCTGAAGCCTGTGGCCGAGGTAGAGGACAATGGGCGGAGGGGAGGATTGTGCCTTTGAACGTGACCAGTTGACGAAGTGGAGGTCACCCACTGATGAGAGGGGACCCCCTGCTGAAAAGGGGGCGTACCTGGCTCCCTAACACATACACCACATCCCTAGCCCATCTGTCTCAAAGACTGACAGATCAGTGAAATTACAGAAGAGAGACAGGCATGTATGATCCTCACCTGGAACAGAAATGAGACGGGAGGGAGGGTGTGGGCTGACATAATGGGCTGTGAACGAGGGACTGCCGGTGTCACGCAATTACGTCCGTCTCTCGAGACAGACACATGGATTAAAGTTCTCATTCTCCACAATGATTTCAGTCATTTGGATTCCACAGAGCCCAGCATATGTTTATCTTGGCCCAACTCTTTGCAATCATTTTATACTTAGTTGCGCACTGGTGTTGCATACTGAAAATAGCAAGCTTGTGCGCTTGTAGATCGGATTTTTGGTATGCGACACGGCGCACAATCAAATATAAACGATAATAACCCATGCGGCTGGTAAAGTCGAGCCTGTGGTAATAGATATTAAAGAGTATCTGAATTGGTCAAACTACAGTAGCAACAGAATACATGTTCAGAAGCATCCTCCGTAGTCCGTAAACCCTAATGGTCTCTTTTCGCTCTATGTTTGCATTAGGTTTCTGGTATAGTCCAGAGTGTGACTTTGTGCGCGATTGCATAGCCAAGTCCCAGGAGAGTGTGGAGGGCAAGGTGCAGCTGAAGGTCTTTAAGGGCCAGGTCTACATCCTGGGACGCGAGTCTGCCAAGTCCCTCTACAATGAAGAGTTGGTCAGGTAAGCTCAAGAGGTTAAAGTTAGTGTGTGGGTGTGTAGGGCTGGGCAATATATAAATATAAATGTGATATGAGACAAGATATAGTCTGGGGTTTCGTAATATCATGATATGGCTAAAAGTATTTTCCTGGTTTTAACCACTTAAGTCTTATTTTATACTTTCATACCCATTTAGACCTGAGGCCGATTCTAAAGATGCCTTCTAAATCCTGACCTAAGTTTTCCGAAAAATTTCAAATATTTATTCTTTTTTTTTTTTAAATGTATGTTGCTATATACTGTATATAGCAATAACTACCCCAAAAGGGGTTCCCGGATTGAAAGGTATAGTTAGGTATAGTATAGGGGTTCCCCGTCTAAATGGGTTAAAAATGGTCCCAAAAAAAAATCGGAAATGGGTAAAATAACTGTTCCTACAGTAGATCTGTTATTTTCCTTAATTGTTGATCAATTTGAAAGAAAATGTATATTATCGTCACAGTATCGAGGTCGAGGTGTGTGTGTGTGTGTGTGTGTGTGTGTGTGTGTGTGTGTGTGTGTGTGTGCGTGTGCGTGTGCGCCCGCGGGCACCTGCGCACAGATGTGCTTGAAAATGAAACTCAGCCAACACTATTATCCTTGTGCGCCCAAGAAACATGATGCTTGTTTTCATGTTACCGCTGTATGAATGTTTGACTGCCCTGCTGGCTACAGTACTGTCACTCCACATGGTCCGCCGTCGGTTCCATTGTTGGTTGTGTGGTCAAGCCAGCCAGCCAGCCCCATCCTCCTGTGACCTCCACACCAACACATCTAAATGGACCCGGCTTGACAAAGACATCAGAGAACCACCAAGCCCAATTCCTGGAGGGCACCACCCCTCCCTCCCCTCTCTTAGCTGTGCAACAGTGGGTGCATTCAGGAGGGTGACCCCTGATGCCCTCAAGGCAAGCTCAGTGTTGACCAAAGCAAAGACCCCTCCATATGCCCCTCCATCTCCTCTTGACTCTCTCTCTCTCTCACTCACACACACACACACACACACACACACACACACACACACACACACACACACACACACACACACACACACACACACACACACACACACACACACACACACACACACACACACACACACACACACACACACACACACACACACACACACACACACACACACACACACACACACACCGTTTGTACCCTAAAGTAAGAGAGCTAATGGCATTTTCAGCCAGAGGAGAGAGAGAGGGAGATTTCAGGCCTTTTAAGAGGAAAGTGCCACAGTGTCATGCTAGTTAAGCAGGTCAGGAAGGAGGGGATGAGGCAGCAAGTATTGTTTATGTTTTTTTCCTCAGTTATTCACTCCATGCTTTGGTCTTGGTTTGGCAAGCAAAAGCCCACAGATTTAGGGTATGATGAACATTAACTATGTTTTTGAAGTTCTATGCATGAATATACTGTACTTTTTTAGGGAATATCGCCCGGCAGTGCGCACCATGTCCATTACCTTGCCTGTTACTTTGTCATATAATCATGTGGTTTTTGGTGTGTGATAACATTTTATAACTATATTTTATTGCCATTCGCTTACTTAACACACCAAGCAGGCTAACATACAGTAACTAACGATAATTGTGTGAACATTCCTTAGATTCATCACAGGTGCCAGTTATAATACTCACTATTGTCTCTAATAAGACATGGTTAGTTGGTCATCTTTCGAAACTAGGCAAAAAAATACATAAAATCCCTCTCTCTTTTCAAGGCGCCTCTTGGGAAATTGCCACCTTACATCTCCATTTTGTTAAATCAGTATGTTAATCCTTATCCTACTCTGTCAAATGATTGGCTTGTTCTTGGGGTCCCTTGTATTCAGCATAGCTTGGCAAGACCATCTTTTATTTTGCTGATCCACATTCATCCAACTTGAGACAAAGCACTTTAACATTGGACTCTCTACTGTCTCTTAATCAGTTTAAGGCCAAGACCAGAGACTTCTGTATTTCTTCATGTGTCTGTTTTGACTGATTTATAATGTGATTTGCTGCTTTGTACTGACTTTTATTTACTTACAACTCATGTTGTGCACATGGCCCCACCAGAAATAAGGGATATTGTCATTACAGTCGTGGTGTGGATTCTGCCATCTTTAAACGAAATAACAAAAATATAACATACAGTATACTCTCCCAAATCCTCTCCCATATACCTCAGCCATTTCTCACGTTGTTGCACATGTTTTCTTCTTTCTTTTTTTTTCTTTTTTTCCTTTTTTGGGGGAGGGTGGGGGGGCATCAGGGTGACAGCGGTATTGGATTGCACCTCAACCAGGTCCTCAGGGCCATGGACAGATGGGCTCACTGGTATCCCATGAAGGAACCTATTATCACCCCCAAACACTCTGACATCACCTCAAATTCTGTCTCCACCGCAGCCACACCCAGTCAGACACACAACTCTATACTTTATATCACAGCTGCTTATATATACATCAGCTACACAACTGGAAGCTCTAGCTGAAGCGTATACCCACATTGATTTTCCATTTAAACACGTAAGTCCCTTTTCAATTCTTCGTCGCATGATGGTGTCGTGGGGGAGAAAATATCCAATCAAAATGTGTAAGCTCACAACGCGTAGCAATGCAACACGTTGTGTGCTCGTAGATCTGATATTTTCTGCCAACAATGCCATGCCCAAAATAGGAACACTGGGTTTGAAAGTGGTTAAGAAACACCAGCCATACGCATAGAAACACACACACACACACACACACACACACACACACACACACACACACACACACACACACACCACACACACACCACACACACACACACACACACACACACACACACACACACACACACACACACACACACACACACACGCCAGTGTAGAAGTGAAAGTCCTGTGTGTTCTCTGTAAACAGTATTATTAACTCAGTGGTACTGCAGCCAGTCTCTGCACCCTTCTGAGAGAAAAATGTCACCCCACTAGTTTTCCTCTGCTCTACTCTCAATTAGACTGCAGGGTGTCTTAGAAGGCTGCACTAAGTAACTCCTTGCACGCTCAAACAAAATACCACATGCTTACACACGCAGGCACACACAAACACGCAGATGCTAGAAGCAGCGTGGTGCGCGGTCACACACGGACACGTGCACCGAGGCATATTCTTTGCGGCCACTCACTCATAATGGCTCTTAGGTGCTAGGTGGGGAGCCTTGTATTGAGAGTTGATGATTTAGTTGTCGGTCTTTCTTTTCAGAGTCTTTATTCTATCATTTGTTGGCAATTTCCTTCGTTGCTAAGTGTTTTTGAAAGATGAATGTAGACCTTCCATTGGCAGCTGGGAGGGGAGAACGGGAGGAGAGAGCAGAGAGAGAAAGGGGGGAGCACTGCAGGTAGAAACTACTGTAATTATAGCGTACGCACACACACACACACTCACTCAATCTTTGAGATATACACACACACTGGAAGAGAAATGACAGAGTCCCACACAAAAGAGATACACACTGCCACATCAGTTATAGATTTACTGCTGCATTGACAGACAAAAGACAGAAACATCGGGTTACAAAGTCATCCGTTTTCCTCCGCTTAGCCTGGGCTTGATATGATGGTTGTGTTTGGAAGTGGGATATTCTTATTTATATGTTTTGTGTGTATGGACATGTTTTCCCAAGAATTGATTCTCTCTCTTTCAGGTGCAAACAATGATAAGAACAGTGCAGGCAGAGAAGTCGATATAACACAATTTTCTAAGGAGTTGATTATCAATGATCCAATTATCCCAGTACTTAATGAGGCACCATGGCTCTTGCATTTAACTGTGTTGATACCAAACGTCTTGGTCAGTTTATTTGCAGCATGCCTCTCTCCTGTAACTTCTTGTCTTTCTCTGTCTTCTATACCTTCTAGCATGGACGTGCAAGGAGACTATGACCCATGCGATGCATCTGGCTTCATCAAGATCAACGCTGTCAGGTTTGTGCCTTATCGAGAAGTTCGTCCTTTGCGTCAACTTCATAATAGTGTCATAACAGTGTCGCGCACTGACAATATCAGACCTGCAACTATCTGCAGTGCGCGACACCCTCGTGCAACTAAGTATAACTCACTCAGGCTTTAGCCTTTAACAAGACTGTATCCCTAAAACCTGCACTTTCTTATTGCTCTCCATGCTTTTCTCTTCCGTAGGCTGAGGGAACATCACCGTTTGCAGGGTGCGTCAACCAGCAACAAGTAAATTGATGTTGATTCAGGGACTCTCATAATCCTTTCCTTTCTTAAAGTAGTTGTAGCTTTAGAACATTGTGCCTTGGGCGAACCAATAGCCGAGTGGTTAGGGCACATATCACATGGGCTCTAATGCCTTACAGTGAGTTCCCGGTTCAATTCCCGGCCGGTTGGAACCATTTGTTGCATGTCACTACCCTACTCTCTCTCTGTGTTTCCTGCCTCTCTACAGTCTACACTTAGGTGAAGGCTAAAAAATATATAACTTAGAAAACAGAACATTGTGCCATTTTGTTTACCACCCCCTTTGCCTTATTGTCTTAAAATGGTTTTAAATAGATACACATGGGCATTCATACTCTATTTAATGCCTGTTAGCATTGTAGTTTATTTTTATTTTCAGAGCCTTTTATCATCAGAAAGATGTATTGTATTGATCTTGAGGAGAGATTGGTCGACACAAGACACATTAATAAACGTTCAAAATAGGTTAGATTTTCTTTGCTGATGATAAAATACATGTGAATGCATATATTGTGATTTGAGGGGTTCCGCCTCTCTGTGTATGTTAGGTCAGTACTTTGGCATTGTTGTTACTGTAATACTGTTCTCTGTTACACTAATAAAAGCAAGGAAATACTTGACTCAAGTCTCACGTTGGCTTAAATGAAATGTTGCATTCTCAGTTACATTTACACAATTAATTGCAGTGGGAAACATACTGTACATGTACATGTATGATATTGGATTTTATTATTTCAGATAGTGGTAGTAATACTGTAGTTGATGCCCTGGCACCACACATGTCTGTTTATGACTGTCTGCCTGTTTAACTCATAGTGCACCATGATTGTTGTACTGTGAGGCATAGCACAGTGTATCTTATTAACAATATGTAAATGACGTGGCAGCATTGCAGGAGTTTGGCACAGACGGAAGTCAGCCTGGTGACTATCTGATAACCACTGGAGCAGAAGCGATGAGGCTATTTCTGAGCTCAAATAGCACAAGTCGGGTGGAAGGAAAGCCAATTGGTCACGTATGTATATTCCCCTACTCAGCATGGGGCCCCTATGCTTACGGGATTGAAGAGAAGGCAACTGAGAATGAAGGGAGCAGCATTTAGGGTTGCAGACCGTGATTGAGCTCTGGTTTAAATGAGGACTTTTAGGGGGACATAAATAAAGATCAGTTGGTACAGTGGCGAAAATTGCACTAGTTGTACCTTAATATGGCTATTGCACAAACAACAAGATCTTTACATCTTTTAAACCCTTTAAACCACAAACCCTATAGTGTCCCTATTCTGGGGAGAACATTTGGTGAGAATAGCTGATCTACAAACTCACAACGCTCGAAATCCGCCGCGTTGTGAGTTTGTACATCAGCCATTTTTGCCGGAGAAATTTGTTGTAGAGGGAGGGGTCCTAGTATAGACCCCTGGGGGACACCGGTCAACAAAGTATATAGTTTAAGTGATTAAGACTAATTTGACATACAGTAAAGTGTATTCCAAGATCCATCATACTATATAAGACAAGGTCCTTTGTGTATCCATCCCTTATCTATAGCAAGGGTTCCCAAATTTTTCAGGCCGCGACCCCCCAAAATAATCATATTTGAACTGGGGACCCCCCCACCCTGACAAGCACTTTGTAGGTATTACATTTAGTTAGACTCGGTTCCACAGATAAACATTGTGAAAATAGCCTATTGTGAGGCTATTTTCAGATTTTTTTAACTTTGGAAATGTGCAGAATCTGCAGATACCCTGCATATACTATACTGTGTGTTGGTCTGTTCACTGTTGAGTGAGAAAACAATGTTGCACATTGAGCTAATCATCTGGGGACACCCCCAAAATAATTTGGGGACCCCCCTGGGGGTCCCGACCCCCAGTTTGGGAACCACTGGTCTAACAGCGCTGAAAGGTGTCAATCTTGCAATCGGAGGGCTGGATGCGGAGGGCTTTGCGGTAGAGTCGTACTGAAGAGAAGACCCCCTGCCAGGCCTAATGGCCAAAGAGGCGTCCACGGGCCCTTTCAGTCCCGCAAGAACCCCCTCGGCCCCCGCTCAATTACACCACAAGCATCTCAGTCTTTGCTTGGTCAATTACCAGGCAGCCTCTGCATTTATAGGCGCACACATACATGCAGGTCGCAGGATAATCAGCGGCCAAAATTGCCTGCCATGTGTAGGATGGATGGATGGGTAGGGATTCAGATTAGTCAGTGAAGCTGAAGAGAGAGAGAGAGAGAGAGAGAGAGAGGCCGGAGCAAAGAGGAATGGCTATCAGTCTCAATCTTACTTAGATGGTTTGAGGAGGTGGATGGTGATGATGACCTTTTCAATTTTGTCATGTTCTAGAAGGATATTACGCTTAGAAATTCTGACTGACGTGATACATTGTGTTGTACAGGGTTTGAAAGCGGGGAACTTCCAACCTGGCATCCCTGTTTTATTATATAAAAATGAAAATGGCAGATTTCCCAGTGAACTTGTAGATTATTAGAAGTACAGTATATAGGGCTTAAGTGGTTAATCAACAAGAAAGTGGTCAATCAGGAGAAAGTGTATTATATGTATGTGTACATACAATATGTGCACATATACCTGCGCCTATATCCATCACCTCATCTCGTGTTTCACCGCTCATCCTCAAGCTCCTCCCTCCTACCCGTCTAACCCAACCAGCCAGGTATGAAAACGGGCCGACACCTGACCAAGGGAATTAATCATCCTTGACCCCACGCCAATTACCCCTCATTACCTGCTCTATGTCTTCCTCTCAGGGGAGAGCAGTGCTACAATAGCGCAACATGAAAGTCAGCGGCGTCACAGAATGGAGCCCTAATGGACACTCCTGTGCGACTGTGTCTGGCTCCTCTGGAAGCCCCCCATTCGAACCGACCTTCAAGTCCTTGTCACTCTCTCATAGGGCGTGTACAAAGGACGCTATTGTCCCACGGTTGCTCTAGCCTCTTGAGATGGAGAGCTAAAGGCCCGCTGGCAATAAGCAGGAGCAGCCATGCAGAAAGAGGGATGATTTTGACTGAGGCTTGTGAAGTTCCTTCACAGGGACTGTGGAGGGAAAAAAACGCTCAGGTTGTGAGGGGATCACGCTCCGTATTTTATCAACTTCAACTTTTGTCTCATCACAGGTTTAAAAGTGTAAAAAAAGTAGGTGAAATGATTTGTTTGTACGAGCTCGCGTCATTTGCTGTTTTCAAGAACGGGGAAAAGAAGAAAGAAACATGGTCAGATGTGTCAAATATTCCTAATATGAGTAAAATATATACATAAGGTCCATGGTTAAAAACGGTAAAGGAATGAGGAAGTTAAAATAGCAGCAGATATACTACCAGATATTCAGAAGTTTTTTTGGATCCTTGTAGAGGAGTAAAGAGTACAATATTTGCCTCTGAGATGTAGTAAAGTATTGAAAAATTAACTCAAGTAAAAGTACCCTACACTACTTAAGTACAGTACTTGAGTAAATGTACTTGGTTACTTTCCACCACTCAAAATTCCTCCTGTCTCAAGCCCATCACAAATCTCAGGTCATTCAATCCCTGCTCCATGTCTACCTGTCTGTGTGGAGAGGGCTCCCGTGTTCACTGACCTCTCCCCTTAAACGACAGGCTACACAATAAGACAGGAACAATAACCACTGAGGGGGGTCAATTACCACCAATTAGAAGCCCAAGTAGAACCCACCTTCATTATGGTTTGTGTGTAACCCAAGCCCAGAGAGCTCTATGGTGGCTCTATTGTGACGGCCGTCCCCCAGTGTCTGAGCCCTGCCATCACCTGCCTCCAGGGTTCCCAGGTATACACTGCATGATGATCCTTGAATGATTTCTATGCACATATATATATATATGTGTGTGTGTCTGTATATCTATCTATCTATCTATCTATCTAATCTATATCCACACACACTACACCTGTGCCGGCCTACTCAGGAATGATGCAAGCCCACCCAGTTATGCAATACCCGTTGTACGCGTTTGTCAAAGTAGAGTTAGCTGTCGTACTTGTCTGTCTGTCTGTCTGTCTGTGTCCCTTTTATGCCTGTATATGGAGATTTCTGTAGCTGTCTGTCTTTGTCCCTTTTATACCCATGTATGGAGTTCCGTTCAAGGCCAAATATGCATTCCAGGCCAGTCTATGACGTTGGTATATGATGTCATATTGATGACACTCAATATATGGGGATTTACAGTTTTATCAATGTTGTTTGTACCTGTCTGTCTGTGTCAAGCCCCCAGAACCTCTCGGAGGATTATTGAAACCATAGCCAAATCTGGTATTGCAAGACTTCCGCATTTAGGACGCTACTGCGCATGCTTCTATCGTCTGAAACGCTGGTGCGCCTCCTCTATTGGCTCCAACGTTGGAGCCAATCCCGGAAGAAGAATGTACTTCCAGGTGCTTCATGCACTGGTAAGCAACTTTCATTAAAATGAATAGGTGGGGGCGGGGCAGTCTGTTCTCTAGATCTATTATAACTGGTAGTGGTCTGTGTCCCTTTTATGCCCATATATGGAGATCTCTATATGTGTCTGTCTACCTGTGTACCTTTTATGCTCATTATGGAGTTCCCTGATGTCATCAGTATATGCCTATATATGGGCATAACGGTCGGATGAGCAGTTTTGGACAACCGCCTTTTCGAACGACTCGGCGCCGGGCGTGGTGCACTCACACGGGTCGTCGAGGACGCACAACGAGTTTGAAGTCAGTCGGCCGGTCAGACGGTTCTCCCTCAGGTCATCGGCAACGCGTACACCGAGTTAGGAGACAGAGAGAAGCTACTGTACATGCCAGATCAGGCTGTCATATACTGTAGTCTTCAGTGCCTTTTCACAGGTATCACAGATGTGTTTTGTACTCCTCTTTCCTTCAGTAAAACAATCACAGTTTCATCCATACATATAAGAACAACACAATAGCAGCATCTAGGCCTATACTGTCAATTCAGCTAAATCTAAAGATCCCTATGCTTTGTTTGGGATTGCACTTAATGTTGCTTTATCCAGCAAGCAAAGGGTTAACAGCATCATCCCCTGAGATTCATACAGATCAAGCTAATGGGCTTGGAAAAGACGATGATGTCATTGTTTATCTGCTGAAAGACACCATAGATTGCTTTAGAGTTACCCCTATAAATTTTTACTGGCACCACTGCATAAAGTAAACCACAGGGATACATAGATAGTTAGATTCATTATTTTGGTGTATAGGGGAAAAAAAGGAAGGGACCAATTATAGACCCCTGAGGGACCCCTGTCAATTAAGTATATAGTAGGGTTTGAGTGGATAACCGTCTTGCGGGGGTGAGACACTAACAAGTCTCAAGAATAAGATAGCTTGTAGCATCAAAGACATTGCAGTGACATGTGAGTGTGTGGATTGGGCAAAGACAGGGCTATATAGATGCTATGATAGTCTAGTTGAGCACTGAGCTGATGCAAAAGGGTAATACAAATTGGTAATAACATTGCTTGCATTCATTTGTTAATTCACTCTATATATATAGACCCCTTAACAGACGACGTCACACTGGCTGCACGCAGCCAGTATGCGCGCAACGAAACCCATTATATCAGGTCTCGTTAGGACGCGTCTCACTAGCCAACACACACAAGAGGGGGTTGGGGTGTGCTGAAACCAGTGCACCCCGAAACAGGTTGGGAATTGATTGCGTGAAACAATCACCTGTGCGTCCAGGCTCAATGTTAGTAAACAAATAATTGGTCTATACTATGATGTACATAAATGTACGTCGGTTTGTACATTGCAGATGTGCACTTCAGCAGTGTTGAAATATGGCTACTTCATTCATAGCGTAGTGAAATATAATATACAGCGACATAAAGAGACCATATGTGAAGGTGCATCCATAAAGTGGGATACATTTGCCTCCAAGGCTTGCTAATATCCATGGATCCTGTTATGTTTTTTGTGTGTGTGTGTGTGTGTGTGTGTGTGTGTGTGTGTGTGTGTGTGTGTGTGTGTGTGTGTGTGTGTGTGTGTGTGTGTGTGTGTGTGTGTGTGTGTGTGTGTGTGTGTGTTCCATGTTGGTAAAGCCTATTTTCTGGTGTCAAAGGACACCCGTACGGTTATATCCTTAGGATCTATAGACAGATGGGGCCATTACGGTCAAAGCTCTTGGCTTTGTTTGGCCTGAGCCTGTGATGAAATATTGATGGAAAAATAGAAATATTTTGCCTGCTGCTCAATGTTGCCCATCTAAAAGGGTTAATGAGTGTTAAGGCTTCCATGTCTCCTGTTACATGTGTAGCCCTACAAGCACTAACATTGATTACACTGGATTCTGATGTCTCTATGGGGCTAAAAACAATCAATAGCATTTTACAATATCGGATTAAGTTACCTACACAAACCTTTTCAAAGTGTAGACTAGTACTTTTAGTACTTAAATACTTTCTTATGTTGTAAACCTCAATTCTTGACAGTATGATCGATACTGTCTGTACTGCATCATGAGTAATTATTATCAGTTCTATCAAGAGCTTTAGGCTTCTCTAATATTTCAAGCATTTCCTACAATCATCCCTTGAATATTTCATACAGTATAACTATTAATGTAACATCAAATGACAGTTTGCCTCAGGACTGTTCTCTTATGACTTTCATACTTGGAAAGTGTTCAGACCCCTTCACTTTTTCCCATGTTTTGTTGTTATAGATTGGATTTGCATAAGTATTCAGACCCTTTGCTAGGGTGTGACACATGAGCCTCCTTGAGATGTCTCTATGATGTGATTGGAGTCCACCAAATTCAATTGCTTAGCCTATACATGATTGTGACAAATTTAATTGATTAGACATGATTTAGAAAAGGCACCCGTCCATCTACATAAAATCCTGCAGTTCACACTCACAGTGCATGTCAGATTAAAAACCGAGCCATGACATCCAGCAGTTTCTAGGGAAGTTCTGGGGAAGGCAATAAAGAATTGCTAATTTGTTCACACTGATGAAGGACGGATTACTGAAAGCTTTCTGCGGTGTAACAAATGAATAATAATTAATCTGAGCAAACAGATCTTTATAAGTCTAACCCTTTCTTTACCTAAATATGTATGGAAGAAGTTTGGACCACACTACTCTTCCTAAAGCTGGCAGTCTGCCCAAAATCAGTGTTAATTTCGTCGACTAATGACGAAAAATGTTTGTCGTTTTCACTGACAAAACCGAAATAAAAATGAAATAAAACTAAGCTATGATGACTAAAACTAATACTAAATATATTGTCAATTTCGTCAATAAATAAAAACTAGACTTAAATGTTAGGGAGGGACAAGTGGAGAAGAGATCCAGTAGAACTAAAAGACAAGTCATTTTATGTTTGCTTGCACTTGGGTGTTGCGCTCTGAAAATAGCAGAACTACAAGCTCACAACGAGTTGTGAGCATGTAGATCGGCTATTTTCAGCATGCAACCAAGTGTAAAATCAGCCATTACGAAGCCATCAAGGCCTGCCAAAATACATTTTTGTCGACAAAATCAACTGTAGATTTGGTTGACTAAAATCTTATGATATTTAGTCGACTAAAACTAGACTAAAACTAAAATGATGACTAAAATATGACTAAAACTAAATTAAATTTGATTCATAAGACTATGACTAAACTAAATCAAGATTTGCTGTCAGAATTAACACTCGGACAAACTCAGTAATGGGACAAGAAGGGCCGTGGTCAGTGAGGTGACCAAGATCCCAAAGGCCACTCTGACAGAGCTGGAGAGTTCCTCTGCAGATAGGGGAGAACCTGTCAGATCACCTATTTTTAGCAAAGATATTTAGAGAAGAGCGAACTAGGGTCAACTAAGTATAGGATTTTAAGTTGTCAAACACTGCTAAAAACAATATTTTTTTCCAGTTCTGGCCACTGAGTCTAATGCCAATTGTGTTTGCTGTTGCACCATTCAGTATGTCCTTTTAGCTTTTAGTTTCTTCCACTGTTGTTTATGATATGAATGTATGAGACTGCTTGTCTCCAATAATTATTTTCTTTTTGTGAACCCATTAAATGTGGTGGGTCTGCTGTGTCTCCCATCCAACTGAAGCTGTGAGGTCTCTATTGACCTGTTGAGCCTGGCACCAAACTCGTCGACCAAACGTCTTTCACTTTAGGTGTGAGAATCAAAATACTGTAGCATGTTTATACTTTAAAAAGAAATGTAGCTGGAAATTGCCGCTCTATGGACTCACAACACTGCTATTTGTGCTATTTTTGAATATTTTGAAAGAAATTTGGGGAAAACATTTACCATATTAGAATAGTCTATTGGCAGTTTAAAAAAAATCACAACAATGTCACTATTTAGGAAGACGCCAACGTGGATTATACACAATAAAGCCAAAGCTTGTTTCCATTGTGGTCCACATTGAAACATAGAACAACAGCAATACATATAGGACAAGAGGTACCCTAAGAGAAGAATCCAATGCAGAGTGGGCTATCCGGGGTAGGGATCTTATATGAGCAGTTAGTGCTTGATGGAGCAATGATTTGAGGTCATTCTTCAATCTCGCAAGGGAATTTAGGGATTTCAGGGCTGAAGGGAGGGCATTCCACTGAGTAGTGGCTGCGTAATAAAACCCCTTAAGCGTCCCGAAACTGGGGGGGGAACAAGATCATATGAACTTTCCCTGGTTGAGTACCTGTGAGCATCCTTACTCTGGGCAGGTAATTTAACAAGTATTTGGGATGAGAAGCATTTAGAATTCTGAAGACCAGACACAGTGAGAGCTGAGATACTCTCTCCTCCACGAGATGAGCCCTGGGGTTAAATTTTAGAAGTAACCTCACAAGCTTATTTCACATTTCACATTCAAAATAGGGATGCCAGGTTCAAAGCTAAATGAACAAAGTTTCAAAAAGATTTCACTGAACTATCACTATAACCAGCTGTACCAAAAATCCACCTTCATCATTACCACTCCCTCCTCCACTCCCCAGGGCAGTAGTAATGCAGCATGTTTATCTCAAATCAATAGATTTATCCCCTTCCCTACAAGGGACTACTCTCTACTTTGGCCCTCTCCCCTGCCTGTGCTCCCAGGGGTCTACTGCTGGGGTTTGTTTGCTGCCATACACTCATTATGTTCTTCGATCTGTTAGCTGCTAGGTAGTGAAAGGATGAGTGGCCTATCAGGTTCAAGGTGGCAACCATTGTAGCCTTCCCTCACACTCTCGCTCTCTCTCTCTCTCTCTCTCTCTCTCTCTCTCTCTCTCTCTCTCTCTCTCTCTCTCTCTCTCTCTCTGAATCCTTGCTTGAATGGTTGAGTGAATGTTTAATAGCACTGGTTATTTGGTTATTGCTGTGTGATAGGATAAATGGTAACGCATTGTGTGTACGTATGTGTGAACTATACCCAGGCATACAATTTTTTGGGGGTTTCGTTTTTATTTATATAAGGGTTTGCTGCATGTGTTCCATCTAGAAAAATACTCTATTTCATTCCTAGGCTAAATATTTCAGTGGTCATTTAGCACTGTAATGTTGGGTTCTAATGACCACTAGATGGCAACATATAAAGTGCATCTGATTTAACTACTTAATAAAAAACGTAATTTTCTCTTTTGTAAAGAAGCCATGTTGTTATGTACTGTGTGACATTCTAATAATGCTGTTTTATAGATGATTTGTTTGTGCACTTTGCTCAGGAATTACTTGTCAGGTGAGACATGCAAGGGAATAGGAGGAGATTTTATATTGCAAAATAGATTAAAAACCAACAGAGTGCAGGTATAGTCAATTTCACCCCTAAAATGCTGTGGTTGTAACCTGCTGTGAGGATTCAAAAGATATGTCGTTCTTGGATAAATAAATAAAAATGTTGTCCATCTCCTGCTCCCTGCTTGTGTGCTTTTATTCCTGTCATACCTTGGATTTGAATGGTACCTCCTGTCATTTGTAAGAAGAACATCTCACTGGCAGCTTGCTCACTTGTGACAGCAGAAGAATTGCCTGCAAAAACACTCTTTGTCAGCTCACGGTGCAAAGAGCTCACAAACAAGCCTATTTAGTTATTATTTCCTCTCGGTCGCAGATACACACAATAAAGCGAGGATTTTTTTTAAAGAAAAAAAAACATCAGAAAAGGACAGGTGGAGAGAGGCCAGGAGAGGTATGGGAGGGGTGGGCATGAGGGGGTACTGGTGCCAGGGAGGGGTCATAGTGTCCCTGTGGAGAGAAATAGTGGAAAACATCCGTCATTTTCACCACATGATTCCCTGTAATTGAGTCATTTAAGATACAAATACGGGGTGGAATCAAAGCAAAATGGCTAGGGTGGAAGAGGAGGAGGCTGAAAGAAAAAGGAAGAGAAAGAGGGAAAAAATTGAGAGATAGAAATGTACTTCTCCTCTTATTGGACGATGCAGATCTCTTTCTTTTCATCTGTCAATCAAGGCACTAGGCAGGATGTGACCTGTCAAGAGATTTTTCTCTTTTTTTGGGGTAATTTGTCCCTTATGGTTGACATTCACCTGCCACTATATGGCAGTGCTTCCTAGCTTCTATCTGATCTTGAATCAAACTGGTACTCATTGCAGCTGCACAGTAAAATCCCCAATGTTAGATTAACTCTTGAGTCTGTACAAATGTAATCAAATGGACACTTACAGGTCCATTTGGTTAAATCTGTACCGTTTCAGAGTTAGGACGAGGACGATTTTGTAGTGTATACTTAAATGAGGGGTCCTTTTCCTTAATACTTTGCTTTGAACATGCTGGCACCTTTGTTGATTGTTTGTTTCAAAGCTGCAATCTGGAACTTATTTTGTATGGTGGAGTATTTTAATACAATGTCTCATGTGCGGGAGATGTGGGTTTGAATCCTGGGAAGGACATAAGTCTTATGGATTGTAACTTAAATTTCAAGGGCGCTCACAGTGTGATAAAAAAATGTAAGCTACTGGATATGTGTGTGTGTGTGTGTGGGGGGGGTATACATTTGTGCATATTTGCACATTTCTGTGTGAAGAAGGGAAAAGAGGATAAGATAATGCTTTGCATATGCAGTATACATGTAATAGGTAGTGACTCACACTTGTCACACAACTGATTTAAATTAGACCACACTCAAAGGTTAGGCTTGAAGCCAGTAAAATTGGGGCATTGTCTTTTATTGCTGGGGTTGGCGCTTCAAATGTTAGCGGCTTTTCTGGAAGTGGCACTAAATGCTTTACTCTCCACAGACTATGTGTTTGTATTTGAATAAAAGCTGTGCTTGAGACAGGGATAGCAAGTGGTCTCCGAATGAAACAATATCCCTGAATGTATCCTGCCTTTAGAAATGTGCGTCCATAGAGGAACCACAGCAATTATAAGGCAATTACAGTTTCATATAGCCTGCTCTTTTGAGGGAGAGGAGGGTTGAGGAGGTAAAAGCTCAGTTGTTAAAAAGATTGAGCTCGGCAGTGTTGGTGTGTCATTTCCATATTGATTGATTGATGTACTTTATTTAGTAAGACATGAGAACAACAGTACATGGAAGTACAAATTCACAATACAAGGTCTACTAAACTGGAAGACTCATAAAAGCACAGAGCTTGTTTCAAATGAGTTCCCCATGCACACAAATCATGATGACATATAAGAGACAGACAGATATACACAACTACTATAGAATGTCATACAATCAGTTTACAGGTTACTGGTATGAAGGGTGAGAAATATGTACAAAAGGAGAAGGAGAGAGGGGGGGGGGGGGGGGTAGGGGGGTAGGTTAGGTTAGGACTTAGACAGGGGCCATTTTCCAATTGCAGCCTCCTGAAGGTGTATCTTTAGGGCTGTTTTGAAAGAGAGTAGGGTTTTACACTCCTTTACTCCTTTTGGTAGGGCGTTCCACATTTTTGATGAATAGCATGAGAACGAGTTACTTCCCTTTGTTGAGCCAAAAAAGGGTTGGACAAGGTTTGTGGAGCTGCCTCTGGTATTGTGATTGTGGACATCATTAACATTTTGGAAGTATTTTGACAAATACAGGGGGATCCCAATGTTGTGATATATCTTGAAGACCAGGCCCATAGCAAGTTGCTGTACTCTGTCCGCAACCCTAAGCCATCCAATCTTATCAAAATGATCAGGGGTTAGATGGATTTTGTAGTTGAGGCCAAGAAGTAGCCTTACTAGTTTGTTTTGGGATGTTTGGAGCCTTGTTTTTAAGGCCTTGGTGGTGTTGTGATACCATGAAGTACATGCATAATCGTAATGACCTTGTATGAGGGCCACTGCAAGAGTCTTCAGAGTCTTCTTACTGACTTTACGATCAATACTCCGCAAAAAACGTGTTTTTTTGTGGACCGTTTTGATCGTTTTTTCAGCATTTTTGTCACCAGAGAGGTCAGCCTCCAAGATAGAGCCCAGGTAGGTAATTTCGTTTTTTCTTTTGATGATATCATCACCCGCTTTGATCGTGAAGCTCTCTGCCTTTCTGAGGTTAGGAGTGGACCCAAAGAGGATGCATTCCGTTTTGCCCAGGTGTAATGAGAGCTTGTTGTCGGAGAGCCAGATGCAGATCTTGTTGAGTTCAGAGCTGAGAGTTTTCTCAACCTGCAGCCTGTCCCTGTCCGAGACTAGCAGGGCCGAGTCATCTGCGAACAGGAACAGGTTGCAGTCGCAGGCTGACGACATGTCATTCACATATATCAGGAACAGTAAGGGTCCTAGTATACTTCCTTGGGGAACACCACAAGTCACTGGGAGGGGGGGGGACTGGGTGCCGTTTACTTCCACCACTTGCTCCCTCCCTTCCAGGTAGGATCTCATCCAGTTCACTGACGTGTCATCAAAACCTATTGCTCTGAGCTTATTGATCATAATCGGGTGATTAACGGTGTCAAAAGCCTTCTGGAGGTCCAGCATGACCATGCCGCAATATTTGCCCTTTTCAATCTCTTGTTTGATAGAGTCGTTCAAATAGAGAAGGCATGTGTCAGTGGAGTGGTTTGTTCTGAAGCCAGATTGGAATTTGTAGATTAGATTTTTCTCGGCAAGATACTTGTCGACCTGTTCATAGACTATTTTTTCCATGACTTTCGAGATGGAGCTTAGAATAGAAATAGGGCGGTAGTTGCCAGGGTCTAATTGGTTTCCTTTTTTGAACAGAGGGGTCACCCTTGCTTTTTTGAAGTCGTTGGGGACCTGTCCCTGTGTGGTGGAGAGGTTGAATATGTGGGTAATGATTGGAGCAATGGAGGCGGCTGAGTCTCTGAGTATGTTGACAGAATCCCAATGAAGGGATGGTTCAGGAGTGGACTGCATGACTAGCAAAAAGAAACGTCTTCACTACAACAAATTAAGTTTAACCACTTTGTGTCACTATTTTGGGCATGTCTTTATTATTTAGCAAAATCTCTTCAAAGATAGTGAAAATAGCTGATCTACAAGATTGTTAGTCTGTGTTATCCTGTAAATGCAATGTATATGGTATGTTTGTTTCAGCAGAGCTAGTTGTAAGACCACAGCATGACAACACATGCATAAAACATGACAATTAGAATGCCTATATATTGTGTGCATTTATCCAGACATGTTCATGGTTGATACTTACTGTATGGTCCCTTGGAGTAAATTCAACACAACTGGATAGGAATGTATGTTCCTTTTTTTTCGTTTTTATTATTTCTGGTGAAGAGAGGGTTTGCAGCTCGAGCTACGGTGAGGACAAAGTGCTGAATGCAACATACTAGCCATGGTGCCTAGGTGACCATTGGTTGAACTTACACACTGAATTTGTTTGAGTGGCCCTAGTTTATGTACATTTCACAACAGTGAACCCTGTGGGCAAAAACACATACTCTGAATTACAGTCACTCGCAGAGACCGCTTAATTCTATTCTTATCCAATTCTCACTACTTGAATGACAGAGTTCCAGACATGAACACCTGCGTCCTGAGTAAGTGTCGGTGTCGGGGGGGGGGGGGGGGGTTTGAGGGGGGCATGTCTGACTATGTTTATAGCCAGTGCATAACCCTTTGATGCTATAATTCAGACATCATCTCCCAGCCACCTCTGGGTGTCTGAATACATTGGCTAGCACATGGTAGCAATATGTTACCAGGGCCAGATATCATACTTCACTCAGGCTAAATTGGAGCGCTTCATTTAGAGGTGTTGGTCTGGATAGAGTAATAGCATCCCGCTAGCCCGCACCCCCACCCCCTCCGCCCACTTAATTTCTCTCCTTCTTTTTCGGAGGTGATAAAATGCCCAGAGGCAGACGAGGCAGGGAAATTGATATCTCTGTGTGCCCCTCAGAGGCAACGGATTCATGATGGGACGTCAATCTGCTTGTCTCTAAGACAGACAGGGGTAATCAGCTATATCTGAGTAACTGCTTGAGTATATTGTACATAGGCATAAGGAATCAGTCATTTAGATCTGAAGAACAAAATGTAAAATATATTTTCCCACTCCATTTAATTGTATTGCTCATATCTGTCTTCCTGTATGTGAACCTTGATTGCCGTTGTCAGACCACAAATTGGCAATTAGTAAAAGTTTGATCATGTCCTGTGTGATCTTACCAAGGAAAATATTCATAAGTAATCAGCATTCACTGTATACTGTCTGTAAGCTGGATATAACACACTGAGCATTGCATCCAATCTTTGACTACCAGGCACTCAATGAAATAAATAATGTTGGCCATTTGAACTGTTTCTAGCTCCACATATCACTTGGACCTGCAATCATTTTAGACTTTACTGGCTGGCTTTTCCCTCATCGAGGTTTGGATACAATTTATGGAGCAGGAACTGTTTTGCATAATCAGTTTGGAAATTTGTAGCAATTTTACTCTCCTCTGCTTGGCTGCTGGCAATTTCCAGATGTGCAACAATAGATGTTTCCACATGTGCGGCAAGAGGGGAAATCCAATATTCCTCCATCTTCATATCTTCATGTCTGGCTGAGATTAGTTTCATTCTGACCAGATAGATTACAATGTTGGAACTACAAAATTGCAGAAGTCCATTTAGAAACATTACAGAGGCTCTCTATACTGTGAGCTAAGTTATGCCTAATTTATCTTCCAATTTATCAACAATATATTTCTTGAAGTTATATCTAGAAAGCCACTGAATGAAAATGGTGTTGGAGGAGAGTTAAGAAAAAAGATGACATTAACGCGTCTAAAACCTATAATTTTTATAAACAACTAAACGAACATCATAAACAACTAAACGCACAGCACACACAGACCAATTATGGAAAAAAAAAAAAATAGAAAAAAAAAAATACATATATATATATATATATATATATATATAGAGAGAGAGAGAGAGAGAGAGAGAGAGAGATCAGAAGTCTATATATATATGTATATAATATATATATATATATATATATATATATATATATATATATATATATACACATATATATATATATATATATATATATATATATATATATATATATATATATATATACATATATATATATATATATATATATATATATATATATATATATATAATATAATATATATAATTATTATTAACAATAATGTAATATCCTACTATAATTCTAGTTATTATAATCATTATAAAGCTCAATGGTTCACAAAAATCACCACACTCATTTGAGCATGCGCTGTGACGATCAACTCGCGAGATCCTCTGGCTCGCGGAGCTAGGGGTCGGCACGTGTGTTGCTCGTTTTTTTTTTTTTTTCCTCCTGAAGTGTGTGTATCTCTGGGCTCTGCGTGTGTGTGTGCGAGCGTGTAGTGTGTGTGAGTGTGTGTGTGTGCCGATCGAGGACCTCGCCGCTCGAGCTGCCTGCCTGCTGCTGCTGCTGGATGGCGATGATGGCGGAGCTGGTGCATCAGGGACCAGGACAGGCCTCGGTGTCGGTGTTGGCTCAGCCTGGTGGTGTCGGTGGAACCAGTAATAAGGATGACTTCGCAGACGCCATGCACCGGATCAGACAGGTAACATGAAGCAGGGAAACCCCGTAGTAATAATAATAATAAGGCTTTCAATCGGATGGCATAAAAAAAAAGAAGCCAGACCCACTCTTTCCTTCCATGTGGCTTTTGGAAGTGCATTTTGTCCAGTACAGCCGTACCCCCCCTGAGCCCCCCGAAGTCCCCCCCCCTGCTGAAAACACTCCATAAGCCGTGTTTATAATTCGCCCGTACGACGGTGTCGCGCGTCAAAAATGGCAGATCTACAAGCTCGCGGGGCGTAGCTAACGCGATGCCCCGGGAGCTTGTAGATCTGCTATTTTAGTCGCGCGAGCGACACCCTCCTCCGTACGACGGGGAGTTTAACTTGGCTAATACACCAGCAAGCTCCTCAGTCACAGTGCTAGCAAAAAGCTACACAACACCAGCTCCCTACAACAACCAATGTGTGTGTGTCTATACATTAAAGTAATAAAACTACAATAACAACGAACAACACATGTCTGACGTGTCAAATAAACGTCTCATCTCAACGTCGAAGCGAATGTAACTTTTTAATAATGAATAAAGCGACACGAGCAGCCCAAAGTGCAACCTGTTGTGAAGTTTCAGTTAGCCTATTAGCTCAGCACTACTACTAACACGAGCTCTGAGCATAATGCAGCCTAGCTGCTGTTATATTATAGTTCCCTAAAGAAACCAATGGCTGACATGTAGAAGTTGAGCTCTTAAACCACTTGCACTGTTTAATAACAACACGAGCAATAGAACAGTACTGTTTTTGTCACTGGAAACGTGTTATGTTTAAGAGATTTGTTGGAAAGAAAAGCAGTGTCGGTGCTAGGTTAGCTTGTCACACACTCATCCTTAGGTCCCACTACTAGACGTTTAGCATGCATTAGCATGGTGTGGTTTGGGCGTACTGATCAAATGAGTTTATTAAGGATCACAATAACCTCGTTGGGCAGCTTTAGTAGAATTTGTGAATTTTCTCACAAGTGGCAAAATCGGACGTAGCCCAATGTATGCCAACAGCCACCTGTTCAAATAAGCCCAGCCCTTGTTTAATACACTTGGGATTGCCCTTTTTTACTTGCAAATAGTTGTGGAAGACACAATAAAACACTACAACATATGTTTTCAGAAGACTGGTTAGCTGATATTCCTCCAAGTTATTACAACCTATAGGTATGTTGAGTTGTCATAATGTGTGTGTCTTTCCAAAGTTGCTTGTTTCATAGTTGCACTAAATGTAAATGTGCCTGGGAAAGAGGAGTTTACCTGGACACTGCTGCAGTTTCCACAGTGTCAGCCATAACTTTTCCCATAATGCCACTTAAGAACATTTTATGAAACCTCTTAAAAGTTGGACAGAATTCTCTTGCATTGAATAGACATTTAGTTACAGTTTGTTCCTTCAGAATCGCCCAGATAAGCAAAAGCACATCATGCCTGGGTTGTACTGGTGTCTACTGTCTATTTCATAATAGCGTTGAGGACTCAGCTGTGTACTTCGCATTAGAGCTGGGACTGGGAACTTGTGTACCAATCTGCTTCATCACACTAGTGTTTCTGGTTTTAGTCTCCCGGATTGAAACAGTTGTTGTAGCCAGCTGTCCCTTCCCAGCATTGGGGACCAACCATAAATAGACTTAACAAAGCATCAACTCATATCATATGTATTAGTCAAAGTTGTAGAAATCTACTTAAATTCAGTGAGTTGATATTGCATGGAATTATGTGTTTTGACGCTAGCACTGACACTTCACATATACACTCCCAATACTTAAAGGTACTTTTGCAGTATTTATTGGCCGGTGAGTTACACATCAATGCTAGAGAATTACACTTGATGTGTGCACCGACGATCAAATAAAAAAATTAAGTTGGCCAATCAGTCTTTCCCCTAGTAGTTAATCAATCAGAAGCCAAATATATGAGAAGCAGTTTGAAACTGGAAGAATCGGTAGAAAAGCGAAAAGATAGAAAAATGAAATCAGCTTTGAAAAAATATATAATACATAGGAGGAGGATTTAGTCCCTAAATGTTGTTGTGATAATCTGAGGAAACACAATAAACTTGTTGTTACACCTCCGGCAATGCCACAGAGACCTGTATGAGGAATGCATGACACCTAGAACAAAATATAAATGCTCTGCAAGTTCATTCCCAGGCAAGTTAAGTTGATTGTTGTTGATACTTGTGACTGAGTGTGTTAACCTCAGAGTGAATCTCACAGAGGCACAGATGTAATTATGTAGGCTAAGTAAGTAGGTCGAACTGGCTTATTGTCAGTATCGGCCGAGCAACGAGGGCCTCTATCCCCTTTACAATGTACTAGACCCTGGGAGATGGATTGCTGAGGTGAAGAGCCACACCTACTGCCAGCTCCCATTACTTACCATGTATCTTAGTTACCCAAGCCGTGCTACTCATACGACGAGTTGGCGGTGCCCAGGATCATCAAACTAAGAACCTTGCTATTCAAAGGCAGGCGCTTTACGGACTGATAGTCTGTGTACCTTAAGGCCAGTCCACACCAATGCAACTCTGTGCAACAAAACCTTTTTTGCAACAAAAAACTTTAGAGACCGTTGCAGTGGTCTGGACTGACCAGTTGCAGACTGGTACCATTTGGGGATATTGCTTGCAAGGAGTTGCATTGCTGTGGACTGGCCTCGGTTAACCATATCTGACAACAAACACAAAATAATTGCCCAAACAATCGTACAATTCACCCCTACTGCTCTGCTATATTCCCTGTACAAGTGCAATATTATATAGAGCAAAGGGTATTTTTTGGAAAAGCGATAGCAAGAGCTTAAGGCTAATAACACTAACCAGTCTTATCTCACAGTATACTTAACCTATAGCAAACACACTGAGACAAAAGCTAGTCCATCATAATCGATTTCTAACACACCTGAAACTGACACATGTTGACATCCTCACAAAGAACAAAGAGAAGATACAAACTACACATACAAACAAGAAAGGGGTGCTCAGTGGGGCACATATCTCCACCGCTAGGCATGACTTACTCAGGGCCATGTAAAAGTCAGAACGTGACATGGGCAGGAATGATAATTTGGAGCCTGGCATCCACCCAAAAAGCATGCACATGGGCAGACATACGTGAATGTATAGTAAACAAATGACTGTGGATGTCACATCAGGAATTCTTTATTAGAATCTATAGGCCTAGACATATACAGTTTGTTGTGATAGATGCAATGTGAGCTGTTGCAATATTGCAAACACAAAGCTGTATGATGGCACTGTTGTTCCAGTTGTTCCGATAACAGAGATGAAAGTGTTACAGATTGGCTGAATAAATTCAATCGTTTGACTTCATTAGACTACACATTATGCTATTGCATACTATGTACATGCACACTGCACAGCACTATAAAATACAAGGTAAAGTTTTGTTGACAGTTACAAAACAAAGTTTTATAGGTGTGCAATAATGTGACACATTTACATGCATACACTAAATTGGGGGGGAAAAGTGTGTTTGTTCAGCTACTGTTGGTTGTATAGGGAAGTGTGTGAATGTGTGACTGTGAAAGGCTGCGTAGGTGATGTAACAACGCTTGAAGTTGGTAAAGCCTGTGTTTACCTAACAAAATACACATATATATGGGCTCATATTCTGTTTTGCAAATCTATAGTGCGCCTATCAGTGTTAGACCAATATTGGTGACCTGTTTTAATCCGTTTCAATTTATTATGGTTTTGATTACTAGGCTACTAATCTGACACAGTGTCCCAAACTGTGAGCACTGGAGTCACACACTTAAGTAGGTCACCAATTCTGGTGTAACTAGCCACCAAGACAGTGAAGTCATCTGTGTTATTTTAGCTCTGAGAGTGCACCAGTGTAACCAAATGGACCCGAATTCGTGACATTATAATTACGAGCACAATACACAGAAATCAACAATAAAATCCTCAGGAGTTCATTTAACTCAGATGCTGAGTTAGTGGCGGCAAAAGATGTAATCGGCTACACTGTCGTTGAGTTGCGCTGTTACTCAAGCCACACTGTGTAAATAAAAAGGGTAGGTTTTAACGGCACAGGGAACTGGTTAATGGCAAGAATTAGATTTTCTTCCAGGAAGCAGGAATTGTGGGGAGAGAAAAGGTAAGGGGAAATAGTGCAACACAAATATATTTGACGCTTCACTGCGTCATTGGAGTGCTGAAAAAAGTTATCACGTCACGCAGCGACAAGTGTCGGGCGTCAGTTTGTAGCTTAATGTTGCTGACTTCCATTGAAAATGACTTGTAGCCTTTTGCTTTTTGGCCACTAATGTGATCGCAGCTTGAGTGTGTACAAATAGGGGAGAGGGAGGGAGAGAGAGAGTGGAATTGGGGGAGAGAGATGAAGCAATCTTGACCAATGAGACCAACAGTACTTGACCACAACAATGTTGGTGTGAATAGAAGACAAGAGTTGCAGGAAAATATATATTTTTTACATGTATGCAATATCAACTATGAGGCAATAGTAGCACAGCTTTAAGTGAAGGACGGAGCAATGAATTGGCATAGTGTAGATGCCAGATAAGACAGCTTGCTCCAGATTGGCTAGACCTACTGCATACCATCGAGGACACATATATAGCCTGGATGTATGGTGTCTGAGAATAACATAGTTGTCATTGACAGATGGGAAAAATATTCCCGCGGATACAGACACACTTGAGCGCTTTTATCACCCGTATGTGTGTCTGTGTGTCTGTCTCCTGCCCAGCCTACCGGCCTGGTGGAGATGACCAATATGGCTAGCCAACCGTGACAAAAGTATTCGCGAGCTTGTGATGTAAACAAACAGTTTCATTGTTTGTGGCCAGTGGTTGCCTGGATGCAGATGGGGAGTGGGTTGTGTCAGTATTGCCAGGATACATGGATCGGCATGGCTGCAGAGGCAAAACTAGGGATCTGGTCAAGGCATGTTTTAATTTTGATCGGTAACGGCTAAATTAAGCTTAACTTTCTGAGCATTTGTATATCTTCCACACCTCGCTCCTGACCGTTGCATGCAAGCTACAAGCATGTATGCAACTATATTGCATCCTATCATTTTGGGGGTCCTTGACATGAGAAACGTTTGGGAACCACTGATATTATAGCAATAAGTGAAAAAAAAAAAAAATACAAAACTGTTAGGATTTAGAAAACATTTGTAGAATCCCCAGAATCAAAGATTTGAGTTACAAATGTTCGCTTTAAAAATATATATAATCTTCAAAGATTTGCACAAATGTTCACGATTTTTCTACAAAATAGCAGATCTACAAGCTCGAAGCTTGTAGATCTGCTATTTTTGAATAGCCCAAAGTATAAAATAATGGTTATAGCTGAAAATCTAAAATGACACAGTAGCCTATGCATTCCCGGATTGAATGGGTTAAGTGCATCCAAATGCTTGCTTTCAAACTGACACAGCTGAGTGAGCCACACTGTTTGCTGCGCAACAGCTATGGAAGATGGGAAGGCAATTCCACATTAGTGGCAGCAAAAAAAAATAAATAGATTTTTGGCAAATGTGAATTGATTCAGAATCATAGAAATTGAGAATCTCGATTTTTACATGAATCACCCCCACCCCTAATCCACAACTTGTGACAGCTAGGTAGAAATGTGTTTACCATTTAACAGCGGTTAAAATGTTGAAAGTGCAGACGAATTGGATCGGCAAAGCTTGCACCAAAACTAATATAATACAGTGTTGTCTTGACATCAACCATAGACATAAAATGGCATGTTTTGGGTGATTTGATAGGGTCATCCTTCATTATACGTCTAACCGTTTTGCTTGACACAAATAACACATTTTCAACTGGAAAGGCTCACAAAAGGCATGTACACTGTTGATTGATCGATAACCAGACATTTTTTGCTGAGGTGTAGTGTATTTGTGAATTGGAACCTCTCACTCACTCACACACACACACACACACACACACACACACACACACACACACACACACACACACACACACACACACACACACTCACACTCACACTCACACTCTCACACTCTCACACACATGGGGCACACAGGTCTCATTCCTGAGACTACTTTTGTCATTCCAAAAATCTAGGTTTAAGAAAACAAGACTGGGTCAAAGCATTACATAAAACATGATGGGTAGCATTCTTAAACAAAGTTTGTGAGGTAAAGGGCAAAATAACGTCATTGCGGAGCAAACAAACACATTGCCGAAGTTCGTTTCGGCAGTTCTTTCACCTCCCAAGATTTAGCCGAACATCACCGCAGGTGCAGAGACACCAATGCGAACATTGTGTGTGTGATTGGTGAGAAACTCAAAGCGCTCGTGATTCATAGTTTTATTTCTGCAATCTTCTGTCAGGGACTGCAAACACAACCAGATGGCAATTAATTAATAGAGGGTGACAGCACACCCTTAGTCCACTGTGTATGTCACCTGAAATGGTGAAATCTCAGAGACAAATTATGTTAAAGAATGTTGGAGGTTGGTGTAAACAAACAGTGGAGACCCAGTTGTCAAAATCATTGTTGAGGCACTGTATATACAGTTTGCTGAGTTGTAACGAAATTGTATCAAATGGGGGCTTGGGGCCTAATGCATATCAAACAGGTTGAGAATCACTGCTCCTCTCTCTGTCTCCAGGTGGTGATGGGTGACCAGATAGACAACTCCCTGTACAGCTATGGAGGACAGAAACATTCATTGGATGATGTTGGTAAGGATCCTCACAATTTCAGTATGTAAAACAATAACAGCATTGTCCTGAACATTCCACTATTGTGAACTTCCTATTTGTACTAGCCATTGCCCGGGGAAATCACATAAACTCTAGATCAGATCAATCAAACTACTCATTATTGTTATTGCTTTAATTTTATTTTATTTGTCAAGTGGTCCAGCTGTGCGAGGCTTTTTGTCTCGGCCCCTGGAGGAACAGATGCATTGGACCGATTGGCGTGAAACTTTGCATGCACACTCCCAGTAGGCCAAGGAAGATCCGCCGCCCCAAATGTTATAACGGGCCACTTCACGTTTTGGCCTGTAACTCTTGAACCCTAGGTCGTTAAATCAAAAACAACTTTCGCCAAAATATAATTGTAATTTCTTCAACATTGACATTAAACATTGACGTTCGTGCATCTCTCTCTCTTGCTCTCTCACGCACACACACGCTTGCTTGCTTTCTCCCGCACTTCAGCTTTCTTTCCCAGTGTTTGCACTGGACAGATGGCGAGAGTGAGAGAGTCCCCAGTATATACTGTAGATGTTACGTCTATTCTTCTTACCGATATGTTGAAACATATACTACTATGCAATGACTCATCATAATGTGGTTTAGTTCAAGACAGTCGTTGCTGCTAACCTTTAAATCCAAAAGCCATTTCAAGCCCTGTATGTATACAGTCGGGTGACCAATGTAAGGAAAAACCTGAATAATTAAGGGGAGAAACATAAAGAATGCCACTGCTTCTATGCTGGTCTCGCATAGCCAGACGATCAGAGATCTCCGCCTACTGATAGGTCTGGGGAAATCAAAATTTGAACAGTGGAGAAAACCAGGCCTAACAAATCTGCACCCACTGCTTTAAACAAACCATGATTCCGTGACAGTCTCGGTTTGCATTGGTTCTGCGCTGCTGTTCTATTTGTTTTATTTCCAAATTGTTTCCACCCAGTTTTGAGTCCATTCAAGGCCTGAAAGCTTAACCCCTTCAGTAAAGGGGCCTGGTGGCTCCATTATGCTGTGGGAGGCATTTTCCTGGCATGGTTTGGGTCCACTTGGGTCACTGCAAATTAATACAAAGTTATTGTGAGTGATCATCTTTATCCTACCGCTATCCTGTATGATGAAACGTTTCTAATCCATCCTAATGGGTGTGATCTCTTCTAGGATGCCTCAATCCACATAAAGGGCACGAGGGGTCACTGAATGTTTTGATGAGCATGAAAATGATGTGAATCATAGTCACCAGATCTCAGCCCAGTTGAACACCTATGGGAGATTTTGGACCGACGTGTTAGACAGCATTCTCCACTATCGTCATCAAACCACCCAGCAAAGGAATATCTTTTGTTAGAATGGTGTTCCATTCCCTCCAGTAGAGTTGTAGAGACTTGGTCAAAAGCTTCATTCATTGGATTGCGATTGGTATCCTAAATTTAGATTCAGACCACTTTTATTTAGTTATTACTTTATTTTACTTATACTACACACATTGTGGAGTATTCCGCAAAGTCAGTTTATGTGATAGGAAGTGGATATTCAGCCATTGGACAGCTTCGTGGCCAATGCAAATGGCCAATGCATCTTAGGGCTGTCCTCTGAGCTCTAAAATGACATTCAAATTTTGTTCTTAAAATTGGCATATCATTTTTATTTATATTTTATTATTATTATTATTTTGCATAGAGAATTATGCACATGCATGCTATGTCAGAACGGGTCACTACCGTTACATCTACAAGAGGTAGCTCCCAGCCGATGGTCAAGAACAAGCTTACAAAAGGTAATGTGAACTAATATTTATTATCTCCGCCAGGCCAGAACGGCTGGGGGCGGGGATTATGTTTTTGCTACTGAGAGTCTGTCTGTCCAATGTCCATCTGTCTGTGGGCTGCTAATCTGGGACACAGCTGGACCGACCTTTATTACATTTTTGCCAAGGAAGAACCACCACCCCAATTTCTTTTCATCAGTATATGCCAGTATATACAGTATGGGCTTATCGGTCGGATCGGCGGTCACTCTCTTGTTATTTCAAGAGCAGGATTATCTGCTCTCTGCTTGCCACAAAGTGAATTAAGTTAGGTCAGTACAGTGACAGATTTCTTGCCACCCATAGTAGGCCACCCAGGGAATAGTTCTAGCTCTCTCCTCCCACGTGCTGCACTGCTGAAGAACCACGATGAACTCCAGACACCACCATTGTAATAGATTCTCACTTGTTTAAGAAAGTCAACTGTGCTTGGTGGCACACCACCCAAGTTGTCTTCCCTTAGAAACAAGCCGTGTGTAGCAAGCGCAAGTGAAACGGGTTTGTGGTCTGAGAGGCAAAGTCCACTGTGAAGATAAACTGAGACTGTGTGACTGCCACTGATGGTGAATTGCCAATTCAGTATATCTGGGTAGTTGGACTTTTCTGGCTAGGCTTACGTTTTATAATTGTAGTTTTTGCAGTATATTTCACCTTGTTAACCCGGGATAGAGCAATTGCTTTTGACATTTTTAGGGTTTTTCTGATGTGTTGGATGCTTTCCCTTAAATTAGTTTTTCATGTTGGCATCTTGTATTGTGCAATCATGCAAAACTATTCAACATTACTGCAGTATTGCAGCCTTCCCATAAAGGAAGCCGTTTGAATGTTGTTGAAAAAGATCTTGGTGTAGAACAATTTCTCTCCAAATGCATGCCTCTGTAATGTGAGGAACGACATAAGAAAACTGCTTCTATAATGCTCATAAAGATGATGTTACTCTAGCCTTCAACGTTATTAGCAAGGATTTTATAAGGCATGAAAGACATATCTGATATTTACAGAGTCGTTTTTTTTTTTTAGATTGTCAAATGTCAATTTAAAGCGGCCATCTTGAACTTGTTTTAATGAATAAAATGTTACTTCAACTAGTCGGTATGGTAGAGTATGTTGATATAGTTAGTGCATCTGCAGTGGTTGGAGGTGGTCTCCATACTCTTCCATTAAGAAATGTAGACCCTGATGTCGGGTAGGACTAGGACACCTACTAGAAGGCAAACGGTATTGCAGCACAATATCTCCCCAGGCCAAGCAGGTGTTGTACTTGGTCTCTCTAGTATAGACCCAGGTTCGATACCCAGTAGGACATCAACTTATGGAACACAACTATTGTGAAGTGTAGCAGTATGTGCTGTACTAGGGTAGTGTTTTTTTATGTTTACATTTAGAGGCATTGTGTTTGAACTTGAAGATTCATTTCTTATTTGCTTTCATCTACAATATGGTTTTAAGCATGGCTTCCATTTGTAAAGGTCCTTACACACCGGCGAAAATAGCGAATATACGCAAAATTCGGACTCGTTCCGAATAATTAAAAGACGCTTTTTCGCTTCGCTTTTTCGCTTTTTCGCTCCATGTACGGAGCCATTGACTTTATAAGGTTTTTAAAAAAGACGCATTATTCGCACGAAAAAATCGCCCCGGTGTGTAACAACCTTTATAGTGTATTTAGATAAACCCTCATATTTTAGCGGAGGCTTTTATTTTCCTATTGAATAAGCTCAATAGTAAGCTGATGGTCTTCAATTACAAGGGATTTGCCTTTACTGACTTCAGGTGACAACAGTGCTTATGCCTATCTAGCTCATGACAGCTCCTACTGAGCTAGATAGCCAGCTAAGCAAGCAGATCTGGTGCCAGCTGTAAGGCCCACTGCCCACAATTGCAAAATTACAACATCACTTTTAGCTATTCTAAAAATATAGCAAGTATCTGCAGATGTTTTTGCAAACATTGTCTGAAGACAACAAAGTTATGGCAAAATCTAGGCCAGATCCGAGGTTGGTCCAGTCACTTCGCACTGGCCTAGTCACTCTGCACACACGTCATGCAAAGTCCGGCCCCTCTGGCCTCTCCTCTCGGCTCCTCTCCTCTCTCCCCGCTTTGCGGCCCTAACCTCTAGTCCCAACCTCGGTCATGTGATAAAGAGGTCAGACTTCCTGTATCTGGTTGCTATGGCAAACTGCCAGATCAGGCTGAGGGTCTGATAGGCGAATCAGAGAATCAATCAAACCGAGAGTCCGATCACTGATTGAGGTGGGGTAAGATGCCTGAAACATAGCCATAGCTCTGATCAACAGTCTGTGACGGGTCTTGGAGACATGTGGAGTGATCCTGTGCTCGCGAATCGCTGCCGAACTTCGGAGCTTTTGTCAATTATATATAATAAGTAAATTAATGCAATTTCCCCAAATCCTCTAAAATGGTCATTTATCGTGGCAATATTGTTTGTTTGCTATCTTGACACACTGGCTAACCAGCTCTCATTTGTAAATGTCAAAATAAGTCTGTGCCCTACCACTCACTGTGAGAATGCTCTGATCCTACAAATGCACTGTTCTCTTATATTGGGTGCCATGCCACGAGTACGACTGCCCATTTTCCCAAGTACCATTAGTCTGACGGCAGCACACATTATAACTAACAATACTAACCCTAACCTCACACTAACCTGACAGTTTTTGGACTATTGAAATTGGGACATACTGCAGGAATAATGTGCTGTCAGACTAATGGGCAGCCCCCCTTATCTCTGAATGCATAGCTTGATCAATTGTAGCGTAACTAGTTCCGTGTGTCTGTGTTTGCTGTTAGTCTGTTTTACTTCAATGTTTCACTATGTTAAATTATTGAAATTATACACTGCAAAGCTGTTCTCTGGGTAGCATTTTGCTAGTCTTGTGAGTTCAGGGCATTACAGAGTTTGTTAAACATTGACAAACACTCCAATGACATAGGCTAAACCCAATGTTTTTCCAACAGAAATGAAACGGTGCAAACGTCCATAACATTGATTGAACCTGATATCTATCAACAGAGATGTTGAGGTTGTTTGCAGCATATCCTTAAGTGACCCCTGGCTCTAGTGGACCCCCTGCTTGGTGCTACCAGTCAAAATTCAATTTTACTCCATCAACCACTGACCCAGCGGCTACCTTCTTTTTCCGAACAACCACAATCGAAACAACACTCAAAAGCCTAATTTCCATACTGATGCAGACTCCCTGCCGTGGGTCAGATACTAGGACACACAGGATTTGCAGGACCATCTCCATCTGCTCCCAGCTCCTTTAGGCATGACTTATTATATCTAACAGGCTGAAGGTTTGTGTGTGGTGTGTATATCTGTGGCAAATCTCACAAACTACTAAAGGTCTTACATTGTCCATCTCAGATTTCATTTTGTTGCTCTGCTTCAACTTAAGGGATTCTCTCAACTATGCTCTAGATGGCTGTGTCTTTCTCCTACTCTCAGTTCTCTATTGTTGTACTGTCTCCTCCACTTCATGTATTTTCCTCCACTTCATATATTTTCCTCTTAAGAACTAGTGTCTGTAGACTTCAGTATTAAGGAAAACACAGGACTTCTTAGTTAGCGTGCGTGTGTGTGTGTGTGTGTGTGTGTGTGTGTGTGTGTGTGTGTGTGTGTGTGTGTGTGTGTGTGTGTGTGTGTGTGTGTGTGTGTGTGTGTGTGTGCTAAAAGGAGGAGAGAAAGTGACAAAGAAAGTCACAAAGATGAAGATACAAAATTGATAATGAAAAAGATAATACTTCACAGAAAAAGAGATGAGAGGAACTAAAGAACCAGGCAGACAAACACAAAGAGATGAAACCGAGAGAGATGGAGAAGGGGTCGATGTCGCGTTGTCGCCATAGTCTGTGTCACACACTTGAAATACATACGCATCGCGAGCTGTCTGTGCGAGGGAAGGGGGAATCATACTCCCCCCCCATCCCCTCCTGCATATCATACTGCCTTGGCACAGACCAGAATGGCTCTGGAGAGAGGGCACACACACGCAGCGCTATGCTTCCACACAGTTCTCACACATTTACGCTGGCTGATGATATTATTAACAACGCTGTAAATGTGTGCTGAAATCTCTTGCATAATAATTGCTGAATTTGTGGGAATAAATGAAGGCCCTAACGCGAGACACTCTGGTGGAGATATGTCCTCAACTGAGTTCCTTTCCATTACTTTAGTCTGTTTTGTTGCTTTTGATTTAGTAGAGATGATTTATTGGCAATTGTTAATCTCAGTTTATTACTTGCATGATGACTGGTTTTCTCTTCTGTCGTCTCTCTCTGTAGGAAACCACATTGCTGGAATGGTACATCAAAGGTGAGATATCTATGTAACACATGGGTATGTGCTAATGTACATTTTTTTGCCAGTATTTGGAAGAGATACACCGGACCCATACTACAGATAGAATTAGTTTCAGAATTGATTGTATGCAAGGTTCAGAATTTATTGTATGCAAGGTTCTAAATGGTTTTGCTCCTGAAACTGACTCTAATCAGACCTCTGATCATTAGACACTTGTGTCCTAACTACCTGTACCTAGAGTAATATCTAAATATGCTGATGGTGTATTAAGTAACTTTTGGTTTTATTCTGCAACAAACTGCCTGATGACCTGAGATCTACTGCAGCTGAGGGATCTTTTAAAAGCAGACTTAAGGCCTTCCTATTTTGTCCTTGGGTTATTTTGTGTGTGTGCATGTTGGGCACATTACTGTATCCTGTGTGAGTGTGGTTATGGTATCAGAATCAGTATCACAAGGACACACAGGAATTTGTTGTGGTGTAGCACAGCTCAACGGATAGAAAAACAGACAGCACAACAAAACAACATACTCAGGATATGATACAATTCTAAAAACTACAGTGAACATTTCTAAAATGGTATATAGATGCTGTATTTTGTGAGTGTGTGTTGGTGAGGGGCAGAGAGGGACTCTTTATACATGTTTATTGTGAAGCACGTCAGGTTTACTTGTATGAAATGTGCTTAAACAAAATGTAATTTACTTGACCTCTTTATTTGACTCGGTACAACTTACAAAACATGTTTTCTATGACAGAAACCTTTTGTAGATGGATCTAGATTATCCATTCATCCTTGGTCAACCAGGGTTAATCATGATGTCTCTGATCTCTTACAGGGTTCTTACCACAGAAGACTTCAAAGTGCCTGATAAGATGGTGGGATTCAGTAAGTAGCCCTTGGGATCACCAAATTCTGTCCTGGTATTGACATTATTCTGCTTCATTTTTGGGTCATTGCTGGGGTTCCAATTTAAATTCACAGGGGCTTAAAAACTGGCCTTTTCTCTACCTTCCCCTAGTCATTGGAAAAGGAGGAGAGCAGATCTCAAGAATTCAATTGGAATCTGGTTGTAAGATCCAAATAGCTGCAGGTAAGATAAACCTGTGGACAGCTTCCTGTTATCCCTGCTCTCTTTTTCCTACTTAGCTGTGTGGATTTACCGGTTATTACCAATACAAATATCCGTTGTCAGTGGCCTATATAGAGACACATCAGCAAGGCCTTTTCGGATATTTGCCAGTATTCTAACCTGGAATTAGTTAAAGATGTTAGATTTCAGACCAAAGTATCTCTGATATTCCAGAAGCCATGCTATTTCATTGTTCTTTGCTAATTTTATAATAGCTATAGTGAGCCAGTCAGATTTATGAACTCCTGAAATAAATTATATTGGGCCCAATTTCTACCTTCTTAGATCATTAAAGGGGCACTTCGCTGATTTTGAACCCAAATCCCCTCTTCATGAAGTTGAGGACATGATTATGCAGTGTTTCTTACGTGTTTTTGTGTATTTTGAATTGGAATTCCCCCTTTCGCAATCCATGACGTATGAAAGGTGATCTCAGTCTTTTTCGGACTACACCGGACTTAGATCCCTTATCAGATAACGTCACACTTATAGCAGCCAGTATGTGAGCGCAGGCTGGCTGCAAAAGAACCTGACCGCTCATAAGGCACAATGGAAAAGAAGTCGCAGCACTCGCATGTGAAAATGCATTCCATCAAACGTTCAGCTGCAGTTTTCCTGCAAGTGCAGGGGAAGAAGGCTTAGGATGTTGACTGATCTCTCCCTCTTGAAATGCTACTTGGATTCTGTTTTGAATAAGCGATAAAAAAAAAACAGTTGTCCTCAAAACCCTGCCTCCAGTCGCTGTGATTAGCCATGAGAGGCACGGAGGGCAGTCACTCTCCCGGCGTCTCGCCTCGAATGAACCGAAACGGTTGTAAGCATTCCGGTACTTGTAGTAATATGTTGTGGATAGCAATTCTGTCAACCTGACTCAAACGCACAAAGACGACATTCGTTTTCCAGTCATACGGTGCCAATTTCAAACATTTATACTTTTTCAAACCGCAAATAATACTAACTTTGAGTGATTGCAGCAGTGAAGTGCCCCTTTACGTGATGTACAGTATATCTGACAGGTTTCTTAATGCTTTTGATAGGAAAAATGGTGTCCACATTACATGAATGTATGCGTGCATGTATTCATACATACTGTAGCCCGATGTGAATGCATGAAAGCAAACTGACTAGACTAGACTTTTGTGCTTGGTATGTAAATAAACTAACCTGGTCATTGTTATTACACAGACACCAGAGGAACGATAGACAGACCCTGCACTCTCACTGGAAGTCCAGAGAACATTGAGTAAGTCCCCAAACTCAGTGGGCCTCATTCACAAAATGTGCTTACGATCATATTTGATTTTCATGACCATAGTCTGATTTTCTTTGTCTTAGCTGAATTTGTTTGTTGGTACACACACAACTTACGCTTGCTCTGTGGCATGCCTCTGTGTCTGAAAACATACGTGAAGTCACAATGCCTTATTCTTCATGCAAAATCAATTATAGTACTGCCAAACCAAAAAACAAAATGGCTTTCAATGCCCAACATTTGTCAAATAATATAAGGATAAAAAAGAGACGTTTAACTATCTATTGCTCCTTTTTTGAAGTAATCACGTAACTGGGCTTATAGACATGATGACCATTTAAACATAATTATGTCCCTCAGCATGTTTGACGTTTCTACCAGTGTGGCCGAAAATGGGCAAAGTGGACCTGTGACGTTGCTGCTTAAACTTTGTAAAGCTATCTTCTCATTAACACATGAGTGCAAACGTTTCATTTCAGTGTCACAAAAATTTGTTTTAAAATGGCATGCGCGAATCACTTGTCAAAAACACCAGATATAGCCTTTAAGCTGACAAGGCATTGCGATGTGTTGTCAGTAGCTTGTAGATGTGCTCTTTTTGATGACCAACACCGTCGTACTAGTATGGAGTATAATTAGGCTTGTTGCACACGACCCTTCGGTGCATGCTGTTTAACACCCTGTGTTTGATCAATGCAAATGATTTACACAGGCACGTGCATCCAATACACAATGGGATTCTTCATTAAATACACCTTTGTGCACACAAATACATACTCTCCCTTTACTTGAGAGCAGGGCTCCACTAAAATAGAGTAGAAATTTGAGAAGAGTTTTGTGAATGAGGTCCACTTTACTTTTCATTGACAAACTGAAAGGCTACTTTCAGCAGCAGTTATCATTTGCCGGGTACAATGCATAACATGCTCAATTTATACCTCCTACTTAATAGTGAAAAATTGTTTTCTCACAACCTCTAATCAATCACTGAACACTTCTTTTAAATTGCACTGTGCGTCATGGTTAGGGTGTAAAGCTATGATATTCCTTGGGTTGTAGAAAGATGACTCAAGTCTATTTCCCTTACTGGTTCTCCAGGAGAGCCAAGAGACTGTTAAAGGATATAGTGGAGCAGTGTCGGTATGGGCCAGGATTCCACAACGACATGGATGGCAGTTCCATGCAACAGATTCTTATCCCTGCCAATAAAGTGGGTCTTGTCATCGGCAAGGGAGGAGAAACCATCAAACAGCTGCAGGTATGATACACTCTGTTTGCGCATTTTAACCCTTTAAGACCTGAGGCCGCTTCTAAGAATTTTCTAAATCCTAACAGTTTTTTGGAAAAAGAACAAAAAAATATTTTTTCATGATTTTTCAAAAATATCAAATCTACAAGCTCGTAGCGTGGCACTCGGTGCTGCGCTATGAGCTTGTATATCTGATATTTTTGAATAGCAAAAGAAATCTAAAGTGACACAGATGCGTTCCAGGTATTAAGATATACTTTGGAGCCTTTTACTTTATTCTAACACAAAATGTTTTTTCCCTGAGAAACAAGTCCTGTGCATCGAGAAAATGAAACAGGTTTGTGGCCTGAAGCAAAGTCCACTGGTGAAGATCACTAAAATGGCATGGCTCCATGGGTGTATTGAAATGTTGACGCCACACATTGCTGATTCAGCAGATCTGGATAGTTGGGATGCAGTCCTTTATGGCTATGACATTTTGAATTTGTAGGCTATCCAGTGTATTGGATCGGGTCATGGCTCTGAATGTCAGATATTCTTTGGAACATATGACTTTACCTTATGTAAATGGTGAGGAAGGAAAATATTGGTTACCTCATCTTGCGGCTTATACGGTAACACACAGCACTCGATATCACTCTTCATACGCATCACGCATTTCATTATAAGGGACCGCAATGGAAATAAGCTTTCGGCTTTTTTGCATGATGGTGGTGTGTAAATGTGTGTATTTTTGTACATATGCATTGTCAATAAATATCTCAATAGAGAATAACCTGACCATCCACCTGAGCGACACTTGAAATTCTTGCCTACCAGGCTATATAATGTTTGTTGCTTTGTTCTAGTCTACAACTTGGCAAAGCAGTTGTGAAGCGTAGGTGGAACACTGATACTAATTTCTGCCAACAAATATTGGACACCTTTACAAACTAGTGCATAGCTAGAGAGAAGGAAATTTCAGTTGCTCTTATATATAATTACATGGGAAATACTTAAAATGATAAAAGAGTTAACAACTACTTAAAAGGCTGCAAACTGAGTTCATGACCCATGTAGTGTAGCTATTTGGACCCCAAGCTAGGGCTCGGCAATATATCAATATTGATATTGTGATCTGAGACTAGATTGTGCCTATATGGCATAAGTTTTCTTGGTTTTAAAGGCTGCATTACCATAAAGTAATTTCCTGACCTGACTTCTAGCTTTTCTATTATTAGCCTTTACCCACTTAGTGATTTAAGAATTATTACTCATGATTATTTATCATCAATCTTATTGTGTAAATGTGTTGTGAAAGCACCAATAGTCATCCCCACAATATCGATATCTGGAGAATTTGGTCAAAGATATTGTGATTGATTTTGTCCATATTTTACACCTGCAGGAGAGAACAGGAGTACAAATGTTTATGATTCAAAGTGACCCGTTGCCCACTGGAGCAGACAAACCCCTGAGAATCACCGGAGACCCCTACAAAGTGCAGGTCAGTCATGTAAAACTCGGGGTGTGTGAAATGTATTCACAGTTTACTCTCAATTTTACATATTTTATGCCGTCAGTGCTGCACGTGAAAGCCTACTGTCTACTACTTTACAGTCGTGCAAATTTATCCTATTATAGATAAAATAAAATATATTTTCGTAAACGGAAATGGCAAACAGATGCCAGCTTCTTCTCTCAGATTCCGAGAGGTGTAGTTCCAGACACTCTATAGCATTCGGAGATTGTGGAATAGTTGTCTGGCTACGCAAGACTATTTCTACACTGATGTTACTGTGTAGATTGAGGTCCCTAAAATAAAAACATATCAAATGGGGGTCCCTGTCCTAAAGAATATCAAACGGGGGGTACATGAAATTAAAAAGCTTGATAATCACTGACCTAGCCACAGCAGATCAGTGATTACTGTCCATTTGAGAATATGGTTTTAATTCAAGATTTCCTGTTTTTCTATTGATTTCCAGCTAGCCCGGGAGTTGGTGGTGAAGCTCATTCGGGACAAAGAACAGACGGATTTTAGAGCTGGCAGAGGAGACTTTGTACCCAAAATGGGTGGAAGCACGTTGGATGTAAGGATCTTAATGTTTGTCTTTATGCAAAATGTATACTCCTCTGTACGATGGTGTCCCATGGTGGAAATAGCAGATCGGCTATTTTTGGCACGGGGCACCTTCATACAACAAAGTATAAATCACGTTTTACTTACTTTGTGCAAAGTTTAAAGTTGACAGTTAATTTAGGCAGAAGGACGCCAGGCATATTAAAAAACAGTCAATTAGAAAATAACAAATACAAATTAATTAGCAGCTTTTAATAGCTAGAGATCTCAGCATGATCTTGAGATATTAAGCCTTTCCTGGAATGTTTTCTAATAATGATAATAATAATAATTATTATTATTATTATAATAACAACAATAATTATAATTAAGCAAGTTAAGTAATAAAAAATTATTCTCCATCTAAAAAGTTACATTTCTTCCTAAATACCTCTGCAGTCTGTTCTCTCTGCCCAGGTGTCTGTGCCAAGATTTGCTGTGGGAATCATTATTGGCAGGAATGGAGAGATGATTAAGAAGATTCAAAATGATGCTGGTGTCAGGATCCAGTTCAGACAAGGTAAATAATACTGCCAGCAGTGATGGTTAAACAAAAAAGTCAGGACAGATGGATACAGAATCCGTAGTTTTTCAGTTCTCGACAACCGCTGGTCCGGCCGAATTCCCATGTCGGCACACGCCAAGTTTGAGGTCAAACATTCGGACGATGGCGGAGTTATTCCCACGACAAGTCACTGTTATACAAATGGACACACCCAGACAGACTCAGGTTTTGGGAATTTATAGATATATAATCACATGGTACAGTAACAGTATATTGTTATATCAACCCCTTGTGATATTCATGTGGTGTGATATAACCACATGAACCCTAGCGTCCCTATTCTAGGTAGCTAGGTAAACAGTCAAAGAACATTTATTATTATTTTTGGTAAAGGTTGTTATGCAACATTCATGTTTAAAATGTTTGCACATTTCTGCCTCCCGAATATTGTTAGCAAACTTTTAAACTAGCCATCGATATTGAGCAACTGCTCGGCCTATTTCTCACCTAAAATGTTATCGGAAGCTGTTTTTTTTGGACATAGTACAGTAGGTGAAATAGTAATTGTTTGCAGTACAGCAAAGACCGTAAAGCTGCAGCCACTTGCCTCGTACTATACCTCTCGCCTGCTACAAAGGAGCATGTACAATGCCAATGTATCAACCAATGAGAAGGCATGATTTAACCAACCTTTTAAAATGTCTTCCAGATGATGGGGTCAGTACTGAGAGGATTGCCCAGGTGATAGGCCAGCCTGACCACTGCCAGCATGCAGTATGCCTCATCAATGAGCTGGTCCATACAGCACAGGTACTAAAACCATAGTCATTTTATACATATTGTTGCCCGTGGTGAAATGTGAGTTTCGGTCTTTAAAACACTCCTCACTCCTGACTGTAGTCTACTAGTTAGACAACATTAGCATTGTAATTGTTTGGCAATAACCAATAAATGACAAGCTTTATCATATTTATTTTTATACTCAAGAGACATCACGCAAATCATAGTCTGTTTGATTTTACAACATGTCATAAGTGATTCAGTGGAAAACTTTGATTTGCTGGTTAGATACATTTGCAACCAAAATTAACTTAAATGTGTTCCTATACTAAATATATGCGATTACCTTGTATGCGAGTACCTTGCTTATAAGTCGCTCTAGATAAGCGCTTCTGCTAAATGCCTAAATTGTAGTTGTAAATCATCCTTGTCCGAACCCTGCTTCCACATCATTCTAAGGGTATCACAAACAATAGCACACCAACAGTCAAGACAATGAGGAACCGTCTTAAGATCATCTTCAGAGCAACAGTTTGTGATGTCATGAATGCTCGTTTTCTCATGGACTGTTACTGTATAATTGAAACTACTAGCTAGAACTGCCAAGGACCTGGGAAGTGGTCCTGGACAGTCAGGTGTCCTTCTAGGCACACATTGCAGCGATCGCTCACTCCTGTAGGTTTGCACTTTACAACATCCAGAGGATCACAGTCAGACCCTTCCTCACCAAGGATTCTACCTACGCTGTAGAATAGATCCTGATCCAAGCGGCAAGCGTCAGTCATCTCCGAGCTTTACTACTGCACCGCCTTCCTTGCCAGTCTCCCAGCATGCTCTCTCAAACCCCTATAACTGATCCAGAAGGCTGCAGGTCACCAGGACTACAACTTTCCAAAACTTTAACATCGCCCCCCTTTTGAGCTCCCTTCACTGGCTTTTGGTTGCTGCCTGCATCCAATTCAAAACACTTGTGATGACCTACAAGGCGATCAAGTCCATAGCACTCCCCTTACTCTAGTACATGATCTAACCATGATCTAACCCTAGTATACTATTACACTATTGGGTGGTTTGCCAGCAGCCGAATTGTACGGCTGGCGTTAACGGACTAAATGCACTTTCTAGCTTTTTAAATATCATACTTAATCTTATTTCATTATGAAATAAAATACATTATTATAAAACAATAGGGGCAAGACCGCTTAACCCCACTGAAGGTCTCTGCAGAGTATCATGTATCTGCCAAGTGTTTTTCACTAAGGATCCCTCTCTACAGGAGCGAGATGGCTTTGGTGGTCTGCTTGGACGCAGTAGAGGCCGCAGTGACACTAACATGGGAGGGCCTGGGGCAGTGCAAGAAGTGACGTATACCGTACCTGCTGACAAGTGTGGCCTAGTGATCGGAAAAGGTGAGGAAATGTGTATTAAATTACGGTAAACTAGTTGAACTAGTTTCACTAAATAACCTATTGGTGTTGAACTTTTTCTGCTCCACCTGTGCAGTTGTCTTTGTTACTAGCTTGAATGTAATGGCACAAATTTCAAGTTCTTATTGAAAACAAGATTTGTCTGGCCTTCGGTTGCATTTTGCAGTCAGATGTTGTTTAAGTGATGAGTGAGTAAAAGTGTTCAACATTAGTTATTAACTTCTCCTTGTGATGTCACACCAGAAACAATTTGCATAATGTAGACTGCCTTTCCAGTTTGGCTCGAGCTACAGGTTGGAAAATCTATTCTGGCCATTAGAAGTGGGATGTCACATAGCCACTAAACCTCTGCAATGCCTTCCTAAGGATGGAGTTAGTTGTAGTCAGTGGCTGAAATTCATGCTAATATAACAGCCATGTTGCATTATTCTGTTCACACTACCGGAAACAAACAGGCTACAAATCAATTCCAATGGAAGCCGGTGACATGAAGCTACAAACCGACGGCCGACACTTGTCACTACATGACGGGCGTGACGCGCTCCAAAATAAGTTGAGCTGGCTTCAACTTGTTCCAGTGCCCCAATGACGTAGTGAAGCGTCAATCAATCATATGTTTTTGTTTCACTATTTCCACTCTCATTCTCTCCCCCTACAATTCCTGCTCCATTCCGTAAAAAGAATAAAAAAGTAATTCTTGCCATTAACCAGTTCCCTGTGCTATTTAACCTAACCCTTTTCATTTACGCAGTGTGGCTTGAGCAACTATTCAACAGTGACTTGGCAGCAATATAGCTGGCCATGCTCGGTCATTTTGTAGCTTTTTGTGTGAAGACTGTGAACACAGCCTTTTCAGGAAGGTGACAAACAACTTTTGATGAAAAGAATATTACAGATGCGTTTGATACACATAGAGTAGTTAGACCAATTTGTAAAAAAAAAAAAGAAAGTTGCATCATACGCCCTCATCTAAACGTAACAATATACAGTAGGAGTAAACTTAAGTATAACATAGCTTAGCAAGGTATTAGATAACTTTTTTGCATCTCATAACTGAATGCAGTGTGGCGTTCTAACACTGCGTCAAACTGAAGAGAAGAAGAGTGCGTGACCACCCTCCCCACCACCACCGCCACCCCAGGCTCATGTATACAGCACAAGTGGCATTCATTGGTTTCACTAAGGGCTTAATGACGGGGATAATGCGTGTAATGTGACATTAATTGTTAAAGGTGCATAATAACAGCCCTCAATCATGTGGAAGGCTGCCTGGCATCTAATGAGGGCCTTTCAGCCCAATAGAGTGCAGCGACGGAATGAAAAGGAGGAATTAGCTTATTGGCTATTCATTCCCACTCTATTGCCAGCTATTTAAAAGTCATTGACCACTGCATTGGAAGAAGGTGTGTGTGTGTGTGTGTGTGTGTGTGTGTGTGTGTGTGTGTGTGTGTGCGTGCAGTGGTGGGCGTGGTCCAAGGGGGCCTCTTTACCTATGATAAAAACATGGCAATAGAAATGTCAAGTGTCTTTTGTGCATTTAGTGAGGCCAGGGAAACAAATAAACCTGGGCGTTACGTCCCCTTCTCAATGCATTAGCATATGAAGTGGGCCAATATGGTGGAGATGGCGGTGGGGTCTGGGTGCTGTCAGCAATCCCTTAAAGGATGCAGTGATTAATATCTTTACGATGCCATATGCAGCCCATTTGCCCTTCTGTTCTGACCCCCCGTACGCACATTCTGCCTGTTGATGAATCAAGCCACCCACCAACCTGCTCCAACTTCACTAAAGAGGAGAATTCAGTTCAAACGGCATAACAGCCAATCTATTTTAGACATATTAGTCCATATGATGTCAAATTGCCATTCATAAACATGGAAATTCAGTAGGAGCAATTGTGTCGCAAGTGGGTAAACTTGATTAATTTGTTTCCTGTTAAAATTCCCAAAATTTCAAGTGTATAACTTGAAATAAAAGGTCTTATTCTTACTGTCCTGGATAAGCAAAGCTAAACTAGTCATCCACAATGGTTTTCTCAAGTCAGACGTAACATGATTTCACCCTTTTTTGTCTAACAGCTAATAGTTGTTAATAAAAGATCCTATGCACAGGACTGAACCACTTAAGTCCTATGCACTTGTTTGTATGATGAATAGCACAAATAGCCTATCTACAAGCTCACAATGCATCGCAACATGTAAGCTTATCAGCCAGTTTTGAAAATATTTAAATGTTTGACCTTTTTTGTTTTGTTTTTAATTTTTTGGAAACTGTTTAAAATTGGCATACAAGGTTTAAAGTGGTTAAAAGACACTTTTCATAGCCTCTGTTCTGTATGTTAAAAGAAATTCCCCATTGAATTTGTTAGATTTGTGTATTTATTTCCCTTGATACCTAAGAGCTAGTGTTAACATTTTCACATTACAGACACAGCAGCTAACCAGGCCCTTGGTTGTCCCCTAAATGCCGCCACCAGTTGCACTTTTGTCTCCCCGTCTTTTCTCCAGTTCACTAAACCAGTCTCATTAATAAGGCCAGTATTATTTGTCTGCACCAAAGCCTAGTCCATGAAATGAATAGTCAGGGTCTTCATTGCTCTCTGCTGTCTGACTAGAGGAGCTCATAATGGCTTCATTAAGGCAGAAGTTTCATTTGGTTGACAATGGGTTAATGGCCCATGTGCAGTCTATTGGCAGCAAGGAATAGGCTACAGGAGGAGTCGAGGTTTTTGATGAGCGTTTTCATTGCGAGGTCAGCCGGGGCCATCTTGAGTGTCAGCCACCAGTGAACAAATGTGTAATTGATGTTGGGACAGCCCCGGTGTCCCCCCGGGAAGCACCCTCAGCCCCTTTGTTGAAGCGGGCATGTGGAGGTGGTTGTCTTCGCCGTACTCCCACCCCTCATCACAGAGGACAACACAGAGTCAAGAATGAAAAGGCTAAAAGAGAGACAAACGATATCCCAGAAGGAGGATACGCTTCAATTTTGGCCCTTTTCTCCTGCCTGCAAGGTTTCATTTCTCCCTGCTGGTTTAATTGCTCTCCCCACACGTCGGCAAGCTGGCATCTGATTTGTCAACTTGGGAGGAAGGGGGGGATTCCTTTGTCTCTGATTTACATGGATGTTAAGATAGAATGGTGGCGAAGTGTTAGACACATGCTATGATGTTATAAGATATCACCACCATGTCAGTTCTGTCACGTGAGTCAAAACGGTTCTGATGAAGAGACATGATTCCTAGTAGCCTGATACATTCCTTGTTTTAACTTTTTTGAACTTGGATATAAAATTGAACCAGAAGCTGCTGTTTCCTGTGCAATTATCATTAATGCTTGATTCTTAATTTTTTAGGTGGAGAGACCATCAAGAGCATAAAAGAACACTCTCGTGCCCACGTGGAGTTACAGAGAAACCCGCCGCCCAACACCGACCCCAATGTACGCATCTTCTCCCTCAGAGGAACCCCTGAGCAGTTGGAGAAGGCCCGTCAGCTGATCGATGAGAGAGTTGGGGTAGGTGGTCTGGGGATCTGGCCCCTTATGGTACCCCCCAAAACGCTATTGTCTGGGCTGATATTCATGAGTGCACATGTCACTGTGGGGAGCTGCTGGGGCGAGCTTGGTTCCTGTGGTCCTAGCAGCCAGCAGGGTGTCACCAAGGGTTAAACATGAAGAATCCATCAAATGGACTTAATGGAGTGCATCAGTGGCCAGCCCTGCCCTCTGACCTTGCCTGTTGGCTCCTTTAACCACAAGTGTGGTCTCTCACTTGATTCCTCTTCCCTTTCTCTGCTTTAGGCCCCAATAATGGGGAGCAACAGCAATTTTGGTCTGAATCCTGTCACCCAAGGACCAACTACTCCTCCTCATCAGTAAGCAGCTTTTTTAAAACTTGTTTGCCCCTTCATCGTACCTTGTTTACATCAGTTTTGAAATGGATCTGCTAAGACATTAAGTGCTTCATGAATACGTTATTTTTAATTACCACTTAAGCCATCTATATTTTGTCCTACGATGAAAATGGCTGATCTGCAAGCTCAGCAAAGCATTATGAGCTTGGCGATCGGCTATTTGTCGTACGGCATAATATAGGGCGTAAATGATTGCCTAAAATGTGGATGCTGGTGGTTTTAAATTAATCTTCTAATAAGCTGTTAAGTGCTTCATGAATGTGTTCATGTTGAAGTTATATTTACATTACATCAGTTTTAAAATGGCTTGAATTCACATCTGCATGTTTCTTTCTGTTCTTGTAGTGGGCCTCAGACATTAATGACTGGAGGAATGGGTACAACATTTCAGATATGGCAGCCTCAACAAGGCCAACAGGACCACAGTAAGTTATTTAAGAAATATTATTGAAGGCCTACTTTATGGATCATCAATGGGAAATTACTTTCATTAGAGGTGTCTTCCTGAGCAAGGAAAAGATCTGTTTGATTCATCCATTTAAAATCAAACTGTTTCATAACTTTGGAAATGGCAACTAGTTGCTGATTTATTTGTAGTGAATTTATTACATTTGACTTGAACTGCAGACTGGGCTAGTTTTCTCACATTCCCTGTGGCTAGCCATGTTTTCTCTGAATGGATAAGAGGTGCTTCTCCAAATTAGCTATTCATGAAAGTTGTCAGGAAAGAAATGAGCCAGTATAAGACAAGTTGTAAGGGCTGGTGGTAATCGAAAACAAGGATCCCTGTCTGGATGGTAATCTGCAACCCAACACATGAGGCCATCATGTAGTATCTGTGTCTGGTTTCAGGTCACAATACACCCCATGTGAAACGGATGGACTGGATGGAGTATTTTAAAAAGCTAGGCAAGTGTCATTTAGGGATATCACAAAGGGCATAGGTGCCGTTTCTGCAGTATGCTTACTTGCTCTTTCACCTTGTTTTTTTTTGGTGGTAGCTTATCTTGTTTATCCCTCTCTTAATTGGTTCACAGTGGCTTAGTACAAACTTTCGTACACATTTATTATCTCACTTTTCATCCCAAGACTTTTAATAGATGATGTAATAAATTAATGTTGGCCAAAGTAACATGTGCATTATGGTTTTCTAAATATAATCTGAAATGATTGTGCTTCTGTTTGCTTACAGGACAGCATAACCCTGAATACAAAAAGGGCTGGGGTGAGTAACATTACTCATTACGTTTTAATCCATAGTAGCTGTGGAATTTGACCCACAGCTATGGTGCTGTGGACATCACAAATTAGTTTTCCTGGGTTTCACCCCTTGATTTATCAGCCAATCCAGTGGGAATGTTTAAGTTACGCATCAAATGAGAAGTTGAGGTAGACTTAAACTAGCCATAAGTGTGATTTATTTATTTACTGCAATCACGTCAAGCGTGTTTTTCTCCTTCTACGTGTAATGTAAACATCTTTAAACTATATCATTAAGAAATCTCACCATGGCAGCGTCCACATCCACTCCTCATTGACATACAGAAAGTATTATTTGGACAAAAGTGGCAAGAGGCACAAAGAAGTCGAGCAATGTAAAGACGTGTGACACAGAGGGCAGGGAAATCGTCCGTTACTCGGTTACTTAGAGTCTTAGAGACTCACAATCTTAATCCATTAAGACCGGGAACGTATCTGTGTCATTTTAGATTTCTTTGTCTATTAAAGAATAGCAGATTCACAAGCTCACAGCGAGCTTGTAGATCTGCTTTTTTTTTTTTTTATCGTGAACATTTTAGCAATTTGGCCGATTTACAAATGTCGTTGAAGGTTTTTGGAAAAAAACGTATATTGCTAGATCAGTGGTTCTCAAACATTTTCATGTCAAGGACCCCAAAAATGATAATTATGTATTTGGCCGCGGACCCCCATCAAAATATTTTGTTCCAGGGACCTCCAGAAACAGAGTTGAGTTAAAAATGTTGCTTTAAAAAATATATATTCAAAGATTTGCACAGATTTTCATGATATAAAAAAGAATAAGCATTTGCACTGCACAGCACGGCCACTCGCTTGCCTAGCGGCTCGTTTCGGGGGTGTCTCACCAAGGGCTCATAGCGCGTCCGCGCTATGAACTTGCAGATCTGCTATTTTTGAGAAATCATGAAAATTGGTGCAAATCTTGGAATATATTTATTTAATTTTAAAAGCGAACATTTTTTAACTCAAATCTTTGCTTTTAATATTTTAAGATGGGGGTCGGCAGCCAAATGCATGTCATTTTGGGGGTCCTTGACATGAAAAAGTTTGAGCACCACTGATAGAGCACCATAAGTGTTTTCAGAAAACTCTTAGGATTTAGAAGACCATTTTTTAAATCGGCCTCAGGTCTTAATGGGTCTTAACCCCTCGTATCCCTTTCTGATGCTCTTGTCCGTGTCTCGTTCTTCCAGACCCGGAAGCATCCCCTCGTTCCATCCAACAACACACTTATCTGGTTCCTCCGGGCCAGACGGCTGCTCCCAGCTCCCAGCAGTACACCTCTGAGTTCCAGGTCTCGGCCAGCGACGTTTGGAATGAGTGGGATCACATATTCACGCCAATGACCCTCCAGTCTGTAGTGGGGTGCACAGCAGACCTTGGCCAATGGCCTGCAGGTGAGAACCCAGTGGTGGGAAAAAGTACTCAAACGTTTTACTTTAGTAAAAGTATCAATACTGCAATGTAGAAATACTCTTGTTACAGGTAAAAGACCAGAATTAAAAATTCACTGGAGTAAAAGTACAAAAGTATTGGTATCAACATGTACTTAAAGTACCAAGTTTTCAAATGTCTAAAAATCTTTTGAAAATAGCAGATCTACACGCTCACAATGCGTCACATCGACACATTGTTAGCTTGTAGATCGGCTATTTTCAAATGGCCGAAATGTACATAGGGCTGAAATGGGTAATGTTTTGTAACAATAATCAAAATCTACAAAGTAACTAGTAACTTAAAATTTCAAATAGTTGTAGTGGAGTAAAAGTATAATATTTGCCTCCGAGATGTAGTGGAGTAAAAGTACTGAAGATTGGAAATCAGTAGTGTAAAGATACCTCAAAATGTTACTTAAGTACAGTACTTGAGTATATGTACTTAGTTACTTTACACCACTGTGAAAACCCATGTACAGCATCCCAAAGGAGGACATGTCACACAGTTGTTTAAACGTAATTGCAATCTTAGAGTTCAACAATAGAAATCGAGTGATTGAACTTTCATGAAAGGCACTGATGCAGATAATGGGAATGTGAATAGTTATTGCTTACGAATTGTGACCTTTGTTTTTTCCAGCATCACGAGAGGATTCCCTTTAAGATTTTTCAGTCACTGAAAGGATGGGAAACAAAACCTTTAATAACAGGGGTTTCTAGATTTGCAACGCCTTGAAGAATTTTGTTAGTGAGAAACACTAGCTTTAGAATGACTTATAAGAATATTTCTAAATCAGGAACAATTTATTTGTTACTAAATACTTACGTATACTGTTATTTTGAATAAACTATATCTGGGATCCCTTTTGGACTATAGAGACCTGTTTTGTTTTATATATTTACTTTGTGATTCAGATTTAATCGCCAAAATGAACCCAGGAGATGTAACATTTCAGAAAATGAAATATAATCTATTTTTTCTAGTTCTGTTGCAATAAAATTGTTAATGGGCTTAGCGGTCTTGAATACATTTTGTTTTGTTATGTCATAAGATGTTTAAAGAATGTGTACAATTGTTTGCTTTCTTTCCTTTTACATAAATCAGTGAAATGAAACTGTGATGTTTTGTTACAGGAAATGTATTTTTTTTTGTTACAAAGTAATAGGAGTGACTGTCAGCAAATGGCATTCACTTCCAAATGTAATTCCTGTGCTTTGTATTGTTTTTCATTGTCATTGTATTGTACTCTGGTTTAAAAAAAGGTGCAATATCTTATTTCATTTTTGAAACAAAGATGGGTTCTATATTTTGAAAGATTTTTAACTTGTAGTTTTAATTATTTTTTTTAATATGGAAATGTAATGGATAATTTATTTCAATGATATACGACTTAGGGGGATGTTGTTCAGTTATTGTTGTTTTTGTTTTTTTGCCTTTGCTATCTTGTAAAACATGTATATATGCTCAGATACTTGACAAAAATAGTTTATTTAAATATATCTATATCTATAACTGTATATAGATATAGATATATAGAGCGAGATATATAATTGAATCAAAGATTTTTTTTTTCATGGAGTCATTATCACAGGAAAACTGTCCCTCTTTTATTTTTTCATACTGAAATTGTTCAAAGTTTGTGAATGTGTAATATGAAATTTGATGTTGCATCTTGCTATGGACAAAAATAAGAAATTATAGGATTTTGTGTATTTTATGTACCTTAACTATTCAAGACTGCTAAGCCTTTGGAAGTGTATCTGTGTGATGATTAATTGTAGTGTTTTGTTTTGTTTTATACAGTATATACAAATGAATGAGCATTTAATTTGGAAAACCCCATTCACCTCGTTCCCACTTAAGTACATATTGTGCACTCAAAGAGTTGGACCCAGTCCAGTGCTAATAACTCATTTATTTTTATTTTTACTTTGTGTGATCTAATGCATTCATCATGACAGAAATTATTATAGTATTAACTTAATTTCCTAATGAAAAGGGATATAATTATGGTGTTTTCTTGTTTTCCCCTCATGTGTACAGTTAAACATGTATTAAAAACTTCAAGACTACTTTTATTGTCGACTGTTAAACTGATGCTCTTGTTTTCTCTATTAGAGTGGCTTGGTGTTCCAAGTCTCATTCCAATACCAAGTGTTGATTATGCTGATTTAGTTTTGCATTTGAAGGTTTACCTTGGACTTCTATAGTATAATGTACAAATTATGTTCTAAACTTATAGGGATATATACTGTAGGTGCAACTGTATGTTTTCTTGTTTTATTAAAGGAAAATATATTTTTTTCTATAGTGCATTTTCAGTTCCCAATTCAAATAAATGTTCCGCAAGCCTCTCTTGTGGTTGAAGCATGCAATTTCTTTTATTTCATAATGTTAAGTGCCAAAGATGTATGTCCTACAAACATCACGCCATTCTTTAATTGTCATTCAAGTGTATATAGTCTATACACACATGCAGTTAAAGTTTGTGCAGCACATAAAATGAATGCAGTCAATTACATATTTTACCAATCTCAGTAGAAAAGCCATGGAAGAAGGGAAAGCCATTTCATTGTCGGCTCACAATGTTTGCAAAAGGTTTCACATTCAGTTTTCTCCTGCCACCTCAGAGTAAAGCTCATGGGCCAAATCTCAGAGGGAGGGGTGGTCTTACTTTGCTCTCATGGGAAAGAAGTTCAGAATTGTATCAGTATTTGTTTCTGTCTTAGATCCGTTTAAACACGGTGAAGAGATGTGGATAAGCCAGTATTTGGACAATTTTCTGGAAGCATAAATAATGGGGTGGTAGCCTGTCATTTTCTCAGATTGGTATTTTTTATGGTGGGGTTGAAACTATTTGATAATAGATAAAAAGCTGAAATGCCTGCTACTCTTGTCAACCCCTCACAAGAACAATTTGAACGCCTTTTGGCATAATTGATCATCTATTAGAGTGCGAACTTTTCGGACTCAGACCGACCATATTCATTATCTAACAGTCTATAGGCAACTGTGATTCTTGCAATTAAAATATTGAAATCTAGGCCAGCGGTCCGGGCACCAAGGCTCCAAAGTAGCCTGACAGCACGTAGCGGGTTCGGGTCCCGATCCCGATGGCCTTTGCTGCATGCATGTCACTCCCCATCTCTCTCCCCATTTACTGTCAACCTACTATCCTATCAATAAAGGCATACAAAATCTTTGAATCCATTATCCAAATGGAAAATTAATTGTGGTTTTAGAGCACAATGACTGTTAACCTTTATTTTTTGCATTGGCAGTCCTTCAAATTGTTCCCATTAAATATCTGTGATCGTTTGCCTGTGATAAGTAGATCCTTGAGGGTCCTTTGGGTCGAATCGGGTGTCCGTCCGGTGGGATGGATGGCCCTCTCCTCTTCCTGCAACCATCTCCTCTTGTCATGTTGCATCTTTGCACTCGGCAGGGAGGCTCCCAACACAGAGGGACCCTGCTCGGCTCCGTATTGGCCCTCCCATTGATGCTGTGCAGCTGTTTCCAAATCCAGCCCTTGATTTTGATCCTCTTCCCTTTTTAATGTGCCGACCCTCTGTGGGACAGCTCTGGCCTGGTGGTCCATTGTTGTCCTGTCATAATTTAGTTCTCTGCAGATCACTGCCAGGCTGTGGTTGGAGAGGCACAATTATTAAGGGCCTTAAATACCATTCACTTTCAATGGTTTCTTTATGTTACCGTATTTGAAACCTAATGTGCAAGCAATTGATGTGTAGTGTATATATAGGGCATAGCAGTGGCGGCCATTTTGTGGTTCCACCGATCTAGTGCCCATCCATTTTTCCCATGGAGATTTACAAAATGATTTGTATCAATTATTTTAAGCCTAGAATCAAGTCACTCCAGGCTCCTGGTGAATCATGACCATAAAACTTTTGATTCTGTGAAGAAAATAAAAACCCACCAAACGAAGAGTATTTATTAAAAATTGTATAATTAAATATTCAAACTTTTTTTTTTCACAGAATCAAATGTTTTATGGTCATGATTCACCAGGAGCCTTGATGGTTTAATTCTAGGCTCAAATAATTTATATCAATATTTCTGGAAATCCCTATGGGAAAAATGAATGGGCTCTGGATCGGTGGAACCACAAGACGGCCGCCACTGCTATGCCCTATAACAAGTGAATGGTGTACCATAATCTGGGATCAAAATACTGAATGGTTGTGCGGTGCCGGTGCGTTAATGTGCATTCATTCTGCCAAGCTTTTCTCACGAATAGCTCCTCCTTACTGCAATGAATAGTTGATTTAATGAGCCTTATTGATCTCTTTATGTGTCCGTCCATATACTTTTACTGTTGCCATGTCTTTGGAAGAAGCCAGTGCACTGGGGCTGAAATAATCGAATGTATGTGGTTCTAATTCAATGACCTGATACAGCTCTTTTACCTAATTAATTGTAGCCTATGTACCCATTCAACCAGCATGGCACACTGGTCATTGTTAACTCTTTGGGAGGTTGTTGAATAGCTTAGTAAGCCTATACCAAAGTTATCTGTAACTTTGCCATCAACCCAGAGCTAAATCAGTGTAGTAGGCTAGCCCGGTGGTAAGTGGGGTCCGGGGACCCCCAGCCCCAGGGGTCCTTGGGAGGACTAGAGTTCAAGGGGGTGCCCAGCTAAATTAATTAATACATTGTAAACCCTTTATCCATTCTACATACGTTGACTATTCAAAAATAGCAGATCTACAAGCTCACAGCACTTCTTCTCTTCTGGGGTCCCTGGCACAAAACATTTTCAGATGGGGGTCCACCGTGGTCAAATGGATATCAATTTGAAAAAGTTGTGGCCTAGTCTAATTTTACATTATATGCAGAGAAAAAAAACTATTTTTATTAGCCTGTTACTTATTAATAACCAGATGTATCCACCTTCTTGTCAGTGACTGACTGTGCAGAGGCTCTGCTTCAGACAAGCAGGTGTCCTGCTGCCTCCCTCGGTGCTGTACAGCAGGAGAAGGGACGGAACCTCTCACCTTTGCAACAGATAAGCCGATCTACACAGTATCCGCCACGCTGTGACTCCTACCTTAATCTGTTTTTAATGGCCCTGTGGACGGTCCCTGGAGAGGAGACTCTGACACTCACTCCCAGCTGGCAGAGTCTGGGGTTCGCTTCGCACAGACGCAGACATGCCTGCCTAAGTAACGCCTGATTTATGAGTGTGGTGGTGTCTGACACCGAAAATAGCAGATCTACTAGCTCACAGCTGCATGGGGCTGCTATCTATGCTTGTATATCTGCTATTTTCGACACCATGAGCAACCAAGTATAAATCAGATTCAGGCCCAATTTGATTCCCAAACATAATGGACACTGCTGACTCCTTAGTTGTAGACTATCAAATTGAATATTTTCAAATGTTTTATTTTTTTAATTTCTTTAAATACATTTTTTAAGTGTGGTGTCTCACACCGAAAATCTACAAGCTCATTAAAATAACAGAACTGCATAGTTTGCTGTTTTTGTTTTTTGTTTTTTTTTACATCTTTTGAGTGAATATGACCATCATTTTTACATAGATCTAGTGCTTTTTATAGTAAGAGGCTTAACTACTTGTAGGCTATACTTATTGAATTAATGTATTGTAGGTTAGGTAGGCTACAATGCACGTGACAGGCTACAGTACATTTAAAAGACCGTTTTGTCATTTAGCTATTGCAATTGCTTTAATTTATGTTAGCATATTTGTTAGTGAAATGTTGAAAATGTTTGTTCTATTTTCGACATATTTAGACTGGAATAGCCTAGGCCAGTCTTTTTTTATGTTGATGAGCATTAACTATTTTCATTGAGAGCCTGCTTTTAATGCCCTTTCATCCCATCACATGCGCTATTTAAAATAAAACAATTACCACATTCTTTGTGCAATAATTGTCAATCATCTGTATTCATTTGATAAGCTTTAAATAGACAGAATAATGCTTTAAATTGTTTTACAATAGAACGGCTAAGCAGGGATGATTTGCTATTTGTGACATGCCTTGAGGCTTTACCAGCTCGAAATAATGCCATAGGTTAATGCATAAATAAGCAAATCAAATCCATGCGTTACCCCAATTCAATTCATTTAATTCCTCTTTAATAAAGAGTGGGCCCTCCCCCTTGGCCCCCCCGCCATTTAGTTTGGATTTGTGCAATGAATGCAATAAATGTAAATCAATCTAGATGAGAAAGAATGCCATTCACAGAGGGGACAATTTTCATCTGGGAAAAAGGAGACAAATGTGGGCGGGGCCCGCTCATAAAAAGCAGCTGTTTCGCCGTAATCTTTTTTCGTGCCCTGTCACTCACCTTGCCCTTTCTCACTATCTCTGCGTTCAAAACTACCCGCTATTGTTACTTATAGAGCTGCCATATTATCTTCTTCAGTGGTGGAAAAAAGTACTCACATTTCTTACTTAAGTAAAAGTATCAATACTGCAATGTAGAAATACTCTGCTACAAATAAAATCCCAGTATTTAATGTGTAGCCTATTTGAGTAAAAGTGCTAAAAGTAAAAGTACTCATTGTGCAGAATGTCCCATTTCAAGTTTTCAAATGTATACAAATCTTTTGAAAATAGCATATCTACAAAGCTCACAATGCCTAGCTGACCATTGTGAGCTTGTAGATCGGCTATTTTCAAATGGCCGAAATTCCGAAATGTATAGGGATGAAGTGGTTAATGTATATTTTGTAAATGTAATAATCAAAATCTACAAAGTAACTATACAACTAAAGTTTTCAAATAATTGCAGTGGAGTAAAAGTACAATATTTGCCTCTGAGATGTGGAGGGTAGGAGTAAAATAGGCTACTGAAAATTGGAACTACTCAAGTGAAGTAAAAATACCTCAAAATTGTACTTAAGTATACAGTACTTGAGTAAATGTACTTATAGTTACTTTACACCACTGATATTCGTCCATGCAGAGAACCCAACTTGCCCATTTTGGGTATTTTTTTCGGACAATCCCCTTGTAGTTGTTGGGAGTGAAAGGAGTGCCATGGATGTCAAATTGCCCTCAAAACACCATGAAAGATTGATTTGCAGCACTGTTCAGGCCCCTGACATTACTGGGAGAGGAGCTGAATAGGGAACCCGTGAGCCGGTGGATGGAATAAAGATGTCCTCTCTGTTGGAGGAGAAGGAAAACTGCCCATTTTACCCCCCAGTCCATCAAGCCCGAAAAATAGGAGCAAGGAGAGGAAAAAGACACAGAGGAACTGTGACTATTGAGAAGAAAAGAGCCGTATATACTCATCTAAACGTTGTCACAATATACTGGGGCCATGAATATTAAACCGCTTACCTCAACAAGGGCTAGAAAAGTGAACCACGTCAAAGCAGCTTTGCATTTTTTTTGCATGGGAACAATGCAGTAAAAGCACGTTAACGTGCTTTTACTGCATTGTTCCCATGCAAAAAAATGCAATTGAGCTTGTTTTCTATTCTATTTGTTCCCGCGCTCTAACTCTTCACACACAAATTCATATTGCCATGACATGAATACGAAATAAATGCCATGAGAAAAAAACCTTTGAGCCACTCCCAGACCCAATGACCTATATTTTCTTGTTGACAAAAGTTTAAAACGAATATTGACCTCGCAGTGTATCAGTGATAGCCAGGTCTAAGTTGACAGCAATGTTTTTTTGAAACATAATTGAGCATGTGTCACTTGTATTTTGTTATAGCAACATTTTGAAACGTGTAGTTTTGAAATCAATTCCAACTTGTGTGGCAGATATTTGGATTATGTTTCAATTTAAAACAAATAATTAACCTCTTGTCAGTGTAAAAAACCTGATCTTCATCCTTTCTTCTAGGAACACAATGTGCTTATTTAGGCCAATTTATGCGTCTCTAAACTGTGTGGATGACATCAGCACTGGCCTACATTAATTTGAGGTCCACGTGGAAAAGGGAAAGTGTTAAGCATTTTGCAAAATTGGTTTGTTTATTGTTTGGGGTTCTCTCTCTCTCTCTCTCTCTCTCTCTCTCTCTCTCTCTCTCTCTCTCTCTCTCTCTCTCTCTCTCTCTCACACACACACACACACACACACACACACACACACACACACACACACACACACACACACACACACACACACACACAGAAAGTTAGAGGCTCCATGGTCTTTGTAGCCAGTGTCTCACACACGCACACGCACGCACGCACGCATGCATGCACACACGCGCGCGCGCGCGCGTGCACGCATGCATGCACACACGCGCGCGCGCGCGCACACACACACACACACACACACACACACACACACACACACACACACACACACACACACACACCGTTTCATTGCTCCTGGCGAAAGGAGGGGTGTGTGTGTGGACTAATGGTGCTTTTCTTGTGGCGGAGGAGCAAGGCAGGTCTGTACTGGGACTGGGGGGAGTGTCATTAATAACTAATTAGACAGGGGTCACACCACCAACCGACCACTTATAAAGAGGCTCTCGCTGCTCTGCGAGGCAGGCAGCGCAACACAACACTCTCCACATAGACATCTTAGAAGAAGGACGGAGAACAAACTGATCAGCCTATATAGACTAATAAACATCAGCCTTGCGACATCATCATGGGCTCCGTTCTACCCACTGATACCGTGGCGCTGAAGTCTGGATTTAAGTGTCCGAGTCGCTCGTTGATGTCCGACATCATCACCTCGGACATTCTGCACAGTTTCCTGTACGGCCGATGGAGGAACGTGCTGGGGGAGCACCTGATGGAGGAGAGACACCACAGCACTGTCAGCCCCAAGACAGCCTTCACCGCGGAAGTTCTCGCACAGTCCTTCGTGGGAGGTGATTATTAATTATTGATGCACGATCGTGTGGTCGTTTTCTGTGTTTTGTGCAGGTTTCCTACCGTTATTATATCTTGTTTAAAGTTGTTAATGTCATCTGTGGTGATGGCGTAGACTTTGATTGATTGATTGATTGATTGAATACTTTATTAACAGTTTGCACAAAAAAAGCACAGGAAGTAGCCTACAGTTCAGTACAAAAGGATGCTAAACGGATTAAACCCAAGAACAACACTTATATGGCTTGTTTCCATTGGGGTCCTGTGTATTCAATTGTTATCTTAGTCGATATTAAATAGGCTATTTGTTTTTTTGTTGTTGTTTTTTTCATTTACAAACTTGATGACCTATTTAGACAAATAGGATATTTGCCTAAATAGTACCCTATTGCCTAACCATATTTATTTAGCCTACATGAAACTTTTCGCGGACAATTTCTAAATTAAGTATGCAATCAAAGAAGAAAACTTGCATCTTCTCATTATGACAACTAACCTACCTTTATTTTAATTTCACGAGGCCCTATAATTTCCCGGGTGTTTAATGCGTGGAGCCTCCTACAACCCGCATCGCTCTTCGAGGTTTGACCGCAGACAGTGAGAACTTTTTCTTCTTTATTTCCCTACAAACCTTTCCCAAGGTTTCTGTGCCTTGTTGGGCTTATTACCGTTTCCCCCCAATTTTAGCTTTTTATTTCAACCCATTTAACGCATTAACCCGTTTAGGGGCTTTTGAGACCTTTCATTTAGAAGCTTGTTAGGCGTGTAACCGTTGCTGACTGAAAGACGACGGGTATTAAATTCATTTGGTTAACTTTGTGCTTGACCTGGGAAAGTTTCCACTTAAACCCCGAGGAGAGAAAGGTTCCCTTTCTTTGAGATGTCCCGGGTTTTATCCTGCATTCATCAATCTCCCGACAGTTTCTTTTCCTCTCTTGGCAGCTATGGGGCAACCAGAGCCTTTCTCTTTTCTCTCTGCCTTTAAAAGATCTCTGTTCCTCGCATAATGCGCCGTGAAGGTCTAATTCTAATGCTATTCATTGCATGTCAACCATCTAATCGCCTTTCCATTTTTTTGTTCGAGAAATTCCTGGGTCTTTTAAACAAGTCCTCGTTTCATTCAGTGCAAATTTATTGCTACAAAGTTCTTAAAAGGATAATGAATTTGGAATTAGCCGTTTCTTTTCCAGTAAGGTTTAATGAATATCACATCTGAAGCATGACAAATTGCTGGACCCTTGGCAATAGGAGACCATTTAACCCCCAGTCCCAAATACAACAAAAAAAATAATCTTTGATTCCGACATTAAAGAAAAGCAAGAGTTTTTCTTTTTTTTATATTCTGAATGAGGATGAAAATGCTCACAGTGGAGTTTCTCTTCCCAACAGAAACTTTTCACATCAGCCCCGCTAATCGAATTAAACGGCGGATGAGATGTATAGCTTAATATTTCGTGACCAAAATGCGGTCCATTTAATGCTTTCAGGACTTTTCCAAAATCCTATTTCGTGAGAAGCATGGGTTTTAGGGGGTTTGCGCCCTTTGCTTTGGCAGCTTTTTGACAGCAGAAGTTTTAGGCCTATACAGGATTTAAAACATTGTAATTCACACTTTTCTCACACTATCTAAATTCAGTGTAATAAATACTTTCAAGGACCTAAATGTCATCTTTCACCAAGCGTGTTATTATATTATTATTATCTCCAATAATAATAATAATAATATTATAATAATAATAACAACAACAAATAACAATAAAGTTGTTTTCTTGGACTACCAATAGCTTAAAACCCATTAAATCCGGGAAAGCATCTGTGGCATTTTAGATTTTTGCGTTGGCTATTCAAAAATAGCAGATATACAAGCTCACAGTGCATCACTTTGTGCCACGCTGCGAGCTTGTACATCTGCTATTTTTGAATATCTAAAAAAAAAGTCTTAAAAGTGTGAAAACACCTGATTTAGAAGGCATTTCTCAAATCGGCATCAGGTCTTAATGGGTCACATTTTCTATTTTTTTCCAGAGGTGCAGAAGCTATCCAGCCTCGTGCTGCCCAGTGAAGTGATCATTGCCCAGAGCTCCATACCTGGTGAAGGACTCGGCATCTTCTCAAAGACATGGATCAAAGCTGGCACTGAGATGGGTCCCTTCACTGGCAGAGTCCTGTCCCCTGAACACGTGGACCTGCTGAAGAACAACAACTTAATGTGGGAGGTGAGTGCAATGATGCCTTGTTTGTATTATTTGAGTTGAAGGAGAACGTCATTGACAGCAATGGTGTAAAGTACATTTACATTTACTTAAGTACAATTTTGAGGTATGTTTTACTTTACTGGAGTATTTCCCATTTTAAATACTTTTACTTCTACTCCACTACATCTCAGAGGCAGATTTTGTACTTTTACACAATTGTTTGAAAAGTTTATTTACTTGCTTTGCAGATACAAATTAATATATTATAAAACATACATTAACCACTTTAGTCCAATTTTATACCACCGAAGTATATTTGATGCCAATACTTTTGTACTTTTACTCAAGCAACATTTTGAACACAGGCCTTTCACTTGTAACATAGTATTTCTACATTGTGGCATTGCTACTTTTACTTAAGAAAAATATCTGAGTACTTCTTCCACCACTGATTGACAGTTCTTCTCTAAATTTGCAGCATTCTAAATCGCATTCCATATGTATGTGCCTCCAGGTGTTCAATGAGGATGGCACAGTGCGCTGCTTCATCGATGCCAGCCAGGAAGATCAGCGCAGTTGGATGACCTACATTAAATGTGCCCGCAATGAGCAGGAGCAGAACCTGGAAGTGGTACAGATTGGTAGCAGCATCTTCTACAAAGCTGTGGAGGTGAGAATCCCTTCAGTCTGGTCTAGACCCAGAGAATAGCATAACGCTATTCACCATATTGCACATATTGTGATCCCCACATGAACTTAAGCAACCACAACAAACGAGCCTATGTATACTAGAAGGAAATACATTTTGTTGTGACTCAAGGGAATTTCACCAAAAGGCACAAGCATGGGCAAACTGTTTGCATAATAGCACACCATGATGGCCAAAAGTATAATAGCATATTTTATCCATTTTCTAATTTTGGCAAGGCCCCTGACTCAGTACACTGTTGTAGCAGAACAGCAAACAATAGAAATATTACTTGTCCATTATTTGACCAGTTTCCTTCCTTCCTTTCTTCATTTCTCAGACCATACCGCCAGACCAGGAACTTCTCGTCTGGTATGGAAACACCCACAACACATTCCTTGGAATTCCTGGTGTTCCTGGCATAGAAGAAGAACCTCTGAAAAAGATTCGCAATGGTGAGGCCCTTTGCCTGCAGGTTAAATGAGAGAAGGGAAGAGAAGGGAGGGAGGGAGGGGTGATCAGTATCATGGCTATTATGATGGTCATTATCTCTTTAGGCATATTTAATGAATATGTGACTTCTATGGCTTTAGCATGATTTCTAGGCCTTTAGTGGGGGTGGTAGCCTACTTATAAATGCCTCAAGTTAGTCGAGTAACAGTTTTGTCTACCAACATGGTATGTTTACTGCAATCTTCTTCAGTAACACATTTTCCTGTTTTTAATGTACTTTTATAGATGAATCCCAGCATCCGTGTGATGGCTCCTCTTTGTGCTCGCCCTCCTCCTCCTCCTCGTCCACCAGCAGCCGAATGCGCTGTGTCATCTGCCACAGAGGTTTCAACTCACGCAGCAACTTGCGCTCCCACATGCGCATCCACACCCTGGACAAGCCATTTGTCTGCCGCTTCTGCAATCGCCGTTTTAGCCAGTCGTCCACTCTACGAAACCACGTGCGCCTGCACACCGGCGAGCGACCGTACAAGTGCCACGTTTGCCAGAGTGCCTATTCGCAGCTGGCTGGCCTGCGGGCGCACCAAAAGAGTGCCAGGCACAAGCCAGTGGCAGCGGCCGCCGACGCAGCCTCCCAAGTGTCTCCTCCTTCCACACAAATGACAAGCATGCCCCATCAGCACCAGATGCCCATGGTACACCACATCCCCACCATGGTGCTATGATTATACTGGGAAGGGTCATAAGAGACAGTCATGCAAAACAACATTGCACTTTAGCGTATAGGGTAATAGTGGAGAGCTCAAGAGTCAGGTTGTGAGGAAAGACCCCATCAAATAAATGGGTGTATGTAATAGTACAGCATTTGTCAAAGACATTTCAATTGGTTGCCTTATTTGTATTGAAATTATACTTTTGGCTTTTTATGTGATTACAGTTTCACATGGAACAACAGCTTAATGATTGTCTATATTTTGGAACCCGAGATACAAAAAGAAATGTCAACAATGTTTTATTTTTTTAATTAATTTGTCCTTGCTGTTTCTTTTTCTATTTAATATGAAACAAGTGTCACATCTCCGTATTACAGGACATTTTAAATGTGAGGAAATATCTTATGTAACTATGTAAGACAACACAGCTACTTCTACTGTTTGCATTACATTTATTTTACATCACATTCCCACAAACTCAGGCAAATTGTACTATCAAGCAAGTGATTTATTTGTACAATAGGTAGAGAGGGTCAATGTGGCCATCTGTGTACATGGTTTTTGCTATATCAAAATGTCACTCTGTAAACTTAAATTGTCACTTTATTCTTGTACATAATGTGAACTTTTGAGCATTGTCTAATTCGAAAATTGTAATGTAAATGTGAATGTAAATACATTTGTGCTTTCTTATAGTCTAAATAAATAATGATGTTGACAAAGTAGCTTCACTCTGTCTAACCTCTGGACCAAAGAATATTGATTGATGATAAGATTTGTTTTTAAACAAATGTTAAATAAATATGCATTATAACTATACCAGTGATGTTTCATGTAGAATTACAATCTGTCTTGGACATTGTCTTCAGTGTCCAACAAATATAGGAACACGGCTCGGGACTAGTTGCCTGGGGACTGTCTATCTTTTTGTCAGGTACTCATTCTGAGCATGTTTCCTGATGCAGTTTAATTCAAAAAACATTCTGGATTCTTTTGTTGTTGGAAAAGCCTAAGTGGCACTTAAAAAGATACAAATTCTAATGTGAATGTGAAAACCCACATAATTGCTAGATGTGCGCCAGGATACAGGGTAAGAAATTACTGCATAGTCGTGTTGACAGATGTATTGGCCTTGGCAAGGTTGTCACTGTTCTTAAACACAGAGCAGAGACAGCACAAACATTTAGGCTACATTATTAATTGAAGTAATTAGGTGTTCCATTGTGTAAAATCATAAATAATCCACACCTGTCTGGTCTAATGATTCAATGTTTGGCGCAAAGTGCATGAGTCAGCATCTACAGTACAAGATGTTTTTCTCATTGGTTGCCTCTTTACTTCCACAAGATGGTGCCAGATGCTGAGGGAAAGAGACAGAAAATGAGCAAGATCTTCCAAAACTGAATAATAAAATACTCCCCCCCCACAAGAATAATATGTCAAACTCTGCTGTATTTCAAACAAGTGCACTAAGCAAAGAACAGCTCAGACAAATATGTGAGGTATAGCCGTTAGTGTCACCCCAAAAGCTGTGACCACGAGGTAGGTTGAAGAGTCATCAAAGACTGATCCAGCAGATCAGAAGAACTAACTGAAGTGAGAAAAGTGTATGTGTATGTCATACATAGCTATAGTTAGTTATGTGTTGTAGGATATCTTGCATATGAATAGTACTATACCAGAAGCGTTATGGGCAAGTGAGGAGAGGATGAGTACAAGCCCCACTGGAGAGCATTGTAGGATGATGTAAAAAACACAAATTACATGCAGTCTGATGAGTAACATAGAGCAGAATATTGTCGCTTTTGGAGACCAAGCCTTGATGATACGGCAAGAAAAGGTGGACAAACTCTCTTCAATGCAACACCACAGACAGTGTTCGTTTCACCCACAGGAGTACACTATAGTATAGATGCAACATGACCTTTATGAAGAATACATAATGAATGGGACAACTTGCCAACTTGAGGTTGAGAATACAGATGCTGCTAACCTTCGGCTACATTGAATAAGGGCCAAGAAACACAAGTGGACTGTTCAAAAGCCCTGAACCTATATGCCTGTGTGCAGTGAACTTGCACTAGAGACACTATAGAGACCACAAAGGCAGAAGAGACTGCCTCAGAAACTCCAAGACTTTGTAATTAGTTGAGCTACACATTGGGGTAGGCCTACATCATGAAAACTAAGCTGAAAAGTAACAACTGAAACTTTAATAAGTAACAGGCTATAACAGCTGTAAGGAAAACGTGTCTATTTGATTATTCACAGTATATTTAAGGGGGGTGAGGGGTCATAATATATATATGAGTATAACACACACACACACACACACACACACACACACACACACACACACACACACACACACACACACACACACACACACACACACACACACACACACACACACACACACACACAGGTACACTACATCTTTTAGATGTGAACTGTGAATCGAGGATGAGGTTTATTTACCTCAATGTTGCCTGAAGAGTTCCACACTCATGTATTGCTGAAGATGTGACAAGGGGTGAACTTTTACTTTTGGTACCTTAAGTATATTTTGATGCCATTGCCAATACCACCATACCACTGCTAAGTGTTAATTTCACTGTATGTACCTGTAAATCTTACCAATTCAGCTAAAATTCCTTTGGAGAAGACAAGCAAGTTTTGAATGCAACCACTGGAGGGCGCCATGTGAACATGAAAAGAAAAAGGTCTCCCCCTGATGCATAGCTCTATGCCCTGATGTAGTGTATATTATTATTATAAATATATGTAATAATAATAATAATAACAATAACAATAATAATAATAGCAATATTAATAATTACAAAATGCATTCTGAAATAAAAAAGGGGAAAATGAAAACAAGAAATGTAAGTTTAAAAAAGTCTGTGATGACGTCACTTTAAGGCGCCAACACAGACCGACAGTGAACCTAAACTGCACCAAGCATGGCTGCTGACATGAGATTACCAGTTATTCGGAAACAAGTTTCACTGTCAAAATCCTCTCTAGATCGAAAGGATCTGGTGGTCCCCGGTGATGTGATCACTTCGGACGCAGGTTTTATGAGGTAAGAAAGAGTTCAGATCAGAACATACAGACCTAGACAGCTGTTGTTTTGTTTTGTTTTGTTGTGTTGTGTCTTGCCTTGGATCAAGACGTATTTTACAATGGTGTAAAGTACATTTACTCAAATACTGTACTTTAGTACAATTTTGAGGTATTTTTTTACTTTACAATTACTGGAGTATTTCATATTCAAATGTTCAATACTTTTACTTCTACTCCACTACATCTCAGAGGCAAATATTGTACTTTTATACTCCACTACAATTATTTGAAAACTTTAGTTACTAGTTACTTTGTAGATTTGGATTATTATTACAAAACACAGATTAACCACTTCAGCCCTATATCCATTTCGGCCATTTGAAAATAGCAGATCTGTAAGCTCACAATGATTGTGAGCTTGTAGATCTGCTATATTCAAAAGATTTGTATATACATTTTATACATTGGAAAACTTGTGAAATGGAACATTCTGCATAATGAGTACTTTCTACTTTTGGTACTTTTAAGTACATTCTGATGCCAATACCTTTTGTACTGTTATTCAAGTCAATTTTGAAATTTTACTTGTAACAGAGTATATTTCTACATTGCAGTATTGATACTTTAACTTAAGTAAAACATGTGAGTACTTTTTCCACCACTGTATGCTTTGTATCCAGGGGTCATGGTACTTACATGGATGATGAGAATCTGACTGCCTCTGTTGCTGGAGAGGTGCAAAGAGTAGACAAACTGATCTGTGTCAGACCTCTTAAGACAAGGTAAGTAATACCTTTCTAATCACTGCCAAAGTGGAACTGCTATAGTATAGATAGAGATTGTGGTATTGTTGTTGTGTGGGAGTGTGGTTGTGAGTGAGTGTCTATTACTAGAGAGTAGAGGAGACACATTAATATGTGTTAATTTAACTCTGAGAACACATGTATTCTTCATGCCTTGCACTAAAAGTTTAGGCCTAAATCTTACAGTATAATTCTTACAGAGTATGGCTTTCTTGTGGACGGATAATTTGCTATTAAAGTATGTAAGCATGATTGTTTTGCCACATTTCACTGTTTTGTGTTGCAGATACTATGGAGAAGTTGGAGATGTGGTGGTTGGCCGAATCACTGAAGTAGGATCATTTTTCTTTTAAATTCAAGGAATTATTTCAGTGCATGGTTATACCAGGGAAGCATCCGTGTCTGTGAATACTGATCATGTAGTGAAGACTTTGAAGGAATTTAATGAATGTGTTTGTCAGGTCACAGCAACCTTTTATTATTTTTATCAAAAAGAAATACCCCTTTTTGTCCCCAATTTAGTCATTATGCCAACTGATTCACCCCCACACACAATTCTGTGTTTTGTCACTGCTGTTATATCGTACTGGCTCACCTGCCTGTGAGGAGCCCCCAACGGGAGAACGTAGCCCCTCCGGCCTACTCCTCCCGCCCAACACTCCCCGCTGACAGGTGCGGCCCCAGCCTGTAGGAATACGTGCATTGATAAATATCACCCTGCCCCCCCCCCCCCCCCCCCCCATCCTAGTTTCCCTCCCGGCTCGGTCCGGCTTCCCTCCCCGAACACGGGGGAGGGAATTGTGTTCGTAGACGCTCGATAAAGTCGGATGCAACGCGGTGGATTCGAACTCCTTACTCCGTGGTGGTGGGCAGGTACTTAACCACTGTGCCACCGGAGGGCCTCACCCTTGACCACTTCTAATGAGTTCATTCTTGAGTCCAAGTGGATGTTTGTGCTAAATGTCAAAACATTTCCTCAAGGCATTCACAAGGTTGGGACGGAAGGACAACCTAAAAACATAATGCAGCCTGTCTGCCAGCAGCGGCATACAAATATTAGATTGTATTTAAGTTTGTGTTTCGATTAAATATTATAAGTGTTATATAATTAAGCGTCCTCTTGTGATATGTGTAGGTGCAGCAGAAACGTTGGAAGGTGGAGATCAACTCCCGACTGGACTCAGTTCTCCTGCTATCTTCTGTTAATCTGCCTGGAGGAGAACTGGTGAGTTATATGTACACAACTCTTACAAACTGAAATTATGATTCATTAGGAGAAGTACTCCCTGTGCTACACTGTTTCCATCATAGCTCTAGGTCCGGTGTGTTGGTTGTGGCTGTGTCTCTGTAACGGTAACTGTACTTCTCCTTGCTGACAATGTGTTCCCCTTTAACTGCACCCTTAACCACAATAAAGGCCTTTGCAGACAGGGTACGATTTAACCAGCAGTTTTCACCGCATGCGAAAAGACACACAAATCGAACTGGGTTCGATTGGAGAAAAAAAACGCATCGCAACAGCCACTCGCCACACGGCAAATTTGGAGCCGGTGTGCATGCGGTCATAGAGAACCATGTGTTATTTAAAAAAATATTGTCCGTTTTCATCGTGCGAAAAAAGGCACCCTGTCTGCAAAGGCCTTAACTCTGGTGTCACTATTTTGTTGATTGTCATTGCATGTATAGTGAGAGTTTTCCAAAGAAATACATTTTGATTTCAATTCTCGACAATCTTTAATCAAAAGTTTATAGTACCAATTTGGTGAACTTGTTTTAAAAGAAGGCAGATGCACACCTCAAAGGTTAGTAAAAGGTGCGTAGGACAACCATGGAGGTCCAAATGTACAGAAAGGGATCTATGATATCAAATCAAAGAAAAAGGTCCCGCACACTGTCTGGAACTTGCTAAAAGGATGCTCTTTATTAAATCAACGTTTCGGTCGTTCGACCTTCATCAGGGCCAACTTGTTTTGCAATCAATTGTCTGAATTTCTTTTTCTTTTTTAAGAGGAGAAGATCAGCAGAAGACGAACTGACCATGAGGGAGTACCTCCAGGAAGGAGATCTCATAAGTGTACTCACATGTTTACAATTTGCAATAATCTTTCCTGAGTCCTGACTGTAATGAGCTATTTTGTCTTAAACATAATTTTGATTTGACATTTTTCTGGTTCTTTTAGGCAGAGGTACAGTCAGTCTTTGCAGATGGAGCCCTATTGCTTCACACCCGCAGTTTAAAGTATGGAAAGGTAAGTTACCGTATAGCAAAGCATCTTGTCACCTTGTATCAATTACAAGTGAACCAATACAATGAACACATTTCTGTTCACATATATGACAATATAGGGTATTCAGTTTAATCTAGTCACATTTTTAACGGTGTAATAATGATTGTAATTCCTTGTTATTTGATGTCTGGAACTGGGAGAAAACATTTAATCTGTCTGTATATCTATCTATCTTTTATGTATGTATGTAGTTAGTTAGTAAGTAAGTAAGTAAGTAAGTAAGTAAATATGATATATAATGCCTGTTCAAACATGACAGTCATGAATATGACAGAATCATGGCAGCACCAGTACAGATGGCAGGTACAAATGACAAACTAAAGAAAAGGAAGGGATGTGCATGGCTAGTGTGTAATGTTACTAAATCAGTGTTGTTTTTAATCTAGCCTGAAATATTGAATTTCTGATTGGTAAGAAGCTTTTAAATTTTGTGTCTCTTATTTCATTCACAGGAAATGTAGGATTTACATTGAAAATAATATCACTAGATAAACAACACTTCGTTGCCCTGTTGACACAGGGTTGTTTTTTTAATAACAAACTACTTTATCTAATCGTATCCTCTTTTGATGTTTGTGTCACTAGCTAGGTCAAGGAGTGTTGGTGCAGATCTCTCCTTCCCTGATCAAGAGGCAAAAAACCCATTTCCACCACCTTCCTTGTGGAGCATCCATCATTCTGGGAAACAATGGCTTTGTGTGGCTGTACCCAACCCCACCACACCAGGATGAGGAGGCTGGGGGTTTCTACACTAGCCTGGAGGTGAGAGCAAAATGTGTTTGTCAATTAAAATGACAAGCAAAACTGTTTTCTTTGGGTCTTGTGAGACATTTGACCACTTACGTTATGAACCACTTACAGTACATTCAAACTCACTGTTTTGATAGAAAATGAAAATGGAGGTGATATTCACTGTTACCATAGACCCACTGCCATGTACCCTGTCTGAGGGGGGTATTAAAAGCTTGTGCTCATCAGTCAGCTGCTGTATCTTCCCTAGGGGTAATATGGCAGCTCACTGAATTCCCCTGTGCATGAACTGGTCAGGCCTTTTAACAGAGCCCAGCACAACATGACTCATGACTCACTGAAATCTGTATTGTGAAATGCCAGAATTCTCATCTGCGATGTCCTGTAAGCCTTTAATATCCTTAATGTACGTACATCGTTGGAATCAATCTACAGATCAGATCGCAAAGGTGGTACTCCAACAGACTACTGTTGGTGGTCCGATGTCGGATGATGTCTTTTTTTGATTGTTTGATTGAGCACTTTATTGAAAATGAATTCAAAAGGATAAATACAGGTGTCCAAAAGTTCTGGTCACCGCACAGACTATAACAAACGGTCGGCCGTCAGAGGAAATCACATGAAATAACTCTCCATACCAGGAGGTGGCAGTAGTCTGCAGTGAGGGGGACCAGAAGCTGAGGCACAAGCTTGGCCAAAACAAAAATAACGAGACAGCATTTTTTGCGCTAGTTGTAGACGTAGTAGGCTCATTCGTCAGTCTGTACAGGAAAGACACCTGTCCCTCCAAAGTCCACGTTCATCTTTCATTGCGATTTAAAGCGCACCATGATGGGAACGAGCGGCTGCTTTAATGTTATTTCACCCCTGGTGAAAGGCAATGGATTAATCCAGAGTGATTTGATAGGTCGTAGCCACAGTGGGTTGTACCAAAATTACAACAAGATAGCGGGAGAGAGAGAGACATAGGCATATGAACTGATTTTGCTGCTCATAAACAATATAGCAGGAATTGTGTTGAACAGTAAATAACGGGTGGCTCTTAAAAAAGCAGATTTTTGTGTTTTTGTAACCCAGAGAGGGCACAAAATGAACCAGCACGCCTGTCACGGGTCCATTTGGTTACACTACCAGAGTTAAATTAACACTGGTAAATTAACACTGGAGGGGTCCCTCTGTACATTTTGTATCTGCTGTATGTGCTTGCAAACAAAACTAGCCTGTCAACACTGTGTTCTATTTGCACCCGAGTCCCAAGTCGAGGTGACATCTCACCGAGGTGGTCCTGCTCAGTCTCCCCGGGCAGTAGGCTCAAGCTGCCGACTGGGTAGGAGGTAAAGGAGAGACTGAGAGCGAGAGAGAAAAAGACTCACGCCCGACTCACGTCTGACAGCTTGGGGAAAAATGATGAAAAATAGAACATAGTTGCTCAATCTTTCTTTTGTTTGGGGTTTTCTCTATTTGAGGCGCCCTGGCGCATAGAATGCATGAACGCAAAGTGTGCGCAACACGCCTAAAGCTGCGCAATGCCAACAATTGCAAAAAGACGGCCACATACTGTAGGCAGACACAAAGTTAGTAGTGACTGTAGCCTGACTTAGTAAAAAGCAGGACATTCCATCGTGTCTTTACACATGAAGCATCTGTTTTTACAGTGTATGTAAAGACTTTTCTTACAATATTGAATGTGTGAAATAAGGATTTGTCGGAGACTGGAGCTGAAATATTTACCAAGTACAAAGACCTGAAGATGTTAATTTCCGTAATAACTTTTTATTTGCGTTTTGAGTTTTACACAGAAAGTTGAAACATGAATTTAAACAAACTGGAATAAAATAAATAAAAGACAAACACTACAGACAAAAACACAAAAACAAAACAAAAAACAAAGTAATAACAAAATAAGGAAGGGCAAGAGGCATATTACAGTGGCAATATTATAGACACACACACAGTTACATATTCATACATACATATAAACAAACACACAAGAGCACATCAGTAATTAAATTGTAAGAGTACAAGCCTACTATAATTATAGTTTACATAGATTAGATAGAATATAGATTATTTCTATAATAATAATGGACTACTGGTTTAATCCATGGCTTTTCAACTGATTATGAACCAGGGACCACCACTCTGACTAAGAATCAACCTGGGGACCACTGTTGTGTTGGGAGGGGAGATATGGGCCTGGTGTGGGGGGGAAAAGCTTGAAATTAAATAATGACTGTTAGGGCTGTCTCCCACCTTGTCTCCTTGTTCTCTCAGCCTGTATCTCTGTCAGATCGAGAGGTGATCTCACGGTTGAGGAACTGCTTACTAGCCTTGTCTGCACACAAAGTCCAACTATATGACACCAGTGTTTTCTACTGCTATGAGTCTTCTCTTCATCACCAGGTAAGACACTGGTTGAGATGATTAGATACTTAATTCTATTTAGGAGATCATGAGATTCCAGGCTTATATCAAACATTTTCAATATTCTGTTTTCTTGTCTCTGAAAGCTAAAGACAGAAAAGAGATGGTAAATACACTACAGGCAACATTACAAGTACTGCAAGTTTGAGCTGAACGTAACTGAAGTCCTAATTTAGGGCATAAAGTCCCTAGTAGTAGAGGCTTTGTAGCTACTAATTTAGATACGTTTGTAGTATAAGTGAGTTACTACATTTTGTTGCACCATGGCTAATTATGGCGTAACTTTTCTAAGTAGTGCATAGACTGTTCGGAAAGTAATGTATAGTCGCATAAAATTATGTAAGAGTAATCCAATCCAGTGAAAACCGAAGGAGTAAACGGAGAGATACAGGCATGAACTCACTCACTTGGCAACGATAGCCCAGAACCATCGTCTTCAAAAGCAGCGGTGCCATTAACTGTTCCGTTGAATTATAAAAAGATAAGGCTAATGTTTTATCCCGCGTACTGATTATGATCAATTATTATTTATTATATTAGTTTTTATATTTAGGCACTGGCTAAATATCCAATGGATATAATCTATCTCGCAAAGCGCGTTTGTTAGTCGTTTGTTATGTTCAATTGTCTTGACATAGAAGCCATTTACACTATAACTACGCTAAGATACTTAGATTGCGGTAGTGCAACGGGACACCTTAAGATAAAACTAAATCCCTGGAGTTCATGTAGGCTACACGGAGTGTTTTCTAAAACAGTGTGCAGATATTTATTCCATCCAAAGCCTGAGCTTTAGATAATTCTAAGTGCAACAGGAGAGTTAGTATTCTGCTGTATTCATTTACAAGTATTTACATTTCAAAGGGGGTTTGAGAGTCTTAATGTTACATTTAAAGTGGAAAACGTTTGACAATACGTGTGACAATATACCGTATACCTTATACTGTAAGAATACGGTGTACATACGTATATATTCCCTGTATAGTATATTAAAATCAAGTATTATGATGTTAATATTTATGACTGAAAATGTTTCTTTCTTCTGTAAGATGTACATAACATGAACTATTACTACACAGGATGGGCATTTTTTTTGTTCAAAAATGCTTTTGTGGTGATTTAGAGCATTCTAATTAATCAAAGTCATCCTTTAATCCTGAATAATTTGTAAACATGCTCTCTTTATAGGTCAAAGACATTTTAAAACCAGAGGTGATGGAGGAGATTGTGATGATGACACAACAGAAGCTGATAGAACAGGAGGGATAGATGGGGACAGTGAAATGAAACCCCATCCTACCTACCTGTCTTGTCAGGCAAAATACTATGCCTGTCCTGCATTCCAAGTCTAGGAACCAAGATAACTTAGTCTCGCGTGGCCAGAATGTTGCCTCCCACAATTTTCAAATGTTTCCGGTCATACAGTCTGGGACTCGGAAGCTCTGATCATGATTAGAATATAAACCGGATGTGAAGCTTCCTCCCCACTTCCGTTTCGTCTTTACAGTCGCGCAAATTTATCCGACTATAAATCAAAATCATTTAAGTACCGTATATTTAACTTGCTGCTTAGCAGAAATGGAAATTAAAAAAGAAAATGTAAAGATATTTTAAAATATATTTTTGTGAACGGAAGTGCCAGTTTCCTCAATCGGATTTCGGGAGTTGTAGTTCCAGACTCTATATAGCATTCGGAGATTGTGGAATAGTTGTCTGGCTACGCGAGACTAAAGATAACTCAGATTGAGAACCAGCCCAACAACTGACATTGGATTTTAACATCTCTGTTTTGATACAGTATAATTGGCAGCTTGACTCCCGAGTTTACTTTATGAAATCACATTGGTTATCATAGTTTGATTTACAGTATCAGAATGATGTGGCATTTAAAAGCCATCAAAGCAACTATTCCTTAGGTTTGTTGGTGAATATTTTCTACAAGTATACCCTATATATAATTAGTATACAAGTGTTGATAATTTGTCATTTTGTATGGAGAACTGTTGAGTGAAATAAATAATAAAAAACGATCATGTCATGTTTGTTGACATAATGTAACTTAACCAATGTCTGTGGTTTACTACAATTTGTTGTCTTTGTCTTGTGGAATATGTTAGTAATATAAAGTACATGTTATTTTGCACACGTAACTCCACAATTTATTTTGAATAAATTAAATTAATATTGGTCATTGCACTGTACACATTTCATTTGAGTAGTGCTGGTTCTCAACTTGGGGTCTGGGGACCCCCAGGACTCCTTGAATGGGGTTCCAGAGGATCCCCGGCTAAATAATTGATAGTCAGGAACCAAACATTATGGGTCTGTAATTAATAATAATAACAATAACAATAGTAATGGGCCATTACTATGGCATTAAAACAATGAGAAAAAAAAGAAACATTTTTTTTCAACTATTCGACTAGTACCAACAAGGTCGACTAGTGGTTATACTAGTCGACTAGTTGGTGAAAGCCCTAATATATATATATATATATATATATAGATATATAGATATATATAAAAAATGGGGGGACCATGGCCTAATAGTGCATATCACACTGGGGGTCCTTGAAAGGTTGAGAAACATTGAGAATCACATAGACCAAGCCATGAATGTATTCAGTGAATTCCTAATGTGCCATAGTGTCTACACAGTATGCCAATGTGCTACACATTTTTAAATGGTAGTATTTCTGAATTAATTAAATCAGTGTCCTAAGAAAACCTGTATACTGGCTTTATATATATTATACAGGCATCAATGCAGCATGGTCCAAGTCTATTCAGTGTAGGGATTTCAACAGTGGTGGAAAAATAACTTTTTTTTTTTTTTTTTTTTACTTAAAGGAGGAGTTCACCCAAAAAATGACTTATTTTCTATCAATTACACACCCCATGAAGCCTTGATTTCATGTATTTATTTTTGTTTTTGTGGCATTCCTAAGACAATAATTTGATGACCGTGTGTATAGCCGGTAGGAGACACAAATAATCTACTTTGTGTCTCCTACCGGATACATTAGTTGGTAGGAGACGGGAATCAAATTATTAGCTTGGGAATGCAACAAAAACAAAAAAGAATCCATGGATTCAAGGCTTCATAGGGTGTGCAATTGATAGAAAATAAGTCATATTTTCGATGAACTCCTCCTTTAAGTAAAAGTATCAATACTGCAATGTTGAAATGCGCTTATATAAGTAATAGTCCGAAATTCTAAATTTACTTGAGTAAAAGTACAAAAGTATTGGTATCAAAATGTACTTAAAGTGCCAAAGGTAGAAAGCATTCACTATACAGAATGTCCAATTTCACAAGTTTTCAAATGTATGAAAATCTTTTGAAAATAGCAGATCTACGTGACGCATTGTGAGCTTGTAGATCGGCTATTTTCAAATGGCCGAAATGTATATAGGGCGAAGTGGGTAATGTATGTTTTGTAATGATAATCAAAGTCTACAAAGTAACTAAAGTTTGCAAATAATTGTAGTGGAGTAAAAGTAAAATATTTGCCTCTTGAGATGTAGTGGAGTAGAAGTAAAAGTATTAGAAATTGGAAAAAACTCCAGTAAAGTAAAAAAAAATCAAAAAAACATCAAAATTGTACCTAAGAACAGTGCTTGAGTACATGTACTTAGTTACTTTATACCACTGGATTTCAATAATTGGGTTTTCAGTAGTAGGTTACAGTCAGTGCACCTTGATGACCTCTGACACTAACCAGCCTTGAGGGAGAAGGTAGCTGGTGGGCGTCTCCTCAGTACTAGCCCACGCACGCTCAAGTGACGTACGAACGTAGCCCCACCCACATATTTCAGTAAACCACCTTGCATAGATAGAAATATGGCGCCCTTAGCGACAACTATTCGGACAAAGTTTACTATTGCTCATATTTTCAACAATGAATAGACACGGCGCCGAGCCGAGATTCGTGCAGCGAACTAAGAGTTTGGTGTATTTATAATGATCGCCGCCGGCGGGGTGTTTCTTTTCTGCAGAGAAACGATCTGACAACAACACCACTGTGACCCGCTGCTCCTGCCTCGAATCTCTGCCAGCGTTGCCATGTCTGCTTAATATAAGCGACTTTGGGCTTGTTTTTCTGTAAAGTTAAGGTCATAAATTGCGGTTTTTGGGGTTTGTTTCTAAAGTGTAGTTGCTCATTTGGGCTCGTTTCACATTAAATGTTGTTTAAACCAGTGGTTCTGAAACATTTCCATGGCAAGGACCCCCAGATTAATATGCATTTGTCCGCAGTCCGCAGACCGCCCCATGCCCCCATCTGAAAATCTTTTGTGCCAGGGAGTTGGGGACCCCAAAGATTTGTGTAAAACACACAAAATTACAAAATAAAATCCAAGATTTTTGTCCCCTCTTTAAAAAAAAGATACAAGCTCACAACGAGAGCTTATACCTTGTAGATTGTCTCAAATAGCCATAGTCGAGTAGTGGCTTCTTTTGGGTTTGTTTTCATAAACCAGGTTGCTTGTTTCTCTCGCAGAATCTGGCAACACTGATCTCTGCGTCTGGATTAAAGTGCCTCTCGTTGCACGAGCGAGAGAGAAACTCTGCAAGCAAGACAGACACGGAAGTTTGGAAACTTTTTAATTGAATGCCCAGGCAAAGGGTTGGAATGGATGAGAGATAGATGGACACATTGACCAAAGCGTTAGTCAGTTTCACAGTTAATGTTTCGGCTGTAATGTGAACATTAAAGGCACACTAGTCTAGTGTCCGACAGTAAGTTACCGCCGGCGTGTTATCAGCGCGAGCCAACTGTTGATGTGTGTGTTTCAATCGTCTCGCGCTGTGCTAAAGAAGTTAGCCTTCGTAGCTAACTATCTTCCAACATTAGCTTTGGGTTGCTAACTTTGGTCAGACAGCAGTGTGTAGACTTTGTTTGTTTGGCCTTAACTATGATGCCTTTTCACACGTTTGACCTGTTAGTGTAGTATTTATGGAGCAGTCCTATTGTCTGGTAGAAGTGTGTCAATTTTCAGTTCATTGGCTAAATAAGATGGTTTCATGGTTTTTGACAGTGTCTTTTTTTGCCATGGGATGGGGAAGGATCTTTACTTTGCACCAAATATTATATTAGCATCAACGTTATGGCTCAATAGTTTGTGTGCTTTTCAGGAGTTGAAAGCTTTAAAAGCAGGGTTCAGTTTCTTCAGTACAGAGATTAAACGCCTGTGTTGCCTGTCAACTTGGGACGTATTGATGTTGTTTGCATCCCCATGGCCTGCTGTGATGCACAAGACGTGTTTGACCTGTTAGTTTGTCAGATTGCTGGTCTTCATGGTGAATTGAAATGGCATTACATTCCAATATCCCAAAAGAAGATGAAATGTTTTACAGAGTAATGCATGTCTCACATTGACATGTGTGCTACTCCTGTAGACTAGTGATTTGTAAACAACTTTGCTTAAAAAAAATGTTGAATGCCTACAGAAGAAATGTAAGTTTTACTGGGCCATTGCCTTAGGAGACAATTGCATTATACACTTTTACTGTAGGAGCTAATTGGTCTCTGGATAATGTATACCTTTAGATATACCTCTGTGATTCTCTTGGGTATAGTTTACCATTGTGCCATAGTGTTGTTCACTAACCTCTAGATAGAATATAGCAACTTCATTTTAGTGCTGTCAAATAGGCTTACATTATGCTGCTTCTTGCATTTGTGAGGCGTGTGAATGTGTTTTTTCTGTCAAAAAAGACTACAATCTGCCCTTAGATCATCATCAGTGTATCTGATTTATTATTATTATTTACCCCCTCATATTAATGTAAATCACTTTTATTTGAACTCTGAAACCCCTGGGTGCCATTAATGCATGATAAACTGAGATATATCAAAGGAGCAAGGACCTGCAGTAGTGTTCCTCACCATCACCTGCTATCCAGGGGAGGCCAACCTGAGCTAGCAGAAGGGACTCCTGTTTTCTCTCCACTTTCTCACTACCTGACTGCTGACTTTTGGACGGTGAGTGAGTCCAGCTTGGAGAGGTCCCGGCTGCGGCCTGGCACCCTGCCCTTATGGGGCAGCAGCCGGGGAAGTTTGTCGGGGACCAGAGGAGACCCAGTCTGCCGGCCTTCATCAAGGCTGGGAAAAGAGAGTCATCGCGCCATGGGGCCCAGCACTGTAATGTTTTCGCTGTTCACGGTAAGAGAAAATGCTTTCTTCTACCATGGAAATCAAGCCAGTCTAAAAGTCATACTTCACACAGTTGGTCATTTTATTCACGAGGCGTGTGTCATCGCTGATGTGTTTTATCACCTTTTTGGTAATTTGATAGTCTGTAGTTCATGCAGTTGTTTTCACATACCGGTACACAAGTTCCTACACATCTTGGATGTTTTAAAACAAATCTTTTAACATGTTATATTACAATAAAAACACACCTCATGTTAAAGGCAGATTACATAAAGCCAATACACAAGAAATCATAGTCTTATGTCTATAAATGCTTCCTTTTGTGTCATAATTAAGCCTTTAACCATTAACCAGGGTCTTTGGCATCTCCTACAGCCTATCTGGATTGCTCTGTGGTTGAGCCAGTGCTAAGTATATAGGCCCATGGAGATTTTCTATATAAGAAAAAGGCTGTAGGCAGGACTAAGCACCTTTTTTAGCAATGGGTTTAAACTCTAAACCCAGCCAGATTATGGTTCTAAACTTTAGAGCATAATCTGGCAGCCGGAATGTGGAAAGGTATGATATAAAATAAAGCATTAGTGAGGCATGGCAAGATGTCAATGGAAGGCATTGGTGACGTGCATCCTGAGCTAATCATGATTTCATGATCATCACAAATTAAATGTAGGGAAATCTGTTACTTGAGATTCATTTTGATAGTTTGATATTTTAAAGTGATTGCCATTGAATCGGATGCACGCCATTGAGTTAAAAGCTGATGACATTACCAAATGAGTCCTGACTGCCGTGGCAGCCAGGGATACATTCCACTCATGGATCTTCTTGCACAATACCGAGGGGAAAAAGACCTTCACAGGTCAGAAAACAGAATAAAAGGTTGTGCCCCCCCCCCCCCCCCCCCATCGCTACCACTCCTCTGCATTTGGTGAGGAATAGGTTATGAGAGGGATGTGACTCACGGTGCAAGTGGAGGGTAATGTCAGCACATACTTCTACATCAGTGTTATTCTTCCTGGTGAGCCTAATGCTAGTTGTACAATTGTACCAATTGTACAATGTTAGCCAGCGCCATGCTACCTCTCACCAGGCAGGTTCAGGCCTCTGCGTGCAGCCACCTGGGAGAGAGAGTGAGGCAGTGTAGGGCAAGCAAAGACCTGTCTCCATTCTCGGCACCGTTGAGTACTGTACAGTGTGGAGGTATGCTGTCATTGGCTAACTTGAACAGCGTTTTGGAGAGATCTGTCTGAGCACATTGGAAGCAGAGTTGTTATTTGCAGGGATAATTCATATTCATGCATATTTGGTTCAGGGGAGCTACTATGTGTTTTGCCCATTTGGTTGTTTTTTAATGTCCCTTTGTTGTTAATTACAAAGCACAGCCTGAGGCCAAATCTCATTTACTACTTAATTTTCATTACTACTTCTGTGCTCTGGTAGTCACTGTGATGTTATCATGTAGCTTGTTAATTTCTCATTGTTCACATGTTGGGTATTTAATTCCGAACATGCTTAGAATAGCCAGTGTCTGTCTTATGTTGGCTCTGCAAAACAAAGCAGTGAATTAATATATATAAGGGACAATCCTGGTTCGGCTGGCTTGGCCCTAGATGGTGATATACCAGCAAATAAGGCACATTCTATTATTTGATTAAAACGGCATTGTGCAATATTGTGGATGCACATTTAGTTTTTCTGCTTCATGCTAAGAATGTCTCAAAATCTCTTACGTTTCTCCTTAAACTCGCAGTCACTCACACTGTCAGCGAAGTGATAAAATGGCCAGCAGTCATTCATGTCCAATGGTAGCTCGGCGGCTATACTGACTCTGCAACATGGACTGGAGTGGTGAGACGCCTGGCGACATCTCCACGACTTGCTGACAAAGTTGAGAAGAGTTCGACTTCATCCAAATAAGTACAGCTGCAACTATCGATTATCATCTTGGCAATTATTCTTTCGATTAATCGAAAAATCATGTTTTTTATACGTCAATGAATTGATGTGAAAGTTATATTTGACAAAATCAAATAATCGATCAGTCTGATCACTTAAGCCTTATCTTATACTTTGTTGTACAACTGTGTCACACAAAAATAGCTGATCTACAAGTTCATGTTGCGAGTAATCAATTTGTGTGATTAGCTGTTGCACCCCTATAAATGAGCAGTGTCAAAAAAAAGTTTCATGCACATCAACGACAACAAGTTTCGAGCGACGGCCAATCAGGGCAGATGTGTCTTCTTTTGCTGTGACACGTTCCTAAATTTGGTTAAATCTTTAAACCAGCTATTGTAAATGTGAAATGAATCAATATTGAGCAACTACATGGCCTATTTGGTGACTTTCTTTGCTTATATTCATTTTATTTATATAGGTGAAATACAGGCCTAGATTGTTTACAGTCAACCCGACAGTCACTGTACTTGAGCACCACCAGAGACAGACACAGATTGTCTGGTCTTCTCCTATCCACCTGTGAGCTCTTCTGTCACGGAAACAAACAATAACGCACATCCAATCACTAAAGTACCACACGGGATCATGCTCCAGTTTTATAATATTGATTGGTTCCTTTCCACCATTGGAGGTGACCTTTCGAGCCTCACCGGCTCTTCATCAGACAATGAAGACAAGAATCAGGCTTACACCATCATAAAAGTCAAGTGAACAAGAAGAAAAACACTCTTGGAAAGAGTTAACCTATACTATTTAGAGGCGCCTCTGCTACTCTAAATATGTTGGAATAAATTAGACACATGGACCCACAGCCGCATTTTAAATCCACATTTGTTGTCCAAAGTACACACATTTGCAAAGCAGATTAAGTGGGACTCCAAAGAAGACTCACTTTGGATAAAGGTGCTATATAAATGCACCATTTACCATGTAGCTATACAACCCATAGTTGAAGTTTAACATCGTTAATGAAAATATGTGTAGTCTCATCCTGTAATGAGTCACATTTCAACTAGTTAGAACTTTGAACTGCGGGGTAATACTGAAATCCAAATTTTACATGTTGTAGTCATTGTGTTATAATTACTGTGGTTGCCAACTCTACAGTCCAGTGTTTACTGTCATAACATGTCACTGTCCTGGATTGATTTATTATATTATAATGTAGCATTTTGTAGACAAAATAATCACAATCAGAGACAAAGTTTTCTCCTGAACTTTTTGAATTCTATGCTACAGTAAAGTGAACATTTGTAGCACTTGTGTGTTCCTTTCAATTGGCATATACTATATATACTTGTTATAGTTTTGTATAGTGTCAGTGCATTATTGGAGTTCAGAACAACACATGTGGTAGTAGCTGTTTGCTTTGCTAAAAGTTGACGTTGTTGAAGGGAATGAGGGAAACAGTCGGCGGTTAGTGGGCAGCTCTTCTCGATTAGTGGGTGGCCATTGGCCACTAATGTCTATGGTATGGGGAAACACTTGAGTGTGTGTCCACTCTGACTCTCCACTGTCCAGTCTAGCCACTGCTGCAACATCCCTCCGTTGATTCCCTGCGTTCTGCATCTGCTGTAGTGTTAGTTTTCTGAGGGAACTAGGATGGTGCCCGTTCTGTGTGCCTGTACTGTTTTTGCTGGGTCTATATGGAAGTGCTGTGTAAATGTATCTAATGAATCGGTGATGCTCCTCATTTGTTTTCCTGCCGTTGCTGAAAAAAACAACACTGCCAGAGGAAATGGGAAGAAAACCCACAAGATCTCAGGGGTGGAGGATGGAGGCACTTAAACCTACTAAACACTATACTCTGTTTCCAAGGGCCGGATTTAAATGAGCTGTCATATAGAAGTGCGGTATGTCAGTTATGATCGCAATATGCTTTTGCGATCATTCTGTCCAAAATATAGCTCCACGGCACCTCTGCATCTGAAAACAGATGTGCAGAAGAGCACTATATTTCAGGTAGCTTCAGTTCACTTATTAGAGGCAAGCGTAGCTATTTTTTTGCGTCATCGGGCGAACGGAATGTAGTGAGGAAATGCACTCAGATCTGTGGATAATATTCCTCATTATCTATCGATCCTTTAATTAACCAAATCTGTGTGTGTCTGTGTGTCCCGGGCAAGTCGGGAGCCGTCCGACCAAACAGCCTCAAACTTGGCATGTGTGTCCCATATGACCCAATGTGCAGTGCCGAGCAGCAATTCGGTCGGACCAACTGTTTCTGAGAACCAAAAAAACACTAATATCTATCTAACGACTACATCAGGTAAAGGAGAATTGCACAAACAGGTTGGCAATGGCATGTATTCCCGACTTGCATTGTTCCTGACTTGCATGGCCCCGACTTGCAAGGCCCCGAATAGACACATATTCTTTTACATTTGTGTCTTGTCAAGTGAACTGCTGATAACAATTGCCCTACAGCCTCTAGGGTATACCGTTTCAAATTAATTTTCTTTTAAAAGCAATTGTGAAAAAGGTTAACAGATTTGTTTTCTTTTTTTTGGCTTTATTTTTTATTTTCTTTATTTACTCAGGAGAGTGTAGAGAGACAAGAAAATGAAAGGCAGAGATGAGGTATGACTTCGCAACACAAGTTTCCAGCTGGAAATGAAGTGGGATTTTGGGGTGGTCAGTAACTACTGGCCTTAAGGGAAAATGTTGTCATGTTTGATTCTAAAAAAGTAAAACATGGCACAAACATACTGATCCTTTTTCCCCCCCCAAAACTTAAACCAGTTGAGCTTGAGTATGCTTATTAAACTCCACTGTAATTGAAATGAAGAATTATCAGTGGACCTTTTTTTTTTCTTCTACCCCCACCTTGCAGTTACAGTCCTTATGGTGTCTACTTTGTATTGTAGGCCAGCCCCTTTGTGGATTCCAGTAAATGTATCGAATGTTTTGCATATCTAGAGTGGGGGTCAGACTGAGGATTAGTCACACGTAGGTTATCAAAGGGGTCATATTGTTCACAGACCTTTTAAACGGCTACAAGAACTGTACCCATTGTAATGGTTATATGAATTAACCTTTAAAAATATATTTTTTAATTCATGTAAGGTAGCAAAGGGGAGATTTTGGGGTGTGGCCAGATTGCCTGACCCCTCCTCTATTTTAGTCGTTATATGACATCATCCCCACTTCCTGGTATATTCAGCATTCTGTGTGAGCTTCTCTTGCAGCAGCTGCATTCAGCATGTATGGAGTCAGTCAGCCCACTTCTCTCTCACTCTCTCTCTTTCTGTACCTCTCTCTCTCTTGGCTGGAACCCGTGGAATCTGTACAGTCTAGACACCAAATCTCCCCCTATGATCCCCATGGGTCCTGAAGATGAGGGGGGGGTTTAGGTGTGTATGCACACACAAACACAAGCACACACACAGAGTAGGCGCCTCCTGGTAAGGCTCATTCAGGCCAGCTGTTGGGCCCCCGGTGGCTTGTCCCTACCCCTGGCTGGCCACGTCGCAGCCATGTGGCTCCAAAGAATGAAAACACACACATTCAGACTTTTAATCTGTTACCCTGCACCCTGGTTCTCTCTGGCTTTAGCGTAAACCAACAACAATTCATTGATATTAACCCATTGAGACCTGAAGCCGATTCTACATGTCTCCTAAATCCCAACAGTTTTCTGAAAAGCATATGTTTCTATATCAGTGGTGCTCAATCTTTTTCATGTCAAGGACCCCCAAAATTATATGTATTTGGCTGCGGACCCCCATCAAAATATTTTGTTCCAGGGACCCCCAGAAGCAAAGATTTGAGTTAAAAACGTTCGCTTTAAAAAAATACATATTCAAAGATGTGCACACATTTTCAAGATTTTTCAAAAATATATACTTTAAAAAAATATATTTTTCAAAAATAATACAAGCTCATAGCGCGGCACCGAGTGCCGCACTACGAGCTTGTAGATCTGCTATTTTTGAATAGCCCAAAGTGTAAAATAATGCTTTTTAGCTCAAATCTAAAAATGATACAGTTCCAGGTATTAATGGGTTAAAACAATTTGGTGTTTGATGTTTGGTCACTTTAGTTTCAGAAACAAGACCAATTAAGACCAAACATTACCTCCAAGTTGTACTTGGCATTGCATGTCGGTGTCAAAAACACTAGGTCAATTAAATTATCCTGAATTACTGTACAATTTCTTGTAATTTGAAAGTAACAGATATCTAGAGAGGCCTCTCTAGAATACAGAACACGTGCATGAAGTGAACAATGAGGCTTAGCAGACAGAAATGTATTGGCTTTTCTAAACGCTTTGAAGAGAGCCAAAACAAAACCAATAAGTCCTACAGTATACTACCGTGATATGCAATCTTACTTTCTTATGCCCTTTAATTGTCTGCTGATTTAGACTAATTGGCAGCTACTTTTTCAGTTTCATCAGTCGCAACCCCATGTTTGTGCAATTTGCCAAACGGTTTTGGCATGTTGATGATAAAAAGCTTTGGAGATGTAGACTTATGCTAGTTGAATATAGTACTATAGGTGAAATTGTAGTGCAATATGCAGCTGCATTGTTTTGGAACTGTTGGCATTAATAATAATGTTCAATTGCCCTTTTTTCATTGTTGCATACATGAGTATTGTTTAATTACATCATGTTGATAGCTTCCAGTATTCAAAAAGGACGCTTGCACGCTGTTACAAACTCCCTTCATGTCAATAGGCTCCAGCTGTTGATACAACAATACACAAGTAAACAGCTCAGTCAGCCAGTAAGCACTTTATAATACAGACCGAATCGTATAAACATTGACAGACATTTACATACTGATAAGGTCAGTCAGTAGGTCTAAGCCTTACTGTGACATTCTATAAACAAAAAATAATCTGCCAGATTTAAACGGATCTTACCACCCGTTCTTATTACCAACACAAGTCATTAGCTTCACATTTGCGATACATGTTATACAATAGGTTAAATGTACATTAAAGTCTTATCACTGGAGGGGGGTGTACACCCAACTGGCCAAATCATATTTTTTAGCCTCCACGTCGGAGCTTAGTAGGATTTAGCAGGCTTTAATTTAACAGATTTTAATCACTGTATATTTGCACATGTGAAATGTGTCCTCTGCATTTAAGCCATCCTAAGTTTCGGAAGCAGTGGGTGCTACGGAGGCAGCGCCCAGAGATCAGTTAGGGGTTACGTGTTTTGCTCAGGGACACATAGACCGGGGCGCAAACCTTGTGTTTCCCAGGCGGCCTCTCTACCCACTCAGCCATGGCTGCCCTATAAAAGGTCTGTGGCCCGTACTATCTGTCTTTGGCTGCTCAAGCAATGTTGAACCAATTAATCACTGTTTATTTGCACATTATGAGGAAGCATTCGAACTTGGACTTGAAGGCAGAAAACTGAAAACTAAGTATTAAAAACTGTTTACCATGCCCTACCGTTTCCATCATGGACCATGTAGTAGATTGGAAGATAGTGTGCCAATACAAAATTAAACTATCGTTTTAAAAATCATGAATCGCCTTCACATTGGTAATCCCTGATAGCAGAGATGAAAAGGCTTAATTCGTTATTTTGAAAATGTAACTTTACAGGCCCTCAGTTGAAGGAATTATATTGGATATTTGCCATGTTTGCACACAGAAAAACATGTCTTAGATAGGAATTATGTGTGGGAGCTTTCTGCCACTCCTAAACACCGAGAACCCCCACCCCTCTATTTCTCTTTCCAGGCCCTAGCAGGCAGCACTAGCCCCAGACACAGCTGTTGTTTTCTCTGCAGACAACCTGCTACCTAGGATGCCAATTCCATCCCGTGGTAAAAATTCCATCCAGTCACAACCTTCTCATTCTGAAACTCTGTCCCCTAACAGAGCACAAAAAAAAGTCAGATGGGGATAATTCCTGTCATGCCAATTTCTGTCTTCTTGAGATTTACATCAGATGAGGGTGTTGCTCTTTTCACCTTACATCAAACAAACCGTTCTTGCAATGTTTCTTTTTTTCTGTCATGCTTTGATTGATTGAATACTTTATTAGTCAGAAATGTAAACCGCACGAGGTACAATCAGACATTAAGGCTAAAAGGATAACACAAAAAAGTCCTGGGGACTTGTTTCCATTGTGGTCCTACTTAGTAGCAGGACCTACATAGGAGTCGATGTGTTTTGTCTATTAGCAGAATATTAACTTAATCATCATAGCACATCTTATCTTTGTATAGTGTTGCTGTTGGGTGGAAACCTTGTATGTCCAAAACAGTTCCTTTTTAGCGGCGCTAGCCGCTCTATACCTTTAGGTCTATACCTTTAGGTATAGAGCGGATCCTGCTCTATACCTGACTTTGTCCGTGTTCACCGTCAACGTTCTGATTGGTCAGACCCGTCAACAAAGTGATTGGTCAAGCTTCATGTGACACATGGCTATAAACACATTATAAACACATATCGATGACAAAATGTATCAAGGCGCCGCTACCTTCACATAGGGTGTGATTTTTTATTACTATTTTAAAAACATTTTAAAATAGTGAAAATAGCCGCTCTACAAGCTCACCAAGCTCTAGCCCTCGGTTGGATGATAGCAACAACAAATACTTGGTGATTATTTATCACATACATACCAAAAAATAGCATTACTTATTTATTCCAAAAGACGACCAGAAAATATAATTTCATCTACACTTTTAAGTTAATAAATAGATTACATTACTGTCAACAAGGAACTGCCCTGGTGAATTTTGGTTCCCTTGCACCCAGATAAACTCTAAAGCAATCAGGTTTGGCGGCTGAGTTTCATCCATGTTTGACATGGTGACTGAGTTGAGTTCCTTCTGCAGTGAGCTCACTCATGGTGATTTTTCAGCACAGGATGGCACTTTGGGTTGCACTGATCTGTCAACTGCCCTCAACTGATATGGCTGACCAGTAAGCACAAGCTTGTCACCCTCTTGACCCTTTTATTTACATATAAAGTATTCTCTATCTACATCTTTCCTTTTTTTTAATAATTTTTTTTATCCCACAATTTTTGTAACCCCTTTTTCACCCGGTGCCAATTATCTAAGTGATCCTGGGCGCTACACTCCCCTCACCAGCCTAGGGAGGCCAGGGCCGAGCTCATGCCTCCTTCAATGCATGAGAGCCAACTGACTTTCTTGTCACCTGACAGGGGGGAGTTTCCCCGGTAGGACGTAGCGCGTGGAAGGAACACGTTATTCCAACCAGTTCCTTTCCCCTCCATCAAGCGCCCCGGCTGTCATGGGAGAGGCGGTATAGCGACCAGGATTACTACATGTTTTTTTGAGGGTATCAACTACCCTGGGAGACACGGGGAGAACATGCAAACTCCACACAGAGTAGGCCCTTTCGCCAACCCCACCTAGGGTATGGGCGCTGATGACGCGGAGGAGAAGACACGCGCCCACAGCGTGGCCCGGCGGGAATCGAACCCATGACCCTCTAGCTGTGAGGCGATAGCGCTACCGACTGCGCCACCATGCCCCCTATCTACATCTTTCCTAATATGGCACCTGAGCATTCAATGCAAGCTGTACTTTCCCCTAGGGCTGATACAGCATCTGACCAATCAGCGCAAGCTGAAGTGCCACCACCTGCTGAACAGTCACCGCGAGCGACCTCACTGCTGAAGGAAAATTCATGAGTTTATCTGGACGCAAAGGAACCAAAACACAGAGTGGAAAACGGTAACCTGCAAAGGTTCACAGAATGCCGACTCTGGCCGTGTTTTCAGCCAGCTCCCAGATCACGCTGTTGGGAAATCCATCCATTCACCAGGGCATTTCCTTATTGACAGTAATGTCAATCTATTTATCCAATTAAAGAATTGATCAAATGCTATTTATTTGTTTTCATTGTGAATAAATAAGGCTATGGGTATGTGATAAACATATTATAGACCAGCATCAATCTCGGGATAATTGATGAAGGATTTTGGATAACCTCATGGGATATTGGATAACCTCATGCAGCGATGAATGCATTGAAGACAAACTACAGGGTATATAGAATCTGTACACCTACATTCCCCCTCCTTCAGCCATCATGTATCTGTTGGCTGACTGAAATTAGTCTCTCGCTTAATGTTTTTTCATCAGTCCAGTCCATCCAGTGCCGGTATTCTGTCCTGTCTCTTTGTGTTTTGCTAAGCTCCTCTCCATAGCGCTATAAGAGGGGGGCCTGCTACGCACACTGCATCTGGATCCACTTAAACACAAAGAAGAGCCCAAGCAGCTCCAGCCATAATGCTTGCTGCAGTCTTGAGAGCTCCATAGTCGTAGCTGCTCTTACTGTGGCTCTGTCTGTCTCGTCTCTTTACCTCCTGGACAGATGGACAGACAAGTATAGACCTCACCCAGACATCTAGACAACGTCTGCAAGACATTATGTCAAGGTTGATAAGTCTGTAAAAAGAGACAGGGAATTTACTGGTCTTCTCAACCCTGTTTACTATGCCTGCCCAGCTAAGTGTATATAAACTGTACTCATTTAAGTCTAAGGAGCAATCACAGAGTGATGGAGATACGTTTGCTTATTTGGATGGCATTCCAATCCTAAATCATCACAGCATGTTTGTTAGGTTTGCCAAATGAATAAACTAGAGCCATGCTAATGGTAGAGAGTGTAACAGATTCCAGTGTTTCCCCTAGGATGAAGCTGTAGCAGCGGCACTGAACCTTTTATCTCTTTAGCTGAACCTCAAAATGTGTTAATTAAACATTTCCCTCAAAATAAGAAGTCGGGTGTCTTTGAGATGGCCAGATGTCGCGGAGTCACCAAGGCCTCCTGAATCGCCTCGAGGCTAAACACTGTGTATGGGCAGTACCGAGGCTTCTATCTTTTTGTATGCATTTTGGATCTTACAAATGTTTGGATCTTACAAATGTTTGACAGATGTTTTGATGCACATTCCAATCAAAGGATTATGTTTGTAACGTTAATACTCAATCGTGTGTTGCTTTCTTGACAAAACAAACAGATCTACTGTTGTAACTTGATTTCATTTTAATATGCTGAGATGATCAGGTAAGCGCAATGTTATTGACCTGGATATGAAGCGATGCGCTGTTAATAGTCGAATATAATAGTCGAGATGGAGCCTTGAATCAACTATGATAGAAGCCTCAAGCTTCAGCTAACTCGCATTGATCAACAAAATCTGCGTTTAAAAATCATGTAAGAAAAGCTATACAAGGTATGGAAGATATATCTGCATTGAAATCATGTTAAAGCGATACAAGATAGGAAGATGTATGTTTTAAGTATTCCAACTAGATTTACATCAGGATACATGTGTTTATAAATGTGTGTGTAATATACAGTGTATACACTATACTTATCACATGCCCAGCCTTTATTTGAGTGAGCAATGTGGTAAAGTACCAAGGGCCTGATATCAATCCGCTCGTATTGTTCACACATGATATGTCATCAAGTCAGCTTGTCAAAACAAACGGCTGTAAGAAGAACAGCAGAAGTGTGCTCTCTTTGACGAAGGCACGGCACTAATCAGCTAGACATTTTTTTTCTGCAGAAAATGTTAAGTGGACTTTATGTTGAACAAAATACTTGAATGGTGTCTGTAGGATGAGCAGCGAGAGTGTGTTCATATATACTGTATATATCTATAAATAGATATATAGATATAGATATACAGACAGACACATACATACATACAGAAAATGCATGCAGTATATGCATATTTCTGCTGTCTACATTCCTCCGTCTTGGTTTCCAGCATTCCACTGTGCGATGAAGAGATTAGCACCGGTGCTGCTTCCTCACCTGGCATACCCTGCTTGTGTTGTCCTGCTACCGCACCTGCTAGCAATCCATGGTATTATGAAAATACTTCTCTGGCCGGTACCAATGAGCAGGCCGGGCTTGGTTTGATTCCCCCTACAGTATGTCAGCCTGGCCTGTTTGTATCAAACACTGCCTAATGGGCTGTGATGACAGAAAGGCCTGTTTTGGCAACAGCTAAAATAACAAGCTAAACAAAATAGTGAAACCAACTGTATTAGTCAAGGGTTCTTATGGCTTTAATATAAGTTCATTTTCGGGTTTTTTGATGAGATAGTGGAGTAATATTAGGCTACAACTTCTTACGTGTCCGAGAGGAAAAGACACACCTCGTAGCCTGGCCACTGGCCATCGATGTTGGCCCTGCAGTTCGTCCTCTTAGGTTGAATAAACTCCACTGGTTGTCAGTGTGATTTGGATGTTTGGTGTGTGGAAATACCTCTTCATTTTCACTGGTTTTAAGCTTTTGTGCGTCGGAACTCGGAACCTCTGAGCACAGTCCACGTTGGGCGCTGATTAATTTCATAAAATGGCAAAATTCCTGCTGGTTCGTGTCTCTTTGTAAGTGGCTGTGTTTTACCCACTTGAAATTTCTCACTTTCGTGGGTGTGTAGTTAGCTACTTTTATATTGTGAATGTTACTGTAAAATTAAAGTGAGTTCCATCCACCGTTCCGCAGCCCTATCCATTGTACGTTTACTAGCGAGAACGGGCTCTCCATCCACCGTCCCCAGGGCTGTTGATAGCCACAGGTCCACGTTGTAGCGACAGCGCAAGCAATGTTACAACTTTCGCTGTTGTCATATTTATGAAAGTTTCTTAAACGTAACTTTCAAGTGAAGTTTATAGGGGTAAAGGGAGGAGGAGTCTTGCCTGCTGCGCAGAACCAACGTGGTCTGTCTCAGTCTCAGCGTGACCAGGGAGACAAACACAGGCGCGCGGCTGAGCGCGCACAACACAGACACATTGCTTGCCAGTGTGCAGTGCATGCAAACTTTATTGTTGATCATGTGTGACGTGATAAAAGCATTTGTTTTCACATAGGTCGGTCAGGAAGAGAGTCATCATTAGATGCTTTACTCTGTACATTTATGGAGGACAATATTAAAACATTAAATTGGCAATTTCAGTATTCAAAGATTATCATTTTTTCATATTCGAATTATATTCGATCCCACAATTCGTTCCGACAGCGTGTGTGTGTGTGTGATAGAGAGAACTGTCTGTGTTTGAAAGAGGGAGTGTATAATGGTTTTGTATCCGTGTGTTAGCAGACACATTTAGGTTGCCTTGGTGGATCATAAAAAGTGTGTTGAGTGACAACTGGGCCAGTCTCAGGTTCTGGCGCATGAATAATTTATGACGATGTTCCTATTAGGCTCCAAGCCTTAAGCCCTTAACCTTCCAACTGCCACGGGTCCCCACCCTGAGTGTAACATCTCCCAGCCCTGCTGTGGGTCACGCTGGCAATGGAATTAGGTGGAATCCAAAACCCCTTCTCCTCATCTCTACTATATGCCTGCACGACTCAGACACTCTGGCTACATTCTCCAGTGGGCTTCTGAGTAAACAACCACACACACTTATATGCAAACACATGCGCTTGCACAGTGCCCAGTCCTCTACTCTCCCCTCCCATGCCCCCTGTAATTAGAAGGCTGCCTGGTTTTAAGTACAATAACTTGCGTTCGGACATAGAGGGACAGGACGGATGCCAAGTGTCAGTTGTCTGACATTTTTGACATTGTTAGACAAGAGTCCGATTTCATCTCCTGATGCACATGAGACTGTGTGTGTGCGTGCGTGCATAAACCGAGGAGGAATGTGTGTGGCTGTATATTGTAATGGAGTGTGAAACTGAGCAGTCACCAGTTGTTTTGATATGGGCCGTAGTGTCATAACCACATGAACCCTAGCGGTCCCTATTCTGGGGATGAACGTTCAATGAAAATAGGATATTTACAAGCTCACATTTTTCATTGAAGAGCTTTGGTGTAGAGGGAAAAAAGATATAAGTATAGACTGCTGGGGGATGCCGGTTAGCTAATACATAGGGTTAAGTTAAGTGTAGAGTATAGCAGAGTATTCGATTTTGTGGCATCCCCCCAGAAGGTTCATTACTTGTGTGTGTGTGTGCAGTGGTAAAGAATTCTGAATCATGGAACGGTAACACAGTAAAAGTCTTCAGTGTTAATTGTAACAAGACAGTGTCTAATAATAACAGCGTGGCTTCCCTGTGGATCTCTGACATTGATGACATCAATCTTGCCCAAATATGGAGGGCTTTTTTTTATTATCAAAATGTAATTTGTTTTTTTTTTAGTCTAGTTAAATATTCTCAAATAGAAACTTCAATCAAATCTAAGATTTTGAAGCTATTGCACTTTTTGATAAAATGTCAGTCAAAACGTCAATAATCGTGGTCTAGGATAGGACCCTCCAAAATCGGGATCGGCATCGAACCCAAAAATCTGGCATCGGTCTGGTTCTAAGCAAGAGGGGGCACAAAAGTGGAAAAGGCCCAGAAACCATCCCGTGGGTGTGTGTACGTCAGCTAACTGTTAACATACCAAGAGAGACCGGATTATAAAACGCCAGCGAGTGATTCTCCTATGAGCTCACTGCCAAACAATGTGCTTCATGTTTCTCCATCTGCAACCTTTTTTTTCTTCCTCCTCCTTGGTTTTTGTAGTCCGTCTTCCCTTCATCTCCTCATTTCCCCAGAGCTGTGTGACTGTGGTATTGTTAATGGGGCTTTCTTGGAGTACAAGGAAGCGAGTGCATTTCGCCTTGATTGCACAGCAAAGTCCTAGTTGAAGTTGTAGCTGGTAGCTCCAGTATGTGCATTAGTGGCATGATGATAAACATGATTGTCATGCCACTACTGCAGTGATGATGTAGTAGGGCTGGGCTATACAGAATCTATTAGATCAATATTGTGATATGAGACTAGATATCGTCTGGGATTTTGGATGTCGTAATATTGTGATATGGCATAAGTTTTGTATTGTCTGGGTTTATTTTATACTTTTAAAACGTGTTACATTTTCTGTAGCCCATGCACAAGATCCAATGCATTGCGCGTTATGCTTGTTGTCCGGCTATTTTTGAAAAAAGAAGACATTATCGTCACAACACAATATTATCACACAAGGTATTTGGTACAAATATCGTGATAGTTAGTTTTATCTATCGCCCAGGGTTAGTAGGTAGGGCCTGATATCATGAGATTTGTGAAGATGTCATGACATAGGGCCTGTAGGGCCTTGTGTCATGTGCCTCCAGGACCGGGAGAGATTTTTGAAACAAAAGTCAGCAAGTGGTCAGCTCTGGTATTGCAAGCTTAGGCCCACACAATGACCATTATGCTCGACGCATGAGCTCGCTCATTGGAGGTAGTTTGTAATGCGCACGCTCTATTGTTGTCATCAAGTTGATGACCAAACCCGGGGCGGGGGTGTACTTCCGGTGGACTATGCGCTGGTGCCTCCTCCAGTTATTATATATATATATATACTAGAGTTTCGGGGGGCTACGCCCCCCTCAACCCCAGCCGCGCACGGGGCCCAGCGTGGGTGCGTGTATATTGGGGTACCCAAATCGGCGGAGTAAAAGTGTCCAAAAGGAAGAAAAAAAAAAAAAAAAAAAAAAATGTTAATAGTGATTGTTACTTTGGTGGTCCGCGGACCCCCTGGTGGTCCGCCGACCCCTGTGAGTGTTGGGACCCCCGGGGACCCCCCTGGAACATGGCGGACCCCTTCGGCAGTTTTTTTTTTTTTCATGCACGGTTTGCTTGTTTCTGTCGCTTGTTTTTTAAAACCTGGCAGCAAACTTGGCAACCCGACTGACATCACTGACCTATCCTTGGTATTTGTACTTCCGGGTTGCATAATGATGACATCACTGTCGAGTCCTGTGGTGTCATGAACCTAGGCAGGTTTGTTTACCAGATTACCGTGGGCAGCGTGCTGTGCTGTGGCTGTTTGTTTTTGTGTTTGGGATGAACATGGCACGTGAAGGACGGACATATTGTGAGCGAGACATGAGTGAAGTGAAAGTAACGGCCTGGGTGGAACAAAGGAGGTACGTAAGAAGGGGGGGGGGGGTTGAAGCAAAGGAGTTGTGTGTGTGCTGTTGTGGAGGACATGGGCAGAGTGCAATGGCGGCCGCTCGTGTTGTTTCGGCGAAACCCGTCGCCGTGCGGTGTCGGTGGTGTGCACGGTAAACGGTACGAAGCTGCCTCCCCTTCCGTTTTGTCCGACATTTGGTGAGTAGAATTAATTATGTTGCGCGGTGGAAAAGGTGTAGTGAGCAATGAGATGTCCCCTACGCGACGCGTAAATTCAGCGCGGCCGCCGTGGCGAGTCAGTTGGCGACATGTGGTCTGGCGGTGCGTTGTTTATTCGATAACAGAGCTGTGGGGTGTCGCACCTAGGGTGCGGAAGTTGCTCGCCATTTATATAGTTAGATGTGTGTGTGTGTGTGTGTGTGTGTGTGTGTGTGTGTGTGTGTGTATATATATGTATGGTAACTCAATCAATGCTTTTCATGTGACTGGGTTATGTCATGAGGTAGGCCGTGGTGTCATGTGACTTGGAGCATTTTCAACCTATCCATTTTCAACCATCTGTGGACACTTCAGTAACCCGCCTACCAGTGACATCATCATTAGGCATGTTTTTTTTTTCAAACAAGATTTCAACATTTATTTTTCGATTTATATTAAGAGAACGATGGCTTCCATTATAGCATGCTAACTTCCCAGGAATAGAAAGCGTGCAGTTTCTATTAGCTTGGATTCCCCATCGATGATGTCACTGGTAGGTGAGTTTCTGAACTGTCCACAGCCCTCCTCTGAGACACGGACGGGGTAGACAAAAAAGCTACCATATTATAATAATGAGCATTAGTGAGGACCAATTATATGAAGAGAGGTTGAAAATGGGTGAAGTCGTCCTTTAAAGGGTCTACACCATGAATTTTAACTTTTTCTTCATTTTTGTGTGTTTTTGGTCTCCCCCACCTCTCTTCTGTTCCAACAAATACCCGACTTCGAGCATGCAGGCTTTCATAGGCTATCTGTGGTTTTTATGTAAATTGGTCTGAAAACAGTCCGTCAGATTTGTTCCCCCACCCTACGTCACGTCTGGGAACAATTCCTCCCGTTTTTCAGTTCTAACCAAAAAAAAAAATCCCCCCCCAAAAAAAAGAAGTTTTTTTCATTCCCCCCCCCCCCCCCATTTTTTTTTTTTTTTTTTTTTACTTTTTCCACACAGAACCAGGACATAACATGCATACAAACTGGCTCAATAGCGCCCCGTGCCAAACAGGACAATGTGGTATTGCAGGTGAAAGTGCTTTATAAGCCAGAGAGAAGTTAGTTGGAATGAGTATATCTGAGGCTTGATTTAGGCTCAAACCTTTTGAAAAACGTTTGAGGGACATAAACAATATGATATCAAATATTATTATTATTTTTTAAATTCATGGTGTAGCTCCTTTAAAGCTTTTGTGGCAAGACTTTGTGGCATTTATAATGTTAAAAGCACTCTTAATTACATCATCAGTCCCCACACCCAGCAGGAAGTTGTGTACGTACATACAGTGCGGTGATAGACTCATCAAGGGCCCTTTTTGTTTTCATGGTCCGGGGCCATTTCTATTGGGTCCATTCTACAGGCAGTTATCTCCACCAGGCTGGATGGCCGTGAGGCGGATATTAGGCTTTCGCCCCACTTCCACGTGTGTGTGTGTCTGTTCGCAGATACTAATCTTGCAAACCGCTGGACTGACATAACCTAACTATATTTTCCGTTATTTTTTATTTTATTTAAAAACATATAGACTGTTTTTGATCCTGCGGCCAGTGCGGGGGATATTCAGTTGTCATGGCATTATAAAAAACACTTACTACTCCTACAGATTTGGTCCAAAACTCACACAAACCTTATCTTTAGAGTCATGTGAGAAACATGTATCATATAAATGTTTCATATTCTGTTCCATTTGGCTATAATTGGCTTGAAAAAGGGGCGGAAGGGGCCTATTTCAAATAAAATCATAAATGCCTCATCCGATCAACCCCAAATGTAAATCTGATGTTGAGGGGCCTCTAAACAACACACAACCCATAGCGTACACAGCCCTTGGTAGGCAACCCAGCCCGGTCAAGATATGCGCTCCATGGAGCCCCCCTTTTTTCTCTTATAATTGCTATGGTGCTCCATACAGTACTTAATTTGGCACTAAATTAAAGAAGGTATTCAACATTTAAAAGTTCCGCCTGTTATCCGATGGGGCTTGTAATAGTCCATGTTCAAAGCAGGAAGCATAGAGATCAGGCTTAAAGACATTAAATATAAATTTTCAACATTCAATTGAATAAGTATAAGCAATATGGACAGTCTTGCTTTGCCAATATGGATTTTGATGATTGTAATCATACGGAATCCATCATCTGTTATCAGATGGAAAATTAATTATAAATTTAGCAAAGGTCATAAAAGCCATTGGGCTCAGAGAAGAGTAGTCTTCAAGGGGTGTTATTTCATAGCTGCAGTGGCAGCCACCGTGTTGGCCTCCACAGCCAACACTCAGAGACCATCTAACATTCACATTTGCACCTTTTTTTTCTTGCTTGGCACGTTTCCTGCACCAGTATGGCCGAACCACTCAACCTGTCATGAGTTGCGTAGAGGCATGCTTGACGACAGCTGAGAAAAGGCAGAAGATAGTGCAGTCATGTCGCAAGAGCCCCTGGCTTCTGCCAAGGATTCTTTGTTCCCTCCAGAAATGGCTAAACAACTGTTCCTTTTCCAAAAACACATGGCTATGCATGTTTCCCTGAAGACAAATGTCTTCATTATGATCACTTCAAACATACATTTCACAATTCACCTCCAGTTGAGACAACGCATGGCAGGCAGTTGTTTGAGCAGTGCTTTTAAGTTTGGATGGAAGAAAGTTGAAGGTTATGCTTTCCTCCCTGTTATCAGTTCTGTGCTCCCAAGTTTCAACTGTGTGTTTAAAAAGCCGGTCCAGCTTCCAGAACTCATTCTTTGTCCTGTAAACATTTTAGACTTAAGGAAAGGGAAAGAGCATGGCTTGGAAGGAGAGAGAGGGAGAGGAAAGGCAGAGAAAAGGGGGGGGTTGTGGGTTGATATGTGGGAGGAGGGGCTTCTTGTAATCATCTTGTGATTCGCAAACACAAGAACAAGGGAATTTTTTCTCCCCAGTTCTTTTCGAAATCTGAATTTGTTTACAGTTGGATCTCATGAGCTTTCATCACTTTGGTTGGCATGAGCTTTGCATGCTGGTGTGGTTTTGTTTGTGTTCTTATTATCAAGTGTGTGGTGGTGGTTCTTTCCTCTCTCTCTCGCGTGTGTTTGCTAGGGAAGGTAGGAGGGGCCTGGCCAGCTGATGTCATTCAGCACAGCAGGCTGTGCCTGAAAGAGGGCCTTTGTTGGCAGCTTGTAGCATGAAGCAAGTCCCTCTGCTTTGCTTTGGACACACGCTCACTCACACAGGGGACAGGAGAGAAGAATGGCAGTGTTTGGACGGCAACGCTGCCCACTCCACTGACACATCTGCATGTCCGGCACACTTTTTAGATTGAATGGATGCACTATTGGGTTGATTCTGATCTTTTTTGAAGCGGAGCTAGCAAAGGACTAAAGGGAAAAACAAGATGGAGCCACTGGGAGGAAAAAGTTTGTAGACTTTTGTTGGGTAGAGCGGAGTCCACTTTTCTATTTGGAAGAAGACTGGAGAAACTGGGGTTACAACAGCTGGAAGAATCTGAGAAGAAAGTATATAAGCACCCTTGATGTCTTTGTACTATGTCTTTTTCATCTGTTTTCGGTCCTTTTGCGCTTTAGAAGTTTTTTCTTTATTACCACTAGTGGAAAGGGGACATCCGAGTGACATCCGATTTGAAAAAGGAGCACATTTTTAGGTGGGAAGTGGAAAAACAACAAATGAAAATGTTGGAGATTTGCCTGAAATTGGTGGGGTGTAAATCTAAAAAAGGCCTCTCATCCTCATCCAGCTGCTACTTGGAAGGTAAGAATGTTTTGGGAAGGCTCCTCTGTACGTTCATAGGGTGGTGGTGTTCATTAAAGTCTATGGTAAAGGAAAAGAATATTAGGAACGCGCTATATTAGACAAGTTTTCTCTAATGGAGCCTTGGCTGTCCGTTAGCTCTGGAAAGTGTGTGTGTGTGTGTGTGTGTGTGTGGAGGAGGGGCAGGGGGTTAGAAAGCTGTAGAGTGCAGGGGAGGGTGAGGGAGGCCAGACACACTGGCTAGCTGCAGAGAGGAGAAGTGGAAAAAAAGAGGGAGAAGAGAATACAAGGAAATCTGATTCCCAGCCATGTCCCATTTAACGTTTGTTTATGAGGAGAGTGGGCTCTAATCTCGGTCTGCAACCTTTTCTCTAGCTTTCTGATCTTTTCCCCCTCTTCCGTCCTGCTCATTGCTTCTATGCATAATGCAGTTGCAACATAATGTAAACCTATATGCTTTAAATTCCTTTTCGTTGGTGTGCAGGCTACAGTTGACTTATTTTCCATTACTTCAGGTTGGCGTAGGATCTTTTTTTACTCAAAGCAAAGTGGGCTAATTGGATTTGCCTTGTCTGAATGAAAGATTAATGCAAATCGACGAAAAGCAGGGTACATTACATTTGGATGTAATGAACAGAGTAATTGATTTGTAATGGAATAGTCAGTGAAGTCCGCTCTGTGCCAGAGATTGTGCAACCAAATGATTTAATGGAGCAAAAAGCCATGCAACACTCCCCAGTAAAGTGAATAACACTGATTAACCACTTTCAACATGGCCTCCCTATTTTGGGCAAAAAGAGAAGATCTATAATGCTCAACTCGTAGATGGCTTGTAGATCTGCCATTTTTTTTACGCCCTCGTAAGACAAAGTAAACGATAAGGCTCAAGTGGTCAAATGCCTCGGTCATACACAAACGCCATGCATAGATATGGCATACAAAATGTCATGCATAGATATGGCATGGTTCTGAAGTGATTTATTTTTGTAGATTAAACCTTGGGGCAACAAAGGAAATCTAACAGAAATGATGAAAACAGTTCAGTTAGTAAGCCTTAATAGAGAGAATTCTGGGGTTCTCCCAACTCCCTTCAATCACCATATGAACAAATTAAAGAGCAAAGAACTTTTTCTCTCTTAACTCTAATCTAATGACTATAATCATGGTCTTCCACCAGAGAGGCTGTTAACACTTCTCCCAGATTCAGTAGCTTGTCAGTCTCAGCCCTGGTATTTCCAACACTTCCCCAGTCTTCAATCTGCATTTTAGGGCCTCAAGATCTAAGGCCTGGTTCAGCTCTCTGTGTTGTTCTCCACCACCTCCCACCCAGGTGATACAATAAAAGTATCCAACCAGGAGGGTATCCTTTACCCCCCTCAGGATGTGGAGTTGTGTGAATTGGATTATGATGGTCGTTGAAATGACTTGGTTACCCTGGACACATGACATTCTTTATCACATATCGGTATGTTGTGGTGAGAGTTTTTAAGTGCTCTCCTATTACGCACAGCGATGCCGTCATAGTTCCGCGAGAGCTTCAAGAATTCCACTCATTTAATCACTTTTGAGTGCCACTGACAAAAATGATGCATTTTCCACCTTGAAAAGTTTTAAGACTTTTTCTGGAGAAAATGTGTAATGTTTTGTTGAGCAACATGTCGTGGCAGCACTGTTTAGCTTGAGCATAAGTTCGTGTGAGTGTGCTCCTATTCAGTAGTACATGTGCCAGTGTACTCTGACCATCTCACAAAGAGCTGTGGTATTTGTGGTCAGTAAAATGGACATGTGTGGTGGGGGTCTCAAGTGCAACTGAACACACGCGCCATGCGCAGAGTAAAAGCCTCGGGGTTCATTTGTGGTGTTTGTGTAGTGTTTTTAATAAAGCACCAAAATGGACTGTATCCAATTTTACACTCTGATTTCAATTAACACTGGGGCTTTGCCTTTTACTGTGTTGATAGGTTTCGATTCATTATTACACATTATGACCAACCTACTCCCTCTCACATTATCTGTCCTTGTTGTTTTCTTATCCTTGTTGTTTTCTTATCCAAACTTATCTTGAGTTCTCTTATCTTGCACAGTGCTACTTAACTAGTTTTATCTTTTCCTTGTGTTGAAGCTGCAATCCAGAACTTATTTTAATCTTTATGGAGGAGAATGCTAATACAATATAACAAGCACATCTGTAGTGGTGTTAGGTGGTCTCCCTTCTCTTCTATTGAGAAATAGGTAGACCCTGGTGTCTGGTAAGGCACCTACTGGTTGACAGGTAGCCCTGCCTGAAGCTCAGATGGGCAATATCTCGCCTGACCAAGCTGGGATTCCATCTTGGAAGAGCAGTAGAGTAGTTTGGTCTCCCACGCGGGAAACGTGGGTTCAAATCCCATGTAGGACATTAAACTCATGGATTTGCTGCTTTAATTTGAAGAAAATAAATCACTGCTGTTAGGCCATTTGTTTCTTGCTTGAATCACGTCCTTGTCAGTTTCTTTTTCTTTGTCTATTCTCAATATCCAGGAAAAGAAAACGGTTGAAATATATATATATATATATATATATATATGGGTTGAAATGTAATCCTTTGAGCAAGTCTGTCTTTACCATCTATCTTTGGGGCGGCCATAGCTGAATGGTTAGTGAGCCCGCCTAGGGAGCCAGAGGCCCTGGTTGCCCCAGGTTCGATTCCAGGCCAGGTCAGCATATGTGTCGATGAAATGAAATTTGTCCCTGAGCAAGACTCTTAACCCCTAATTGCTCACAGGTTCTCATTGGAAACAAGACCGCAAGGACTTTCATGAACGACCTGTTAAAAGGAATTATCCTTATACCACAGTTAACCGTAGGCTGAATCTGTCTAGTTCATGGGCAAAGATTAATCCTTATCCTAGAAGAAGTAACATTTGGTGATAGATACCATTACCTACCTACCTGAAAGATTCATTTTAATCCATGTTTATGGAACCAGCCACTAGAAATTACCCTAGAAATTCAAATTATGCTACTGTACAATACTCATTTGTTTTTCTGAGGTTTAGCCTATACTCTTATAAGAGTCCCCTCAGTAATGTAAATCATATACATAACACACATGCATACAAAATGCTTTTTTTTTCAAGATGAAGTCCATCATCGGATACTATTCAGCCCGGAAATATTTATTCAGTCAGTCTAAAATGCAGTTGTTGTTTGTGCTAATCATTTTCTTGCGCATCCTTCAGAACGATGGCAAATACATGGGAAATTAAGTTATAATTATATGCACCTTTTGTTTTTCAAGATGGGAGAAACCATGTTCTGTTGCTGCTAGTAGACCTTCTACATGTTGGTGCAGTGTATGCTTCCACAGTGGATCTGTGCATGTGAAAGTGTATTTGTGTACGGATTACATTTAGGCAACACACTTCATCACTTACAGGGCTTTCACAGGACGAGCATAGGGAGACTGTGCCGTTGGTATTGATTGAGAGTGGCTTGCCGGCCGCTTGCCAGGCTCGTTGAGCCCTGGTGTCGTGGTGAGCGCTGCGCATCGCCACTGTCTGCTACTGCACTCAAAAGTTCAAACAAATTACATTTTGACCCCTCTGGCCGCTGACCTTTCAACGCACAGCGCACATAGCTAAGAGAGAGCGGACAGAACTGAACAGACCGACTTTGCGAATTCACGCACAAAACTGTGTGTGAATTCCCTCAGTTGTACAGTCAAACATTCTGGACTTGCCCATGACAAATTAAACCATACACTTTGTGAACTTATCAAAACTTTTTTTTATGCAAAAACTAAACCGAAGCTGGCAAACATATTTGTGAAACTATCTGAAAATAAACTAAACTGAAAAAAGAAGACGTATAACCTTGCCCAGGACACATTCAGTAGGCAATAGGCATAGGCATTTTGTCAGACAGAATTTGAGTGGTGGATGATATGATAGATCATGGATGATAGCGCAGTGGTATTTTTACTCCATAGGTCTGATAGTTTAACACTAAAATGACATTATCACCAAATGCCTCATTTGACAAATCCTAAGCCTTCAAGTTAAGCCATGGAATGATGTCCTCTCATTGTAGGTGTCATGTTGCGTAAGGGTTGACATTGCTCATGAATGTTGTGAAACAGATGGATAGCAGCTCATTGTCCCAGACCCCCAGACCTCAGCAGGTCACCAGATGCCTCTTGCACGTAATTGTCCATCAGTCTGTATTTCTCTAGCCTAGCAAGCAGGACTCTTTTTTTCACTCTCGCTTGTTATTCATTCTATTTCTCTGTCCTACCCATTTGTCTCAGCGGTCATTATATTAAACTATTAACGACCCTATAGGGTAGCAGTATAATCAGTGGTGGTTTTGCTGGCGTTTTTGGAGCTGTAGTCAAGATGACACGAGTGCTTTATCCTCAGTTAACATTTAAGACGTAGTTTTTTTTTGTGTAATTAAATGTTAATTAATGAAGTGCTAATCTTTTTTGTACCCTCAGTCAGATATCCCTTTCTACTTTAACATCCTCTACAAACAGAATACAACACCCTTTGAAAACCTGTTCTCTAGCTTGTTGTTACAGCTGTAGAGGTGTCAGTGTTTAGTATTGACCGTATTAACCATGTTGACATGGCAGCCATTTTGCTTTTATGTCCTACTCAACGGGGGTGGGAATCCCCAGCCGTTGGGGTGAAGATGTAGGTGCCCCAGTTACATGTGTGACAACAGCTGAGCAGGGCACACAATCGAGCTTCTGATCAGACCTTTGTTTTCCTAAGTTAGTGGTTGTCCAAGTAGGGTCCTTGAGGGGGTTCCAGGGGGTAAGCAAAATAAGGAACAGTTTAATTTCGCTATTATTTTACAGAGTAGAATTAGCCCAGTGACAGAATGTATGAATGACTATTCAGATCATAGGTTTCACTCTTTCCACTGTTATCTCCCCACCTACATTTAGACAGAATTCTGTGCAAAATCTGATCTACTAAATCTGATCTAACAACAATCTTCTCTTATGGGGTACCTGGCACAAGGTATTTTCAAATGGGGGTCCATGGCCTAATAATGCATATCAATTTGCAATCTTGCAAAGATTTCAGAGATTGTTTAAAGCCTTCCTAGTTCCTACAGTTAAAATGAGTTGGGTTTTGTCACTCTCTTATAAGGGTATAATTGTGACTGTAGTGTAGAACTGGAAACGAGGGGATAGTGCAGGAAATGAAAAGCAGACATCGTGGGGGCATGGCCAGGTGGATGCTCAGTTATTAAATTGCCCTTTTATTAAAGGTTTGGAGTCAGTCATTTCTCGGATAGGAGGGATCCCTGCCGCTGTGCTGACGAGTTGAAGTAAAGCAGCATTGATTGTTGTTGACAGTGTGGGGGGTGTAAATATGAGGACTACATTACCCTAGGGGAGGCTATTGTTGAATCAATTTGGTTTAGCAACATCTATGCCATATGGAATGGTAAAATCAATACTGCATATCAATGTGTCACATAAAAGCATACCAAATTGCTGACTGTTGCATATCACTAATATATATCCACACATTTCACATTTATCCCATCAACCATGCTTCATGTTGTTCGCTTTTCTCCATTGTCCACAGTGTTTGCAGATTTTAGTGTGCTGTATATGTTGCTCCGTTATACTGATGTGTTGTTTCTCTCTTTATGTTTCAGAAGCTCTCCAGAGACCAGACTTTGAACCCCAAGGTCTGACAGAAGCAGCCCGCTGGAACTCTAAAGAGAATCTGTTGGCTGGTCCCAGTGAGAATGACCCCAACCTCTTTGTTGCCCTCTACGACTTTGTGGCCAGCGGTGACAACACCCTCAGCATCACAAAAGGTTTGTCCTTTAAGGATATGTGTTTTGACTAGACTTTACTGACAAATGTGAAGGGCAGATGTAAAACAAAAAAAAACTACTTGAAGGGCAGATGTAAAACAAAAAAACATCCTCGCTAGGCAGTGGAAAACATTTCCAGAAAGACAGGTGACTGTTTTAACTTTATTTGGATGCTCTCCACCAGTACTTTTCACTTTGGGTTTTAATGGCTTGTCTTTTCAAATGAACGAAAGGCTTTGATCTGAAACCACAGCTGATAATGAGACATCTAGGAAATCACAAGGCAGTGGAAAACATTTCCAGAAAGACGATGACTGTTTAAGCTTTATTTGGATTCTGTTCACCTTGTAGGCGCTCTGTCTGTAATGAGGTGGTTGGCTTCGTTTGCTGCAGTCAAGTGCTGATGTCAGTTGGTCATGATATGCACTGTAATGTTAATTTGTATAAATATAACATGTTACGATTTACCGCGTTTAACCGCTACCACTCCCAAGTGTACATGTTTACAAAACTATGCCCAAACGCCCATCCCTAGTTTGGTTTCAGCAGCAGCATATAAGTTATAGTTTATGTAGGCCTAGATTGTCTTTGCTCAGAAAGGGCAAGATGAAAGCCATTGCAAATTATAGTAACAGTTGGGACGACTTGTTATGATGCTCTAAGTTGTAGATGTAATGATGTTTGCATTTACTAACAAGATTTCTCTGGTGTCCGAAGAGGTGAAGACATACAGTACCAATGTTGGCAGAGTTAAAATATGGTTTTGCATTGTTCAATGCCAATTTGTCTTGTCTGCACGCATCTCCTCGATCGGATATTTTGGAAAAAAATTCAATAGGGCTTTATTTGTTGAATCAAATAAGTTCACTTTATGGGTATTCTATATTTACTTGTTCAATCTTTTCGTTTTTTTATCCATCAAGTAATTTGTTTATTTTTATTTGTGTACAAGTTAAATGTTTTGAAATTGTAATCAAATCTAAGATTTTCAAATAGATCAAGATTTTTCCCCCAAAAAAATCTTCTTCAAAACATTATTGTTTTTTCAAAACGGTAATCAGTGGTCTAAGACTCTAAAATGGGGATTAGCATCGGTCTGGTGCTAGCCTTCGGCTGAGATGGGATTTGTTGCAGGTGTTTATAAGCATGACGAGCCTGATTGGAAATCCACATATTTGCTTTCCGTCCTGTCGCATCCCCCGTTTATCACTGCCTCTGTGACTCTCACTTCCTGACTATGGGCTCACACATGAGTTCTTTCCACTGAAGCAACTGGAAAACAACACTGCAGAGGGAGCACACAGACAAACAGAGGAAGGAAGGAGAGCACACATACTCTGGAATAAGCAAGGAAATGCACTCTTCAAAGCAATTATGTATTTAAAAAAAAACAATTCCTGTGCGATTACTGCGGACCTAGCGATTATTACAATATAAGACTGGATCATGATTACAATTCATAATTATTTTGCCATTAAATTTACAATATGCCGAAATGCAATATCAGTTACATTACATTTTAGTAAGTACTATAATACCTGTTCACAGATATTTATTAATTAGTACTAGCTGATAATTTGTTTATTTTACGGTATGTCAGTATATTTCAAACACGACTATACCTATTACTTATTACCGCTGATGTGGTGCCAGGGTGTCGTATCCAATCTAAACCAACCTCACACACAAGCAGTGATGTCAGTGGGCCTAGCTGACACCATGACCAGTGGAAAACAAAAGCCCCAGCCAGCGTCCCCAATCTGAGTAAACATGACATTAGATACAGTGGATTCCTGCAATGTCTGACTTAAAAAACACACTGAGCGCTTTGGCCATAACCACTTAAACCCTATATACTTTGTTGACCGGAGTCCCCTGGGGTCTATACTAGGCCCCCTCCTTTTTCTTCCCTCTGCTCCGAATTTCTTCACTGAAATTAGCTGATCTGCAAGGTCACAACATGTTGCAATGCGATACTTTGTGAGCTTGTCGATCTTCTATTTTAGCAGAACGTTCGCCCCCAGAATAGGGATGCTAGGGTTCATGTGGTTAGATTCCTTTACAGTGGCAATTTTATTTCCACCTCATCAAAACAAAGTATTTGGATGCTTCTCACTACTAGTTGTAGAAATACTTTGTCTAGGTCCTAGCAGCTAGAAATAACACTCAACCAGTGTGATGAGGTGGTTATACTAAAGGATATTTCCGGTCCTTGATTATGACTGGCTGAAGCCGTTGGAAAATGCTCTACAACTACACACCTGTGACCGCATTATTACTGTGCCAACCGCGTCTTTACAATATTCGCCTTTCGGGACCTTCCATTCATGTGCATAGCAACTTCCTTGTTTGTGCAGGCAGTCAGGGACTACTTTCTTGTAGAAATTATTCTGGTAGAGAAATTGTAATGAATAAATAAAATAAAAGAATAATTATATCTATGATGTATCCGTTACCATACTATATGTGGTAACTGTTTTATAAAAGCAATTAGCCCTGCGAGGCCATGGTTTACAGTGACTCTAAAACGCCGTTGAGGTTTTAGTCCGGCCCCTTAGCTATTCTAAAATCACTGTAAACCACATTCTCACTGCCCTATTATCAGTCTAATGCTTTGTCCCATCGTATTCCCAACCAGGAGAGAAGCTACGTGTGCTGGGATACAACCACAACGGTGAATGGTGTGAGGCACAGACCAAGAATGGCCAGGGTTGGGTGCCCTCCAACTACATCACCCCTGTCAACAGCCTAGAAAAGCACAGTTGGTACCATGGACCTGTGTCGCGCAACGCAGCCGAGTATCTGCTCAGCTCCGGCATCAACGGAAGCTTCCTGGTCCGCGAGAGTGAGAGCAGCCCCGGCCAGAGATCCATCTCCCTTCGCTATGAGGGGAGGGTCTACCACTACAGAATTAACACGGCTTCTGATAGCAAGGTAGGCGTAGGTGCCAGGAGAGTCACAGATGGTGTGGAAGTGCAATTGTCTACACCACCGGTTCTCAACGTGGGGTCCAACGTGAACCTTTTTAAGCCTTTTCCAGAACTAACAGACAGATGCCTATAGCAGAGTTCTCCACCACCTAAACTAACACTACTTTACCCCCTCTGTGGAAAAAGCTTTTTTTTTTCCTTTAACAAATTGAAGCACAGGTCTGGATTTGGTTAGAGTGCTACAAAGTCCCCAAAAGTTACAATAACATCCCTGACTCGAGCTTGCACTTTCATAAATACAACTACACACAGACTGCATAACGTCTAATTTACAGATGGTGGTACGACGTAAGACGCACAAAGAAATCCAATAAAGTTGACCCCCCCCCCCCCCCCCCCTCCCCTCACCAGGCCAGGCCATGTCACTGTCTGCTTAGAGCTGCCGACCTGGCTGTGTCATTGCTGTATCTGTACTGTAGAGACGTGAGATGGCTTAAGGAACGACAGGCATGACAGGAATGCCGCTAACCACTACTATCCTGCACATAATGGCCAGTAGACACAAGGCCAGACCAGAAGGCGAGCCCCGACGCTGACACTGATATTGACTCAGGCCATCTACACAGACACGTATGCATGAAAACACAGACACACACAGAAAGACGGGCGACACACGCACACTTGACCACTTCAGCCTATATACTTTTTTTAACATTTTGGAAAAATAAGAAAATTCAATTGTGGGGAAAGATTTACATTTAGGAAACGTTTCACCTGTAATGCCATGCCCTCAATAGGGAAGCCATGTTAAAAGTGGTTAATGCTGACACATTTCATAGAAAGGAATACCAGCACTCACTTTAGTACACCTTATCCCCCCAGCAGCAGCTCATACAACGGACGTTTCAGCCCACCGGCCTTGCTCAGCGTAATGCTGACACATGCCTGAAGAGACAGACAGACACACAAACACACACACACACACACACACACACACACACACACACACACACACACATACATCACGCAGCGACGTATGATGACACAGACCTCACAGTGTATTACAGTACTGATGCCTACAGATTTCCATTGTCAGAAGTCTGGTATGTCTGACTTTTTCAGTCAGTACTACCTCTGTGTTCAGCACTTCCAGTTCTCACCCATGAACCTCCCCAACTCACTACCACACTGACTGGGTGATTAACAATAACATAACTGTTATTACTCAAGCCCCTTGTCAATAAAACCAACAGGAGCAGAATGGGCCTCATTATAAGCAAAAATGTTCAAAAACATTCCAAAAATCATGAACATTTTGAAAATGGCAGATCAAAAAACCCAAGTCGCATCATGGCTCGTTCTGAGCTTGTAGATATGCTATTTTTGTAGTTTATAGTTTAGTAGCATATAGGGCTTAAGTGGCTAAAGTGTCCATGAGGGTTAGCTAGCATAAGAGTTTTGGATTATGATAGATCAATAAAATCCTTTTAAGATTTTTTTCTCCCCTTACAGCCAAAGTAACTCTTTCTGTACTGCTTAAGAGCCCTTTCATGAGTGACAAAATGACCTGTATGTGTTCAGTGTGAACTGTGGAGTAGTCTATGCATGGAGCAGAGTGGAGAATGAGTAATTGAGGGTGTTATGTAAGACCTGGACAATGGAAAAGACTGTCCAGTCAGTCCTGACCAATATCCCCCCATGCAACAAACGGCCTGACAAATGCCTTTCTCATGCTCATTCTGCCTTGTGAGGGATCTGTGATGATCCGTATTAGAAATAATCTAAAAGTAATTTTTGAATTCTTAAAGCTGCAATCCATAACTATTATGTGTGAATAATAATGATAATCAGTGGTTCTCAAAGTGGGGTCCAGGGACCCTCAGGGGTCCTTGAGAGGGTTCCAAATGGACCCTTGCAGGTCTTTAACTCTGTACAAAGGAAGCCAAATGGACCCCTATTGGTCCATTTGGTTCCATTTTCACGCCCTCAGAGTTATGGGGTCCTTGAACCAATCTGTATGGTAGAGTATGTTAAAACAATATAGATTAAACACAACTGTGGTTGGAGTTGGTCTCCCTGCTCTTCTTTTGAGACATGTAGATTCTGCACCCAGGTTCAAATCCCGGGTAGGACATGAAAGTTACGGATTGCAGTTTTAACCCTTTTGAAAAATCTCTAGATTTGAGAGATTGACATCACACTCACACTGTTGCGTATACGGTGTCTGCATTGTTTAGTTCTAATTCACAAACTTGAATGAATGCTATTTTCATATGTGAACTTTGACTACAGACACAAACTCAAACTTGGCAAGTGTAGATGAGCTGACTTAAGGTCATTGTAATTAGCTATTAAAGTTAGATATTCATAGACATCTCCTGGCTATTTATAGTCAAGAGTCAAACGGAGGGTAATCTGCTGTGCTTGTCAAATCAGTTATTAAAACGTGTGACATTTCTAATAAGACATGGACTCATCAAAGGTCATGTATATTTCCTCCAGCTGTATGTGTCATCAGAGAGCCGTTTCAACACGCTGGCAGAGCTGGTGCATCACCACTCCACGGTGGCCGATGGACTCATCACCACTCTACACTATCCAGCTCCTAAGCGCAATAAGCCCACCATCTATGGCGTGTCGCCCAACTACGACAAATGGGAGATGGAGCGCACCGACATCACCATGAAGCACAAGCTGGGAGGGGGCCAGTACGGGGAAGTTTACGAGGGCGTCTGGAAGAAGTACAGTCTAACAGTGGCTGTCAAGACACTTAAGGTATGGAGTAGAGCAGCAACTGTCGATTATCTTCTAAGTGATTACTTTTTCGATTAATCAAAATAATCGAGAAGCATGTTTTGTAGATCTGCTATTTTTGGTATATTTTTTTATAGGATATGAATAGAATCATTTAGTTGCAACCCTTGCCAGTTTTGACCTGAGGCTGATTCAAAAAATGCCAGGTTTCTGAAAAACGTATGTTGCTATATAGTATATTATATAGCTTAAATCTAAAATGACGCAGATGCTTATATATATATATATATATGTGTGTGTGTGTGTGTGTGGGAGCCTATACCTGTACAGTTTAATCTTGCTTGGCTGTGTGGTGTTCATTATACCGCCACCTGATGGTGCAGCGAAGCAACTGCTGGCAACTTATCTTGTGGGAGACACTTGGACTGCAGTTGACTCTGTGCTCTTCTTTCATTCTGTTAAGGAGGACACGATGGAAGTGGAGGAGTTTCTCAAAGAGGCTGCTGTCATGAAAGAGATTAAACACCCTAACCTGGTTCAGCTACTGGGTATGTTGGCCACCCTGTCCATCACATGACTTACTCCCTCGAAATGCCTTTATCAGCACTGAAATCTATGCATGGGTGTATTTCATCAATAAAGGTGATCATTACGGTATGCCTACCAGTAGTCTCTCAAGGCAGACAACTCTTCGCCGTTCAGACCGGAAGGGTGGGCTGACCAATTATGACGCTGTGTTCATGATCATGTATTTTAAGATATCTTTAAAAATATGTGTTTGCATTTACATTTCTGCTAAGCCATAAGGTAGATGGGCTTTGACTAGTTTGATTTACTGTAAGCTTTATTTACGTGACTGCAAATGCGAAACGGAAGTGGTGGGGGACACACTTCTGCTTTATTTTCTTTGCATTTCGGCACTCTCCGATGTACACATTGTTGGGCGGAATCATTTGAAAATTGTGTGAGCCCCAGCAGTCTGTCTCGAGAGACTACAAAGTGTGACCCTAGCGGTGTGTGTGTGTGTGTGTGTGTGTGTGTGTGTGTGTGTTTGTGTGTTTTTTGTGCTAGGGGTGTGCACGCGAGAGCCACCGTTCTACATCATCACAGAATTCATGACGCATGGCAACCTGCTCGACTACCTGAGGGAGTGCAACAGAGAGGAAGTCAACGCAGTGGTGCTTCTCTACATGGCAACGCAGATCTCCTCTGCCATGGAATACTTGGAGAGGAAGAACTTCATTCACAGGTATGCGGAACTACAGCAGTCTCTGACTTTACTTTGGCCCATGTTCAAAAAGCATTGTTTTTTGGGGGGTTCCAAGGCCTTATTTTATACTTAATCGCCACTTTATTAATGATATGCTACACAAGTGATCTTACTTCCCAAAGATTGATGCTGTAGCTGTTGAGGCCCTGGCCTCCTGTTCAGACACTTAACTGTATGTGTGTGTGTGTGTGTGTGTGTGTGTGTGTGTGTGGCTAATCTCACAAACCGCGGGACCAATCATGCCAAACTTTAAACACACTGTCCGCAGTTCCTCCACTCATTTTTCTTTTGTATGCATGTAACTTTCATTCATTTTATAATGGAAGTCAATGGTCAGCTCTGATCGGGCTGAAACCTTGTCCAAGATGTGTCATAGTCGACTGATGTCATAAATGACTTCACAGGCTGATTTCACAGGCTGGCCACATGAAATCCGAGATCCACATTGTAGCCATGCCGTTCTTCTCTTTACCTGTCCCTCCTTCCATACTCCCTCTTTCTCTCCATTCTGTCCAGCTCCTTTTCTCACAGCTCACAGACAGAAAGCCATCTTTTGTCACAGACATACTGAAATGTATCATAGTCAAGAGGCTGTGTTGCAAGATAGCTAGTGTTTGTTCTGGCATGTTTAATGAGGTCCTCTCTAGAGGCAATGATGATTTATGTCTTTTTATATTTGCCAATCTTCGTCCAAATTGTCAAGCCTGTCGAGACTCGGCCCATTACTCTGCTCTACACACAACACGAGTGGAATGCTAACTCTACGATGGATGTTGTGATAAAACACTATTGATTATTGATGCTACACCATACACACACCCATTGAACTTTATTTTATTATAACTATATTGTCTATTTAAACTGGCATAACCTCGAAACATAATTATTAATGTGTCCCATGAAAACATGGTGGATCATGACAAAAATAAATCTGAATTGCACATTATGTCCTTTCTTTGGCTATTCAAAAATAGCAGATATACAAGCTCATATCGCGGCACCGAGTGCCTCGATATGAGCTTGTAGATCTGCTATTTTTGAAAGATCTTGAAAAAAAAAATGTTTAGATTTTTTTTCCAAAAAAAAAAATCCTGTTAGGATTTAGATTTTTTTTAAGAATCGCCTCAGGCCTTAATGGGTTAAATAACTGTATTCTGCTGTATGTCATCTCTGCTCCAGGGACTTGGCTGCTCGCAATTGTCTGGTAGGGGAGAACCACCTGGTGAAGGTAGCTGACTTTGGTCTGAGCAGACTGATGACTGGAGACACCTACACGGCCCACGCTGGAGCCAAGTTCCCCATCAAATGGACTGCTCCAGAAAGTCTGGCCTATAACAAGTTCTCTATTAAGTCAGATGTCTGGGGTGAGCATGCTGAATCTCACTTATATAGCAGCCATCATGTACAAACGTTAATGTATATATCGTCGCCGTCTGCCAGAGACCTTGTATTTCCACCTTTTATGTTTTCTTCATAAACGATTGCCCTATTTATACTTTGTCGTGTGACAGTGTAATGCAAACATAAATCTGTGTGTTTTATAAATATATAACCAATGAAATGTATGAACAAGAGCATGTGACTAATGACTACATTGGATCCATTAGAACACAGGTTCTTTGTTCCAATTTCAGAAAAGTATCGGTTTTGGACCTAAGTATTCTATGCCTAGTTTGTCTTTGTCAGCAGGGAGTCACTTTCATATTGCTTCCTGCAGAAGATGTATGAATTATGTCTTGGGAAACATGGCACAAAAGCCCCTCCGCCATGGTGTTTTTCTTAAATTTGCATAAATCCATTTTACAGTGCCATTACAATTGGTTAATGTCACCGTCATTCATTATTGTGTAAACTTGTGAAGTCAAACCTCTAACTAAGTCTTTGTGACACCTCCAGCGTTTGGTGTGCTGCTTTGGGAGATTGCTACCTACGGCATGTCTCCTTACCCTGGCATCGACCTGTCCCAAGTCTATGAGCTGCTGGAGAAAGACTATCGTATGGACCGGCCAGAAGGCTGCCCTGAGAAGGTCTATGAACTCATGAGGGCCTGTGAGTTGAAGAAATCATAAATCATCTCTATATCCACTTGATTGATAAGATACAGATAAGATGCCGTAGGAGAGAACTCTAGTGATGGTTCACAGAGGGGAAGGTTTCTATTTTCAGTATCTATCTGCTACTGCTCACCCACAACAATGTCATTAAGAGGCGATTCTTTAAAAAAAGCTTTGGGAAAAAAATCTTAAACATTTTTTTTTCAAGATTTTTCAAAAATAGCAGATCTACAAGCTCGTAGCGCGGCACTCGGTGTCGCGCTATGAGCTTGTATATCTGCTATTTTTGAATAGCCAAAGACATCTAAAGTGACACAGATGCGTTCCAGGTATCAATGGGTTAAGAAAAAAAGATTTGCAATTAGATAGTTCTTATATACTTCTCAACGTCAGCTGGAGGATTGATGTACAGACTGATGGGGTGTTTTGGTGTTCACGCCAGGTTGGAAGTGGAACCCTGCAGAGCGTCCGTCTTTTGCTGAGACCCATCAGGCCTTTGAGACCATGTTTCAAGAGTCCAGTATCTCTGATGGTCAGTACTTACTTTCTTTCGTGTATGGAGTCAATATTGTAGCTCCAGCACTCCGAGATGATAAACATTTGCTATATAATACAAGTATCATTATGATAAACATTTGCTATATAATACAAGTATCATTATGACATTGTTTTTTGCTCAGCTCAACTCACACACTCCATGTTGTCAGAAAGTAGCAATGTTTCACTTTTGCTGTTATGTCTGTATGCAGAGGTGGAAAAAGAGCTTGGAAAGAAAGGGAAGAAGGTTTTTCTGGGACCTATCCAGCAGGCTCCAGAGCTTCCCACCAAGACCAGACCTGGACGCCGGAACATGGACAACCGAGACGGAGACAGTCCTGGTGAGACTTGCATACATATACCAGACCAGAGTAGACCTGTTTTCTATGTTTACACCCCTGGTTCAGGGGTGTATTGTCACCCACACCCCGTCTGTGTGTGTATGTCACAGCGATAACTGACAGTTCTAATCCGATTTAGATTAAACTTGGGGGTTGGGTCTCAGAACCTGCGCTATTCATTTCTTTGCCCCAAAATACCATTATACGGTCAAGGTCACAACGCAAAGTAAACAAATTGACCTACAGTATGCTTAGACCTGGCATGTAGCATCATTGTAGCGTCTCTTTCATTTCTTGTTAATCAGTGTGTTTAAAAAAAATGTACTCTTTCCTGTCACTGACTCATTGATTGTTCCCATGTATTTTATGTGCACCCTCAAGACCCCGTGGAGCCAGAGGGGGCTGTATCGTCACCCATGCTACCCAGGAAAGAGCGGCCTCTTCTCGACAGCAGCCCGAGTGAAGACGACCGCTTGTTACCTAAAGGTCAAGATAAGGACAAGACCCGAGGCAGCAGCTTCCTCAACCTCATTAAGAAGAAGAAGAAGAACGCCCCGGCCCCACCAAAGCGTAGCTCTTCCTTCAGAGAGATGGATGGCACCCTAGAGAGGAGGGGCTTAACCCCGGAGCACAGAGATATGGATGGCTTCAACAATGGTGCATCAGTAGCATTAAATGACTCTTTAAACTCTTTAAAGTTCCTTGGTGCAAATAACAATGGGGCAGGAGGCATCGCCAATGGGGCACCCACCTTCCCCGGTCCACTTTTTCCCAGGAAAAAAGGAGCGCCTGCAGCGCCTGGTCAGGGGGTTAAGACGGCTACCACTCCGCCCAGTGAGGAGGAGCTAGTGTCCAACTCCAAGCGTTTCCTACGGTCCTCCTCTGCCTCTAGCATGCCTCCTGGCTCACAGGGCACTGAGTGGAAGTCTGTCACCCTTCCCAGAGACCTTGGTCAGCGGCATTTTGACTCGGGAACCTTTGGGGGCAAGCCGGCACTCCCACGTAAACGGGCCAGTGAGCAGAAAGGGGAGAACACCCCTAGACTGGGAACCCTCACGCCCCCACCACGTCTGCCTAAGAAGGTAGAGGATACACCAGATGAAGTGTTTAAAGACACTGAACCCAGTCCAGGCTCCAGTCCCCAAGCCTTAACACCCAAGCTGGTCAGGAGACCAGGTGGCCAAATGCTGGACAACTCCAGAACCAGTGCTCTACAGGCTGAGCTCCTTAAGCCTGGTCTGGGTGCAGCTCTGGGTGCAGCCGCGGATGAGTGCAGGGCTCGCCGAAACAGACACAACACGGACTCCTCGTCTACAAGGGAGAGAGGAAGGTTCCAGAAGCCCAAGCCAGCCCCGCCTCCACCCCCACCCTCCAATGCCAAATCCGGCAAAAATTCCCGTAGCCCCACTCATGAGTTGCCCTCTCCCTCAGACACCAAAGCCAAGGTCCTTCCCACTGAACCTCACCACCCAACTGTTCCCTGTGACCAAGCCTCTAAGAAGCTGCCTCTGGGCTCAAGCTCCAAACCTCAACCATTAAAGACCTCTGCCTCCTCCACCTCAGTGTCCACCTTCACCTCCAGCCAGAGCATGGGTGGCTTCTCCTCCCTCTCTTCAGCGGGCGACCAGACCTCCCCCACTGCCTTCATCCCCCTCATGAATACCCGACGTTCCCTCCGCAAAACGGCGCCCCGCCAGCCAGCCGAGCGCACGCCCAACTCGGCTGTGACACGGGAGATGGTGCTAGAGGGCACGGAGCTGCTTCGCGCCGCCATTGGTCGCAACTCTGAGCAGACGGGCAGCCATAGTGCTGTACTGGAGGCTGGCAAGAACCTATCGAAATACTGCATCAGCTATGTGGAGTCCATTCAGCAAATGAGGAACAAGTTTGCCTTCCGTGAGGCCATCAACAAGCTTGAGAGCAGCCTGCGTGAGTTGCAGATCTGCCCCAATGCCACTGGGGGCGCCAGCGCCCAGCAGGACTTCAGCAAACTTCTTTGCTCTGTCAAAGAGATCAGCGACATTGTTCAGAGGTAGCACCACAGACCCCTCGACCTTACAAGAGAGGAAACTTGAACTGATACAGAACTGTATGCTTACTATCCATCTCTCTGGGTAACTGCATGAACCATGGTTGTTATGATTATAATATGGCCCATGCTGATGTCGCTGGAGAGTACATGATAGAGCATGGTAGTGTTACAGCAGAGTGTTGTAGATTTACACTTTGTAGTACACTTCAAAACGCTAAAGCCTGTGGTTACTGTGCGTGGAATCAAAGGAATCATTCTCTAAAGCCTGTGGTTACTGTGCGTGGAATCAAAGGAATCTTTCTCCAGACGTTTTCAAACTGAGTTGAATATAAAAACATTAACTATGAATGGACATGATGTCTAGTGGCCTTACTGAGAGGCCTGGGGCCAATTCTGCATCAACATGACTTTTCACCAATCATTTTTTTGAAATGATCATGTCTTATGTTTTTAGTTGTTTATCCTCTATGATGACACTACTAGTTAAAACACTTTCACATTCATTTCTACTGTCAGTGTGTTACATTTGGCATTGTTGCCATTGACAATGTGCAAAAACAACCCTAAACCTCGCTATGTTTGAGGATGCCTTTAGCTCTAACATTAAAATATCTAATCTCATACTTTGCCTTTCAACCTGTAAGATTTAGGGAGCTTCTGGAATCGCACAATGTGTGCATAGCCTAATGTCACACTAGCCACATCACCTTTGCCCGTAGCTTGTACCATTTATTTCTTGTCAATGCATTGTGACTCCTCTGCAGATTGTGTGATATATATGAATGATGGTAACGAGTGCCTGTGGAGACGAGTGCCTGTGTGTCAGTATTTAGTCTGAATGAATGTGTATTGCAGTATTTGCAATTATGTGCCATAAAGGAATGATGGATGCAAGCCTACTAGATGGATTGAACACTTTTTACTTCTCAGCACATGTTGGCAATAAATAATAGTGCCTTAAACACTATCTGTAGTACTAGGTTTTATAAAAGAAAAGTTGCCACCTTAACCACTTACGCCCTTACTTTATACTTCTGGTATCACACTAAAATAGCCGATCTACAAGCTCACAACGCGCCACGAAACGTTATGAGTTTGTAGATCTACTATTTTTGCTATTTTGGAAATGTTTTGAAAAGTGTTCACCTATGACATACCCAAAATAGGGTTGCCTGTTGAAAGTGGTTAAGAAGTGCAACAATGTGGCTTAGGTTAACGGTAGCCTTGTTAATCTGTCTCTGTTGGACTGAATCATCTGATCTGTAAACCAAACACCACTGTCTCCAGTCTACACTGGAGGGGGAACCAGGGTGCAGTGTCAGGGACTCCACGGATCTGAATGTTGTTTTTTCTGCTGTCCTCAGAGTGAGTGCTTACCTGTTTTTATGACTTTTATTCAACATTATCTACAGTACACACACCAGTCACAAAAGCCATCAGTAGCATCTTTGCCTTAACACACACACACACACTTTCTCTCTCTCACTGTTGGTTCTGTTGAGAGAAATCGGACTGAATTCACAGTGTTTCCCCTACCACTGAACAGGCTTCTAGAGAGAGCTTAGTTTGTGTTGCTCTCAATTGGGATTTTGGTGTGATGGTTCAAATGCTGTTTCAAAGGTCTTTTACACCCCAGCAAAAAAGAAAACACAAAATAAAAAACCTGGGGGAAACACTGGACTTAAATGTAACTGTGTGGATGATACCTGTCACTTGCTGTCTTACAAGATTTTAACCAAGCTGACCATTATAAACTGTAAAAAAAAACAAGCAAATCAAAATTCCACTGTATATGTTCCTTGTACACACTTCTGTATCTCTTGTGGGAACAATATATTATTCAACAGTATTTGTGCTGTACCCCACGCCCCATGTGCCCAGCCCTGTCTGACTGCGATGCCTGAGGACACAAGTCGACCACAAGTTGCCTTGATTTCAACATAACATGGTACTGTCAATGTTGGCTCATGCTTAGTCTTTTTAATCTCTTCCCCCTTACCAATCATGCCACTACTTCTCTTTTGCATCCGAGCCTTTTCACTTATTTTGTAGAAAGTTGTGCCTTTGTTTTCTTTTTACATTTTTTTTTGTAAATACATAATTTCTTTTCGTCTTTGTTCCTCACTCTAGCCTTGGTGCAATTTTTGTTGCAATAAAATACAAAGCAATTGTGCTACTTGAAATATATTACAGCCTTTGGTGTGTGTCTTTTTTGTTTTGTTTTGATGACTCTTACTATTGGTGATCGTGAGGCCAGCCATGTCCCAGTTGTAGATGTCTTTGTTTGCTGGTGTGAAGAAGCATTCCTACAACTTAATTGTCACACACTAAAAACGTGCATTGAATTAGAAGACCTCCACCAGTTCCTCAGAGTAGTGTCATAAATGGGTCAGACAGTGGGTTTGGTAACCACTTATACATATCTCGGTTACATTATTGACAATCGTCTGAAATTTTATTTCAATACTGAAATGGTATGCAAGAAAGGTCAGCAGCGCTTATGTTTAACGAAGCTAGCTAAATTTCAGGTTGATAAGTCCTATTGATTTTGTTCTACAGGGCTTTCATAGAGTCTGTAATTTTCTTTGCTGTTATTTGTTGGTATGAAAACCTTGGCGTAAGACAGAAAAATTACCTTAATGGGTTTGTGAGTGGGGCTAGTAAGATTGCGGGGATACAATTCATATATATGACAAGCAGATGCTTAAAGTGGCTTCTCACAGCTCTCCTCCCTTAAAGGGTAAGACCACTTTGGTAGAGGTTTGGGTTGTGTAGTTACCTTGCCATGATGTAACCCCAAAGGTGGGCAAGAAATCAAAAATAATTGCTCCATTGATTAGAAATTGATAATTCAAAAATATGCTCCTCATTGACTTACATTGTACGGTAAAACAGCTCTCAAAGTCACTCTTTTAGCACATAAATGAACCCAAACATAGCTGATTCAGGCAATATAGAACATCACCAAACCCAGTACTGTTTGTTTTTTTAATAAAAATGTCAACTTCCTGTTGATTTTACTATTTGAAGATCTGGATCCGGATCCGCGGATCATCAACATTGTGCCTTTCTTTGTTTCTGATAAGCCTACATTCTACAATGTATTTGATATTACCTTTATATTATTTAATAAATTATGCATTTCATCCTCTATATATTGTCCAGCAACCTTTATGATAAAGGCGAAAAACGATAGTAAACCCGTAGGAGCCTGATTGCTCAGATGCCGAAGATCCTGTACTGGGATTCAATCCCATGACCTTGTGGTCTGAAGTCAAGAGCTCTTCCAGCAGAGCTAACCAAGCACACTAACTTTCGTACATTGGCATTACATGAACGTGGTGGGTCATTCCACCAAATTAATTAAAGCCATTTGGCTCATGCACTTTACAAGTGAGCTTATTGTCAGCAACAGCCAAGAACACAGGAGTCTATCCCTGTTACATATCTGTGTATTTAAGAAGGGTGCTATTTATTATAATTATTGCACAGTGTTTGGTATGCACCCTGACCTTCATTCATTCAGCTCAGGTCCTGCTGTGGAGGAGACCTGGCAGCCACTGATTGGCTAGGGCTAGGCACCTTCAATCAGACTGGACCAATCACTGAAGAAGGCCTCCTATTTAAGAGCTGTCAGCAGCTGTGTGCATTGGCAGTGTGTAACATGCTGGCCATGGTGTTACACACTGTCCATGGAGATGGTGCTCAGGGAAAGTTTGGTCTAAATGTGGTGTCCAAAAGTTTGGTAACACCACGTTCTTGACATGCACCCTCCTGGAATTGTTGAACCCGCTCATGTTCTGTTTTGGTACATCCTGTTTGTGAAAATGTTGAACTTGCTGAGAAGACATGTTAAAATGAAGAGTTTCGGGGCAGCCTTCGGCTGACCGATTGTTAGATTACTTGTTAAGCAGTTTCATTTGATTCCTCCATAATACAACTCTGTTTGTGATTTTTGCCTATAGAGCTACTGGCACCAGTTTCTTGTACAAAGCCAACTTTTGATATAGTTTAGATTTAGAGTAGTTAGATTAGAGTAGAGTTCTCTTGTAATTTTCATTTTTGTGTAGATAAGGTTAGTAAGAGGTTTAAAAGTAAGGATAGGTTTTAGCTAGGTTTATTTGGTTATTGCTTTGTGCTGGGGCTCATTTTCTGTGTATGTCTAAAAGTTAAATTCTTGTCTTGAAAATTGTCTATTTGCAAATTCATTGTATGTGCAAATTCATTTCAAACCTAAAAAGAAACCAAAGGAAGGTCATACAATAAAACACCATTTCACTTGCCAACTTTATGTCGCAATCCTTCACTCCTAGACTATTACAGCACTAGACCCCATGGAGACAGACACATGCTGATTTGCCATTTCCAGGATTTGATTTGAGTCACGAGTCCCAAGACTCAAGACCCAAAAGAGTCTTGAGTCGAACGCCTTAGATCCAAGTAGGCATCAAATTTCTCTTTTGGGCCTTAAGTCCCAAGACTCAAAGGCCCAAAAGAGAAATTTGATGTCTACTTGGATCAAATGCGTTCGCGGGAGTAATTGGTTCGACTCAAGACTCTATTGGGTCTTGAGTCGAACCGATTACTTAATATTTTGGACACAGCTGGTTTCTGCCCGACAGCACAGCTATACAGTAGGCTACTACTGTCAGGACTTGACTGTGACAAACTGATTATTTGTATTGATAATTTATCATTTGTATATAAACGCAATGAGATTATTCTAATGATGCTTAATCTCTAAATATATTATTTTGTGACAGTGTGAATACCAGACTGGTACATTTTTTGTATTTAACTGAATAAATTGTTCAGTTTGATTACAATTCATATTTATAGCCTTATACAGTTTCCATACTGTTAGCTGATACATAAAGATGTTCCCTTAATTGTGTCTTGTGTCTCTTTGTGATTACAGTTGGTTGATGAACCATAATTATTGTATTTTAGTCATGTTTAATTCTTGGTTATTACTCCATCAATCGTTCTGTTTTTGTTGCTTAATCATTTTAAATAACGCTCACCTTATTTTAACTGAAGCGTTTGTTGTTCCCTTCAGATTGTTGTGTTGACATCCGTCACATCTTAAATAAACAGCTTTTAAAAAGACGTTTCGTGTATGTGTGTTTGGGGTATGTATGTTTGATTGAGTGTTTAACCCTCTTTTTGGACAGACTGACTAAAAAGACAAAAAACTGCTGTTTGGACGTCATCTAGTGTCCATCAGCAGACACTACATCTGTCTGAGGATATGGGTGTAAAATGTATTTCAGATGTCCCGGTGGAAAAGTGACGCATGTGCATACTCTCTATTGATTTTATCCCACTGTTAGGGTTGTTTTATATATTTTGTTTAAGACTTACAGTAGGCTGCCTTGCCCCACTGGAATAAACAGTGACTGATATGAATTAATAATATACTGGACCATACGTAAAATGAAGAATACCTTTTGATGTTAGTGACATTTTATTACAAATGAAAATAAAAATAAGAAACAGTGCAGTATACGTTTTCGTATAGCAGCAATTTTGCATGTACAATATAAATATAAATATATTGTCTGTCGGGCGGAAACCTCATTATGGCCAAAACTGTAGGGGTGTTTTTTTGGGACGAGCTATTCCGCAAATGGTAGATAAGCAAACTGAAAACAGGCTAACGACTAGCCTCAGATAACATGCTGAACCCGCTGAGGCTGCGTAATGCTATCGTCAAAGATGTTTAATTTAGCAAGATACGCATTCTCCAGTTTACCTCCCGTTTCTGCGTGACGTAGTTGGACTCCAACTTGCTTCCGGTCTCCTAAAAAGGCGTGTCCACCAACGTCACGCAGAAACGGGAGGTAAACCGGAGAATGCGTATCTTGCTAAATTAAACATCTTTGACTGATAGCATTACGCAGCCTCAGCGGGTTCAGCATGTTAACTGAGGCTAGTCGTTAGCCTGTTTTCAGTTTGCTTATCTACCATTTGCGGAACGCTCGTCCCAAAAACACACCCCTTACCGCTGCGGGTAACGGCGACCCCGGCCCGGAGTCGCCCGGAGTCGGCCCGCCTTATACAGTTTCCATACTGTTAGCTGATACATAAAGATGTTCCCTTAATTGTGTCTTGTGTCTCGTGTCTCTTTGTGATTACAGATGGTTGATGACCCATAATTATTGTATTTTAGTCATGTTTAATTCTTGGTTATTACTCCATCAATCGTTCTGTTTTTGTTGCTTAATCATTTTAAATAACGGTCACCTTATTTTAACTGAAGCGTTTGTTCCCTTCAGATTGTTGTGTTGACATCCGTCACATCTTAAATAAACAGCTTTTAAAAAGACGTTTCGTGTATGTGTGTTTGGGGTATGTTTGATTGAGTGTTTAACCCTCTTTTTGGACAGACTGACTAAAAAGACTAAAAACTGCTCTTTGGACGCCATCTAGTGTCCATCAGCAGACGCTACATCTGTCTGAGGATATGGGTATAAAATGTATTTCAGATGTCCCGGTGGAAAAGTGACGCATGTGCATACATACTCTCTATTGATTGTATCCCACTGTTAGGGTTGTTTTATATATTTTGTTTAAGACTTACAGTAGGCTGCCTTGCCCCACTGGAATCGGGCAGAAACCTCATTATGGCCAAAACTGTTACTTTTCAGCATAAACATTCTAAAGCAACGAGGTCTACCTCTTCTTGGATAGTTACTCTATCAGTGGTGTAAAGTAACTAAGTACATTTACTCAAGTACTGTACTTAAGTACACTTCTGAGGATACATTTTACTTCCTCGTATGATTCCGGGGAGACATCAAATTTCTCTTTTGGGTCTTGAGTCAAGACAGAGGATCCCGCGGAGACATCAAATTTCTCTTTTGGCTCTTAAGTCCCAAGACTGAAGACCCAAAAGAGAAATTTGATGTCTCCCCGGGATCCTCGTGTCGACTCAAGACTCTTTTGGGTCTTGAGTCTTGGGGCTCAAGGCCCTAAATGTAATTCCTGGGAACGCCACTGTTCCATGACCTGCTGCAGTGCTGCTGTTCAGCCACAGAGAAGACATTTTGACATCGCCAGTCCAGGGTGAATAATAAAGTTTGACTGTGTTCCTGACGTTGTCTTGCGAGCCTTCCAGTTTAGTAGACCTTGTATTGTGAATTTGTGCTTCCATGTACTGTTGTTCACTTGTTCTCATCTCTTACTAAATAAAGTACATCAATCAATCAATCAAGATGAAACAATGGGAGAAAGAAAAGCTGTTAATCTTGACATTCAGGCCTGGGCTGCGGCGTGGTGGTCCAGGCACCCTAGGCTACAATGCCAGCGTGACAGCGTGTTCGAGTCCCGAATCCCGATGACATTTACTGCATGTATATTATTATTATTACAAGGAGTGGAGCAGTCCAAATGTCCCATCCACAGCCACCCCGCCCCCACCCATACCTGCCAACCTAATTATGGAATAGCAGATCTACAAGCTCACAACACATTGCAATCCGTTGTGTGTAATGGTGTAATTGTCAGGCTTTCAGCTTGGAGATTCCATGTTCAAATCCCAGTCCTCCAACAGTTGATGGAGTGCTTTAAATTTTCGAAGGCTAAAATACAAAAGAACAACTCAAAAGCACTAGAAGTTAAATCTGGGGTTGAACAGGAAAGTTACAATATTATGCAGCTTTAAATGCTGAAGTATTTCAACTTTACAAACTGAAGGCTACCATACAACATAATGTTTCAACAATACTTGGAGACATCTGCTGAGTCACTGAGCGATGGTGTAATGGTCTCATGCACATTTCTTACTGCCCCCAATCAAAGCAGTCAAGAATTTCTACATGCACTATGGAACCGTTGTAAAAGTACTGTATTTTCCTTAGTTGGGACTAATATTACAGGTTTGATTGTAGTAGGCTATTTTACAGAGTCCGTATATACCAAAGATTGCTAAACCAACTGTTAATAATGTAAATTAGGAATATGCTGGTCTCCTATGAATCTGAATAGACAGGCAGTTGTGTGGAGGGGAGGGGGCTGAGTGTAATGAACACAGGACACAATGTCACAAAGTATGTATAATGTATTTCTGTCTAGAGCATTTTATTGTTATTAAAATCAAAATGTCAACATTTTAAAATCATATACACGCAAGAACGCATTTAAATGTTAGCACAGCTCCTTCAAAATTTATACATATGTACTTTTTTTAATCTTTTTTTTTTTTACTTGTGGACAGACAAAAGCAAGTGGTCACTCAGACAGCAGAGGTGGGACACAGGAAAAGGAAGAACCATCGCAAGCCCCTCCCACCAACTAATAAACCAATCCCCACTCCCCAAAATTAAGACGGCAATGCAGGCGTAGAGGAGCTATGACATGGTAAATAAGAAATACAACATACTGAGAATAAACCTAACACTTAGGAAAAGTGCCACATTCTCCACTCCACCTCCTACAGAATTAAGAGAGGAATCGGCTTTGATATAAATATCGATTTGCACACCATCCAACTTACGAACTCCCTTCTTCCCTCCTGTACCCAAACTGACTAAGGATGAGTGAAAATAAAAAGATTAAGGAATCACCAGGTTTCACTAGTGTGCAGAGAAGGGTGAGTGTCTGTCCATTACATACATTTATTCATAGAAACTATGTTACAGAATTTCCCAAGCATGAATTACAGGCAACCCACTACCACATCAACTGTACATGTCTCAAGAGAGCCAGCAAAGGTTTTCCATCTCCCAAGTAACATGGTCATCACCAATAGTTAAAGCAATATATATACACAGCTGTCCAATCAGGGAATCAGTCTTTATGGTACAGGGAAAAAAAAATAACTTTGAACATAAATCTAGATTTCAACAAATCTGTCCCATTGCGGGATCGGTTTAGGTAGGGCATGCTGCTTGGTGTTTTATTAAACAAGCCTACTGGGGAGAGAGGACAGAGGAACAGCCGTCCAAATGAATGATAAACTCTTCAGCGCAGATACACACAATATACAGGCATATCCGAGTTCATTATTACATCCTAATAGGCTCCTAATACGCATTTGTTAGGAAACTTCAACTCTTTGTTTTTTTTCCAAGCAGCTTCTGCTTGCCACATCTCCTGTGTTACATATAGTTCCTGTTTTATTATCCACAGAAGTATCACAATTATTGTAAAAGGGTTGGTTTATTTAACAGAAGTGAGTCCGACAGCAGTATGTAGAGCAAGCGCAGCAAACCCAAAAAGATTAACAGTAATAGTAATAATATTAACATTAATCAATACAATAAGGCAACAAACAAACAACATAAAATGCTGGTAAAGACATACAGATTCTATTGATATGAATGAGGAGGGGGAGGAGGAGAGGGGGGGGTCCGGTGCAAAGAACATGGCGATCGGAAGGAATCCCTCCCAAAAAAAAAAGAAATAAAAGAAACATCTTTGTTTAAAGTGTCATTTTAACTTAGTCAATGAAACCCACACACATTCTCTCACACACGCGTTGGAAAAACACCCACTGTCCTTTCCTGTGACGTTATGGTGGAAAAGAGAGGAGCCATCACAGGAATTTGTGGGGAATTCCTTGTCTCCTTGGTTTTGTTAAAGGTGTCTCTTGACAACATGAAGGGTTTCACATACTTTGTTGTGCACGGTATCGCACACCCAAAATAGCGGATCTACAAGCTCACAGCACATCGCAAGCTTGTGGATCTGCCGTTTTCGTTGAACGACACCGGCATGCAATGAAGTATAAATCTGGCTTCAGTGTTTCCACTTGGGACACAAATTCACTTTCTACATACCAAGCAGCAGAAAGTGGCTTCAAATTAAAAGACTGGAAACCCACGAAAAAGCTCAATTTAACACAGATTTGACCCATTTTGGGGGCATCTGCTAAAAGCACATACTGTACACAGTCATTTGTGAGCGACAGTGTGCCTACGTAATACATTACGCAATTTCCTTCGCTATCCAATCCTGCGACTAGGACAGAAGAATGAACTGTAATGAGGGAGAGCTGTATCGCACGCACGCATACGCACGCACGCATACACACACACACACACACACACACACACACACACACACACACACACACACACACACACACACACACACACACACACACACACACACACATCTTACTTCAGTTCAATGATTACAATGCTAAAATCGGGAAACCATGCGGGGGGGGGGGCATCAGGGGTCAAGGGAAGAGTATCAAGATAGTTCAGTGGCCTTAAGATCTAATTCATAATTATATGGATGGAACTTGCATCTAGCTTTAAAAAAAAACATAAAAAAGAAAAACAAATCAATAAACAGTCTGTTTATTGTTACTGTATGGAAATAACATCTATCTAGGTCAGTAACCGATGTGATGTGTTCTGAGTTGTGGCGTCTAGGATCCAATGGCAGATGAACTAGACCAAAATGGTGTGAGGAGCAAGAGTGGAGGAGAGACAGGAAAATGGTAATGCACAAGCTGTAAAGAGAGGAGGACCGAAGCCAGAGACACAAGTCGAGTGAAGGTGGAGTGGAGACAGACAGGTGGAGAGGGAGTGGGGGGGGGGGGGGGGGGGGGGTGTAAGTCCACACAGTCCAGCCCAGGTCAGAATCCATCCCCTGTGCCTTCCCTCCACGGCCCCGTTCTCATGCAGCTCCTGGTGCAGTAGGGGTGGGGGAAGGGCGGTGTGGAGAAATGAGTAGAGGGGATGGCAGAGAGGGCAGAGGGTGGGTAAGAGAGACGAAAAGAGTGAGGGAAGGGCGAAGGCGGTCGCTTGGTTCATTAGCAGCCGCAGCCTTCCCTCTGGGGCTGTGGTTCGCTGGTTAGCCGGCCGCCCTGGGGGGCCGAGGGCTTATGTTGGACCCCTGACTCGGCGGCATTCAGGTCCAGGCTGCCATCTTGGATGTTCTGGTAGATCTTCTTGGCAGCCTCCAGGAAGGCATCTTCGACATTCTCACCCCTAAAGACGGGGGGGAAGGAAAGAAATGTACACATGCAAGGTGAGAGATGAGATACGGCAAGGAGTGAGCTGTGCAATGGAGTGATTAAGTACCCCAAATGCCCATTCTGGTTCTAGAGTAGCACACACTGATAAAACTGACTTACGTTTTTGCACTGGCTTCCAGGAATAACAGACCTGTGGGACATTACACATAAGATGGTGTCAGACGCCACAACGAGGTAAAATAATTTCTCCAACAGCCAAGTCTTCATTTGCTTTCTTTATCTCAGCGAAATGTACTCTTACAAAGATCCCCCCACAATCTTGAAGCTTTCTGCTTTAAATGAAATATTTTCATATTTCATTTAAAAAGATTTTTTTGCTTCTATTGAGACAAAAATCAAACACATAATCTAGATCGCCCATCTTCGATTGTACAATGAATTAACAAATTACAATTAAGCTGTGTCGTGTCCCCATTCTGGATATTTTTATACAGTACATTTTGCACACACTGGTCTCTCTTTAAAAAAAAAATCACCATGCCAATCTACAGTGTAGTATATGTTCTACTTATGTACCACATCACCCCTTTAGTGAGAGCGTGGTGGGCAGCATTTTAGTCTATAAAAGCTCTTCTAAGCCCTTTCTCACCGTTCTCCTCAGCAAACTGCTTAGCCTCCTCATATGTGACATCCCTCTGGGCCTCCAGGTCAGCTTTGTTCCCTATGAGAATGATCACCTGAGGAGAAGAGGAAAATTACAGTTCATTTTGATAGCAACGTGCCCAGGGGAAATCAAGTTTGCACAGTCACATACAGTCATAGCAAATCAAGTACAAAAAAAATTAAGGAAGCAAATAAAAACTCATAAATGTTCTTGTGCAATCTTTTTCTTATTCAGCAATGCTGTGCTTCATACTGTACAGTTACACACATTCACACCAGGGGGCAGCCCAGTATAACCAGTCCTAACCTGATGGCCACTGAGCAGCTGCACTGGATCACTTTTGAAGTGCCGTGGTACTTGGAAGTCATTCTGAGGCCAATTTCAAATGCATGAGGTTTTAAATCAAAGGGAGGCATGGTCTGCAAAGTGTGGCCTTGAGGCTCGTGAGGCGCACCTGAGTGAGCATTTAGGTGAGCCAGTGCCTGCGCCAAGCAACTGATGGCTACCAAACCGTGGTGGACGAAATAGGTTATCAAGTGAACCAAAACAAATCACAGCAATGGGGGATGTGTTTTTTTGTGTTGGAAAAGCATTGGAAGCATACACATGCCTTTGACAATGGCACTTCCAACGGTGGGTGTTGAGGGAAGGGTGAGTGTTGCTCATTCACTTCCCACCCCGATTTCACTGCTGGTCCTGCAGATCGAATAGCTAACCTTTCAGTAACAACCTGGCTTCTTTAAACTTTAGGCCACTGCTGTTATGTTGCCAATCAAAACTTTGCATAGCAGTGGATTATCGTGATTATACAACTTAGAACCTCCCAATGAATTCAAATTCAACTGCGTTATAATTGTCTTTTTGGCTGTTAGAAAGTATTGTTTTGTATGTTTATATGTACCGGTAACTGTCTTGACCATGATGATGGATGGAACCAAATGTGTATTAAACACTGGTGGTATATTTATGTAGCATAAGCACTCTGATTAACTATTTGGCTAAATTGTTCTAACAATAGCCCTGGTTACAAGGACACTTTTATTCCATTCTGATTGAAATCAATCTGATTAAAGGTTTTGGGTCACCTGTTTACATGGGATGTGATCTAATCCGATTTGGAGTATACATACACCTGTTTTCAATCTGATTAACTGTGACGCAAATGATGAAATACATTGCATTTCCCCGTATACATTAGTAACAATATATATAATAATATATAATGAAAATCTTTATGGTTATGTCTGAGTCATAGTGACGTGGCCCTGGCTATACAGTATATGGGCCTATCGGGTCTGTTTATGGATATGTCAGAGTGACGTGGACGTGGTACGCCTGCCCGCCCTCCCATTAGCCAATTTTAATATAGGATATTTATCCAATGAAAAGTATTAAGAGCTTGTGACTAAATAATAACTATAGTTCCATTGGAACACGGTTTATTTTTTCGATTTCCTCAACCGTTTTGGATATACAAACACATTTGAGCTTCAGCAGTCATGCAACTGTAAATTTCTTTCTCCATTGAAGCAAGCAGTTAATATTTCTGAAAACAGCTGTGTATAAAACATTTTCCTATCGTCTTTATACCAGAAAATCATAGCTGCAACAGTCAGGACATGGGATTTCATGGAAACTGAAAGTGCACAGGGCTCAGTAAATGAGAGCAGTATGATTTAGAAGTAATCATATTGACAAAGCAATCCAATTTGTGAAATGGACAGGGCCAGGGATTCCAAGAAAGTTCACCACAGCGACAGAATGAGATTGGAGAAACAGAGGAAGAGTGGAGAGGGAAACACAAAGATAGTAAGAACACAGATTTCACATCACATGAGTAAAAACTAAAGGATTGAATATTCTATTTTTATATTGGAATTGCCATTTCATATGCACACTGTATACATTTCCTCTGCTTGTTTTGGTAATCTTGTTCCCATTTATTTATTATATTTGTGTACACAACATACAGTGAACCCTCCCATGCTCTCTTGAAAGAGAAACTGTCACTCACTCACTGTATGTTTATTTACACATGCTCATTAGACACATTTATTAATGGATTAACCCACAAAATAAACTATTTTAAAAAACATCCAACTTCACTTTATAGTCATTTGACAAGTTTACAGGTGTAAAAGGGTGAAAGAGGGGTGAAATTATTTTAGTGAAAGCTACCCACAAATTGCATTTTCATTTTAACCCATTTAGACCTGAGGCCTTCTAAATTCTAACCCAAGTTTTCAGAAACAACTATTTTTTATTCAAATAATTTTTTTAAATGTCCTGTTGCTATATACAGTACATAGCAACATCTAAAATGACAGATGCTTTCCTGATTTTAAATGGTTAAAGGGTATAAATATCACAAAGTCTAGTAGTCAGTCATACTTCTCAATATTTATAATTATGACAGAATGTCATGGACTGATAGGTTTATACATCATTCCAGTAGTTTCACTAATAGTGCACCCTTTTGCTTACATTTACTACAAAAGAATAATGGGATGGCTGCTCAAAACGTTTGTTGCCAGTCTACCATTTCGACTCAGCTGGTCATAGAATAATATACTAATAATAATACTGGTGGAACACTTTGTGCAAGCCAGTAATGATACACCAGAGACCACAAACCAGGAAACATGCTAATGCAGCAACTTGGGAAACTCACATGAATCAAAGTTCACATTTATATCAGTATACTTACAGTATTAGGGTTGGTGAGGTTTCTTGCATCCGTCAGCCAGCTACTGAGGTGGTTATATGTGCTTCTCCTAATGTGACACAGAAAAAGAAACACAAAAAGACATATACTACTATGACAGCTGGTAAAATATAAAACACAATGTGACAGTCCTGGGGAAGGATCAATAGGTTGACAGTAGCATTAAGTAACAACTGCTATAGTATGTTTGTGCCTCATGGCTATTACAGTACACACCACCTTTAGACTACATGTCATCTACATGTCATAATTTGGTGCTTGGGCAGATACCTTTGCACCCTCATGCTGGCGCTGAAGGCAGCCTTTTGGGTACTATATTGATGCTGAAGGAATGCGGACCATGTTGACTCAATGCGACATGCGTTTTGACATGAAGGTTAGGCAGAGCTTATCCGTGGCCAAGTCATACCATAGACTATAAAATTGGTACCCAATGCCTCCCTGCACGTTGGAGAGGTTAGCTCACTGAAAGAAAACTACAAGCGGAATGCGGTGGGGTCAACCACGGTGGTCATTTCCTATTGGTTGACACCTGCTCAGACGCGTTGAAAGCCACTCGTGTCAATGTCGTCAACGTGCCGCAATGGGAAACTCCACCCCTTTGCTCCCATAGAACGGAATGAATCGGGGAATCGTGTGACTGTGCCCTAAAAGGTTACAAACGGACCATGTTTAGTCCACATTCCATCGGCGAATGGTCCACATTCCTTCGGCATCAAAATAGTATGCAAAAGGTTGCCCGCAGTGTCGGCATGTGCACGGCTGCACGCTAGGGGTGTGCCGATACACTAATTTCACGAAACGATACGATACGATATTTGGCTCACAACTTCGATACGATTTCGATACGATACGATAGCACTTTTTTTATTATGAAAATATATGGAGGAGAAAAACTTGTAGCTTTTCAGCTACAATAGCCGTTTTGAATCCAAATAGTATGACACCTGACCCGGAAAAAAAACATGTTGTCACTCTTTTCACTTCGGGGCCGTTTGCATGCCTGATTATTATGATTGTAAAAAAAAAAAAAAAAAAAAAAATTTTTTTTTTTTTTTTTTTCAAAAACGATATTTTTTCCCCCCAAAACGATACATATCGTCGCGAAAACGTATCGCGATATATCGCGGGACGATATATCGGCACACCCCTACTGCACGCCAAAGACACCTGCTTAAGAGGCAAAATATGATGTCGAGTAAGGCATGTGAACAGGCTGCTTTAGTAGATACCATTTCTGTGACTACGAAGGCCTTAACGGGGACACTGGGTGTGGACCGGACAGACATTCCCCATGCTGAGCCGTGTTTACTTAGCAAGCCACTGATACCATCTCACAGTTTGGATAAGGAGGAGGGAGTCGGGGCCATAAGAAAGACTGGCCATGTTTGTTCAGGGGGTTTTACTACCAGTGGGGGTAGTTATCAGATGCTTTTGCCGCTGCCTATGTATTGTACAATAGGTGGACAGAGGCACTGAGGAAACAAAAAGCTAGAGGCAACCTATGTTAAGTGAATGCACATGCAAACAACAAGCCAATACCTGGTGATGTCATAGACCATGAGAGCCCCTGCAGCGCCACGGTAGTAGGAGCGGGTAACGGCCCTGAAGCGCTCCTGGCCCGCTGTGTCCCAGATCTGGAGCTTGATCTTCTGTCCGCTCACCTCAATTATCCTAGTACCGAACTCCACGCCAATTGTGTGGGGGCAGTCTGCCATGACTGTGGAACACAGGAATGAAGATACGGTCAAGTGTATAGCTGGTGATTAATTATGAAAATAATATTGGTTGTTGATCCGTTTGCATTCATCCCTAGAAGAATCTTCTTTTTCCACTGCAGAATAATAAAAAGCAAAAACACAAGTGATTCCTTTTTTTTTTAAGTTAAGTATTTCCATCTACCATTTTCTACCTACATTATTTGAACTAGGAAAACCTGGGTTGCAACACATGAGTAATAACATTCCCAACCCCCTAATCTTCATTGTGAGCCAACAGCAGATGGAGACAGCAGCAGTCTCCCAAATGATCATTCAGACAGTTGTATCCATCTACATCATTGTCGCTGTCGGGCAGAAACCTCTTATGTCAAAATTTCAACTGAAAACATTTTTTCATAAATGAATGCCCTCCTTGATCATACTACAGTGTCACACAAAAATAGCAAATCTGCAAGCTCGAAACAAAGCGACGCGTTTTGAGCTTGTAGATCTGCCACTTTTGATGTTTTTGAATTTGAATCCTGAAAATTAACAGTTTTGGACATATGAGGTTTCCACCCGACAGAGACGTCATACCATCAATGGCAGAGCAACTACACTTGACGACACTTATCCGGAGTGTTTTCTAAAGCAGTTCTGTCGTGTGTGTTTCTAGTCTTTGAGCCATGCAGGATGCGCTGGTGGATGAATGTAAAGCCCGATTTATACATAGTTGCGTGCCAGTGATCGTGCACCGAAAATAGCCAATCTACAAGTTCACAACGAGACAAGGCGAGATGCTTTGTGAGCTTGTAGATCCGCGCCACCATGCACACAACCAAGTATAAATTAGGCATGATACGGGAGCACAGCATCTGGCTTGTCAATAGCGGCATAAAATGTGACTAGATGAGGTGAATAGTAATGGGAGGCTGCAGCTGACACATACACACACTCAATGAAGAGTCTCTCACACTTGAGCTCACATTCGACTTCTCTTGAACGTCTCACTTCCCCTGATATAAAGAAATCTAAGAAATGAAAGCCTCTCCAGTGAAACCTGGCATCCTCGCATACAAAGAAGAAAATTAGCCAGTAGAAAATGAGGAACAGTACTTACATTTCTTCTCTGTGAATTGATGAAGCAAACACGACTTCCCTACCCCCATGTCCCCTGTGAAAAGACAAGGCAGAACGCAATTGAAAAGGACAGACGATTAGGGCGTTCTCACACCAGCCTCGTTTAGTCCGGTTGAATAGAACTCTAGTGTGTTTTGTTTACCCCTTGGTACGGTTTGTTAAGGCAGGTGTGAAAACTGAATCAAACTCGGGTAAGACCAAAACAACCACACCAAGACCCTTTTGAGAAGGTGGTAACTTCAGAATAACCTTCATAACTCATGGTGGCATAACATTTACTGATGACCATGCATCTGTGATTAGAGCCAGCTTCAGGGAAAGTTGATTAAGCTTTTGCAGAGATCTGGTACAGTCTCCTCACAGAGCTTTTCAATTCCAAGTATTCAATGTATCCATCTACTGTATGTGATTAACACTGTGGTTTCACATGCACGTTTGTCAACACCACGATGTGAACCCGCAGTGAACGAATGTCCGGTTGGATGCTTCATCTTCAAATGCGTATGCAATGTTTTGTCAATTTGGCGTTGCGTCACACAGCCTGCAATTGGCCTCGTTTTCATTAAATGTGTAACACTGTGTATGCCCCTCTCACATGAAAGTATATCTGAGAGAGAGAGCATGCTCTATTCTTCACTTTGTTTAAATGTAATATCAAGCAGCCAGCAGTGTGAACAATACATCAATTTACTGCACAGTAGTATTAGCCTAGCCTATATTTAGGTTTTAACTAAACCATTCTTAAAAAACAAATATATAAAATCAAATTTGAAAAATGAAATTCGAATTTGGAGACTGTCACGAATATTCTGAAATTTGAACATTTGTGAAAATCCCTAGTTGAAAGGCCACTGGGCCACCAGAATCAGTAGTCTTGGGGTCAAGAAGGTGTTGTTTGGATCATCCTTAGACACACTGCTGGTGGGGCTGACAAGATTAGGGACGTATTGCAATATTGTTTGGGACCTGGGAATGGACAGTATGTCTTTGATTTATACTGTAAGCCCTGCCAATCAAACACAACAAACGCCAGTCAGCTATACTGTGGGTCAAGCAGTGCTGACAAATCATCACTCTTGCTTTTACAGACAGGTCATAACAATGTGAGGCTACAGGCAAAAGTTAAATTAGGTATTCACAGCAGATACAGACTATTGTCTCTCTATTTCTTGTTAGGTCATGGCAGAAGTCTCCTCAGTCTCCCAGCCCTACACATCGTTAACATTATAACATAATAATAATGTAACAATATTGTCACAACAATAATAACATGATATTAGCATTATTATCATGACATTACTCTGCTGCTGGTATGTTCTTTCCAGCAGCAGCGGAGTAATGAGTAAAATGGAGCCTTGCTGGTAAGTCAAGCAGCGAAGAGACCTTGTGTTCACAGCGATCATGTGTGAACATCATTTGCGCAGAGTCACTGATCTTTACAACATCCGTCCTGCAAGAAAACTTGGCAGATGTTTTGGGGATCAGCGAGACTGCACTGACGATCTCTATGAACACAGATTCACACGCTGACGTACGTAAACGTGTTGCGTCATTTAAAGACCCCACTTACCAATAATGATGTATTTGAAAATGTAGGAGTAGTTGTACGGTGCGGTCGCCATCGTGGCTCTAAGAGAGAGAGAAATAGGAATAGAAAGAAAGGGGGAGAGAAGGCGTTAGACATGGTGTGTAAACTACATGATACGTTGTTTACTCAAAAGAAAAATAAAGTGGATCATTGGATCCACATACGTGGCTCCAATGTGGATCTCTCGGACTTCATGTGGCTAGCCTGTGTGACATCAGTCACCTCACCTATGATGTCAGTCATCTATGACATATGACTACAAATTTGGGCTATGCAAGCCTACAACGCATTGCAGTGCGATGCGTTATGGTCTTGTGGGTCTGCAATTTTCAGGGTGACTGATTTACAAGCCCACAACGTGTCACAGCGTGATGTGTTATGGGCTTGTGGGTCTGCTATTCACCGACCGACGTGCAACAAAGTATATAAATCAGGCGTGAGTCAAACAGTCCTACCAGCTCTGTATCCATAGAGACTAAAGAGACAGTGACTTAATTCAATTGTAAAAACAATTTTGGTTTGCAAGATTAGCTCCGGACATACACATGCCACGTCCATTCCTGACTTGATAAAACAGGATCCCCCCTTGCTCTAACTGGCGCTTCAATGTTGTCTGGTCTCAATGATTTCAACCAATTCTAACTCCCAGTGAATGGCAATCTAACCGGAGAAGAACCAACCAGTCTTGCTGCTCTATCACTAATTTCAGCAACACTAGTAGGCTTTGGAATAGACAAGACATTTATTTTAGTAGTGGCAACTATTACGTTTATTAAAATAGGTTAATTAAGTACAATTCTTATTTACAATGTACTCTATTGGAAAGAGCATAGTTAATTTGTCAGTATGCAAGTACAGTAGCATTGATGACTCATATAATGTATACATTAAAATCTTTAGGCAATCAACTGCATGGAATATGTAGGCATGAACAATTAAAGATAACTTCTCTGTGACACCATATAGTTGTCACAGCCCTCATACCGATAGCAACAGAAACAAGAAATATGAATATGGCACCGATCGGTCCAGTGGTTTTCGAGATTAGCCACGGACAGACAGTGCACCAATGGGCAAGTCAAAATCTCAAGGCACACCTGTAAGCGAAAATAGACAATCTACAAACTCACAACGTATCACATGTGAGCTTGTAAAAATGACCCCCTGTATTGGGAAACGAGTGTGTGTACAAAGTACTGATACTTGTCCTTCGGCAAACCTTTTGGGAACCACTTTTCCGGTCCAGTAGTTTGCGAGATTAGCCACAGACAAACGGAAACATAGACAGACATGCAGGGGTGAAAACAATCTCCCCCTTTCCCTTCGGTCTGGCGGAGATAACAGAGGGGCGGTCGCCGGTCAGTGGGTTAGTGTTTCACAGAGGTGCAGTCCGAGGGATCAGACTTATGTAAGGTTGTCTCCTAATGATTATTTTAGTGCTTATTGATTGATTGAAAACGATTAGGTTTAATTCCTGCTTCCTACGTGCCAATACCGTTTAAATAACTCTGTACCTGAAGAAATTTGGTGCCAATCGGTCCGGTAGTTTGCAAGATTAGCCGCAGACACACAGACGGACAGAAAGACAAGAGTACCTTTGGCCTGGCAGAGATACAAAAATTAAGTGTAAAGTAAAATGCCGTTTAGGAGCAGTGTGATGAAAAACAGCGGTGGAGTAGGAGCAGTGACATCCAGTGAGGAATAGAAACGAATGTCTCGTTCTAGGACAAGAGGCATCAATAGGATATCAGTGCATAGTTGCATGGGTAATTAGTAGTATGAGGGTAATTTAAGGCCAACATGTCACACTTAAACCTCTCCTCTCTAATTAAGATCGTCAGCATGGGGTCAGATACCCTCAGGATGGCATTCCAGCTGCAAACTGCAAAATGCAAGAAACATAATTAAATAAAAAAAGAGAGAAAGCGAGCAACTGAAGTTTCATTTCTCTAGAAGCTAGAAAATGTTCAATGATAAAAGAAAATCACTGATGATAACTAAAACGATTACTATTAAAGCGTTTATGGTAAGCGTATTTTATATCATACACCATGCCAGAAAACAAAAACAAAAAGCACAAAAAAAAGTTACAACTGTAATAAGCTCTATACCGCCCTACGGTATGCATCACATAACGGTATTGCGGTAAAACGTTTATTATCCATACAGCCATACTGACCGAACAACATTATTTTTTTCCCTCATCTCTGTAGAACAGTGCCTGCCTATAGTTTTTGCACCACTGAACTACCAAATGTGAATCTACTGCCATCCATTTCATAGTTACTTAGATCGATTCACACCTTCTTGCTGTGTGTGAGGCAACACTAACTACTGAGCCACCCACTGTTTCCTTCTTAGTCATTTTTTTTAATGAGGAATCTGAGGATATGGCTTAACTACACCGTTTATCTATTCGGTTTACCTGACCACTAATAGCAGTTGTCATGGAAGCTCAGCGATGTAACGTCACCTGTCAACATATAAGCAATATTCAAGCTGTTTAAAGGAATAGTTCCATTGTTTGTTTTTGTTATGCACTACAAATTAAATCCATATCTCAGGAGTAGTGTACTGGTCGACCAATAAGTGTATTTCAAAGGAACATTTATTTAACACCAAATCATTAATGTTATTTGCTTGTATGCTACACAACAGGGCAGATATGGATCACATAATGACTCTTCCAGCCAAACCCTTTCATCTCAAATCTAGCAGACACATGACCACTTTAATAGAACAACAAGGACAACCATTTTCCCTACACTTAGCTCTGAAAACAAAACCAAGCACCAAAAGACGTCACCACTTGCCAAAAAATGTTTCAACACCATCCTACATATGAAAAATAAAGGCAACAAAAATGCTAGGTCTAGCAAGGACACGGCTCGAGGACAACATCAGCGGAGATAACGCACACTTCATGGAGAGGTTGCACAAACCAAAGTAAAAAAAATTACTTTGGTTGTAAAATGTTTGAGCGGGGTATGGCCATGAGTTGGGATTTGGGAAAGTAATATAGTGAGTCAGTGACAGTTAGCTGGAGCCTGCATCTGAGTGATTGTTTCCACTGTCGTTCAGAGATTGCATTTATGATGCTACCTGACCGTGACCATACTGGGTCCAACAATATTAAACCTATTTAAAAGCCCTGACTGGTTGGACTTCCATGGGGGCGGGCCTAAAAGTTTTGAGTCTGGTGTCCTTTTACGCTACAGAATAATGAGTCAGGATGGGCATCACTGTCGGGTTGGGTGGCCCAATTGAGGGTAGAATAGAGGGTTTAATTGCATTGTGTAGAGACTGCTTAAGGATCAGTATGATTCCCCTCTAAGTGTCATCTGCTGTAGTATACTGTAAATGGAAACAGCAATTGATACAAAAATAGGATTAAGTACACAAACTTATAAGCACATTTTATTTAACCCTTAAGCCCTATTAAAAGGTAAAAAAAACACGTAGACATAATGTATGCTATATTGCACATGTTGAAATGAAGGCTTGATAGCAAATTTTAATTTGTATTGAATTTTTGTTAATCTGTAATTTGACTCACTCACGCATTTTGGAAAGTAATTTCAGTATAGGGTGACAATATTGTGCTAGGTTTCCCTGCATGCTTGCTTGTATAGAGCCTATTTTGTTGGAAGTGGAACACAAATATTCAAATAGTTGCTCGGAGATCACAAAGAACAAAACTCTCTCACTTCCCTAACTAAGCTACAGTACAAGAGAAGGCAACAAAAATTGCAAAAATATGGCATACGGTAAGATTACACCAAGGACGAAAAACTATTCAAGCACAAACAAACAGCTGCTGACACAATGACACAGCCATTCACATCGGACTGATTTTGTGGAGAATTTGTAGCAGCAAACTGACAGAGTTTCTTTTCACTCCAACCTGCCTGATGTAAAATCCCGCCAGAGAGCCTGTCTACATTCTATTTTCCTGGCTACTACTACATCCCCTCACATGACCCTCATGTGGTGCCTCTAGCCCCAGAATCCTGTCTGAGGCTTTTCAGTGCTGTAGGAGCTCAGCTATAGGTACAAAGCCAATAACAAGAGCAGAACCTGTATCGCAATAAAAAAAGAATTGCCTGTTACACTGCACTTTCTGTGTATTAATAAGAAATCAGATAACCATCTGGCCTAATGCTATGTTCAGATTACCGACAAAGCAACAAACAGGGTAGTCATTTTCAATAGAAGCTGATGACATGAAACTACAAACTGATGCCCAACACTTGTCACTGCATGCTACAAATCAGAGTTGAGCCTTTGATTAGCCTCAGTGTTTTTTCAGTGCTCCAATGACGCGGAGAAGTGTCAACCGAACCAATCATGTTTTGTTTCACCATATCCACTCCCCTTCTCTCTCTCTCTCCCCACAATTCCGTTCCGTAAATGTTAGAAAATCTCATTCAATTAACAACAATTTAGGCATTCAGCAGAAGCTCTTATCCAGTCGCCCTGTGCTATTTATCCTTATCCCTCTCATTTACCGGCACATTACATAATCACATCAACAAGCACTTGAGAAACAGTTCAACGGTGATAACATAGCTGGCCACACTTTTGCAGCTTTTGTCGCTAGTAGCCTGAACACAGCATAAGAGCATGCATCGATGAGAGGGAGAGTCACAGTAGCATGTGACTGGACTGCAGCCTCAGCACTTCCCCCTCAATTCTCCAGCACGCCGATTCATAAAACAGACAAGCACAGTCACTGCTGTACCACCTCTCAACATCCACTTGCTGGTGGCATGGATGCACTGCAAGAGATACAAACACATCTGGACTGATTACCCCGAAGTGAATCATAGTCATCATGCTTTCACATTTACACCAAATCATGTGACTTGCTTCTCAGGGCCAACACAATGATGACATCATCATCATCATCACCACTGCTAATGGCAGGGATGACCACACCGTTCAAATACAGGAAAAGAATACATTCGAATTGATTTACTGTCACCTGAATATACAGTTACCGGTAAGTCAGATACAAAGAAAAACTTATTTAACAAATAATGTAACACACTTAAGCTTTTATATTCAACAACTAATAAGGCGTACACTGTTGATGTTAGGATAAACGTGCTGTGACATTTCTTTTATAACTGGCAAATACTCATATTTATTTTTATACACCAACTGCATGGGCTGGGGGGTTGATTTTGTGTCCGACTTCCATTCTAAATGGCAATGTGCCTGTCTGTCCCATGTAAAGAGGCATGTACATTGTACAAAATGAAAATGCCAAATTGATTTAACAGGGTTTTTTTTGTGTCTAATGCTGTGATGCTAGGATGGTAAAACATGTGGGTCATCGATGACCCTTCTATCTAGACCACTGGTCCTTGAGGGTGTTCCAGGGGGTGCATCGATTGATAGTTATGAATATGAACCAAATGGACCGGATCTGTAGCTCAAGAGTGTAAAAATCGAAACAAATGGACCCATTCCACTTTATACCCTGAGGATTTTACAGTGCAGATTGGGGTCACAGATCTAAATAAATAAATAAACAAACAAACAAACAAACAAACAAGAAATGAGGGGTCCGTGGCCTTAGGTATATTAAACTGGGGGTCCCTGAAATGAAATAAGGTTGAGTCACTGTACTAAACAAAAGAAAAAAAGGCAAGGGTCGTCAACACACACACACACACACACACACACACACACACTTTCTCTGTTCCGTCAAAATCAACTGAATCAGTAATATACCCGTCCCGAACGCTGGCTAACTTAGCATAGCAGACCCGGCGTAGTCAGAAGTCATAAGAAAGTCATTTACATCTAGAATTAGCCTGCAAGTTTATACAAAAATAAAAACAAATATTAGCTGCTAACGGCAGAGCCAGGTGCACGCAGAGGGAAATGTGTCACTATGTGCTCAAATAGGTTAGCTTTAATAACAACCATCAGGCCTCAAGGATGGACGTTATGACAGCTGATCCAATAGACAAATATAACGCTGCATTACATCGAAAACAACAACAACAACAACAACAATATTGGCCCAGAGTCACAATTATTTCACTAATATCACTTTAACTGCAGATTAATAAGGCTTATTTATTACTTAATTCGTCACACGACCCTTTTTAAAAAGACATAAGTGTCTCTCGTCTCGACAAGAAATGATCATGTATTTAACATTACAAAAGGGGTCGCTTTTTTCAGCTGAAAATGTTATTTTTTGTATTTTTGTTTGTAAGTGGACATCATGGTATAAACTGACAGAGTCGAAATGATTTGACAAATCAAAAGCTATTAAGCTAGCAGGCTAGTTAGTTAGCTCGGGCTATTAAGAAGTATCTAATGTCAAAGACAGCATTTTGTTATTGTTTTATCTATGGTGACCGTGGCTGTAACGGTTGTTGCTTTAAAACAGTTTTAATGTGTCATAATAATAATAATAATAATAATAATAATAATTAAAGGAATCGTTCTCTTGGGGTAAAGGTAACGCAAAAAAAAAACAGCAGTTAGCTACCTGTCAAGCAGCAAAGGCTAACGTTAGCCGAAAACAGCCGATCTGCAAGCTCACAGCGCATCGCGACAGCGACGCGCTGTGAGCTTGCAGATCGGCTGTTTTCGGCGCGCGAGCCCGTCTCGCGACGAAGTACAAATCGGGTAGGTTAGCTTGCCCCGCTTGGCTAACGCTGAGCTAGCTAGCTGAGGATGTTATTACCCCACCAAAACATACATGTTTCTTTACATCCACGCGAAGACACGCACATGTTCATACTTGCCCTTTGTGTCTGCGTGCTTACCAGGAGTTGTGTGTGTGTTTTATTGTCCCTGTCTACCGTCTTGAGCACTACCAGAAGCCGTAGAGAGAGAGAGAGGAGAGTCTGACTGCAGGTTTATCCTAGTGGCTGAAGTGTCTCTCTGCTGCCTTGACTAGTCTGTCCAAGATGGCTCCTTTCCTTCCTGCACAGGGTTTCCTCCCATAGATACAATGGGCTTCTGGGAGGACAAAGAGCAATAGATAGGCTGTATGCGGCGGTTTTGCGCCTGTTTTGCGGCAATGGTGCGCACTAAAGGGGAACTCACCTGCACAGGTGTATATTCGGGGAAGTCTATATTGGCAATTCTCTCTGACATGTAGCTAGGAGGCCAGTGATTCTCAAACTTTTTCAATTTCAAGAACCCTCAGTTTGATATGCATTTAGGGGCCAGCCAGGCACTGACCCTTTAGAAGGATCCTCACCTGCACAGATGTATTATATTCGGGGAAGCCTGTAGAGCGCATGGCAATTCTCTCTGACATGTAGCCAGGCCAGTGATTCTCAAACTTTTTCAATTTCAAGGACCCACAGTTTGATATGCAATTGAAATACCGGGCCATGTTGGACCCCCATTATAAAATGTGTAATGCGCACTGCCACTGAAGAAGGAACCTCATCTGCACAGGTGTATATTATAATTCTCTCTGACATGTAGGCCAGTGATTATCAAACTTTTTAAATTTCAAGGACTCACAGTTTGATATGCATTTAGGGCCACTGACCCCCCATTTGAAAATGTGTTGCGTTATCTCTGAGAGACCCCAATTTACACTGTGAATTTAACTCAGAGCTGAACAGGTTGTGTACATTTGTACACTCTCTGAAATAATTGTCCATTATTTGTTCCCATAACTATAAATCATAGTTAGGAAGCTAGGATCCCTGGGGGTCCCTGGACCTATGCCATTGAGAACCAGTGTGATAGAGAACCTCCTCACAAGTGTATTCAGGCTCTGACATGTTGGCCTATCTGTAGGCTACTACTCATTCCAGATTCTGTATTATCAACACTGGGCACTGGAGGTTATATCTGAAGGTTATAGCTTCGTGTCAGGTCTGCTCCTAAATTTGAAGTTGAGCCAATCATGTGAAGGCTTTTATACAAACACACACACACACACACACACACACACACACACACACACACACACACACACACACACACACACACACACACACACACACACACACACACACATTATTATGACTTGATATGATTATGACTATATATTTATATATATATATATATATATATATATATATATATATATATATATATATATTTTTTTTTTTTTTTACTATTTCCTTGTTGTAAACTTAATCACAGAGACCATGATCTGGTACCACCCATATTACCACCCACATTTAGATAATTTAAGACAAACATGGGAAAGTTCTCTTTCTACTGCTCTGCCACCAAAATGTGGAATGCCCTGACACCATCCATTGAATTATTCAAAATTGGCCTGAAAAGACATCTATTAGGAGACCAAAACGGGAGATAAATGTAATGTTATCTTTTGTACATACTGTTTGTATTTGTTGATGACATGTATTATTGTGTTAATTTTTGTAATGCTATGTTGATGAATTGAATACATAGGACCACAATGGAAACAAGTCCCCAGGACTTATTAGTGTTATCCTTTCAGCTTTAAAGCCTCACTATATGTAACTTTTTTTAATGAATACAATTTTGTCCAATGTGGTATGTTAACACAATATAACTTATACAATTGGGGTGGTTGTATTTTTGTCTCCCTGCTCTTCTATTGAGACATTTTGATCGTGTCAAAGGTCATGTCTCACCACAGGATCACAGGATACGAATTTTGACCTGATGGTCAAGATTCAATTTATCCCCTGAGCAAGCAGGCAGGCTCTATATTAGCTCAATGGTAAAAATGTCAGAACTTGCGCTGGAAACCAGGTTCAAATCCAGGGTAGAAGAGAAAAGTTACATAGAACTGTGTAGAGCTAATGTCTACTGTACCACATGCTGTTTACAGTTCTGACAAATAAAGTAATCTAATCAAAAACTGGCAAAAACTGGCAAACAATTGGGACCCAAGGAAATCAATACTTACCAAATTTTCACATTTAAATTAGCCTAAGCAAGAGTGAGCCCTACTCCATTTATTCCTTTATGTATATCTGTTACTGACTTGAGCATTATTTGTATTAAACCATGTGAATCTCGAGCCATTTTTAGATGAGTGATTATAAGCTATATGACTGTGAAGTGTGAACAATCTTTAAAGCAGTGCATCAATGGTGATAATAAAACGGACAGACTGTTTAGGTCATAAGACTTAAAAAATATGAAATGTTTTAATACAGTATCTCACACATTACATCATTTCACTGTACAATATTTCTTACAATCACAATATAAATACATGCAGCATGCATCTTCAAGCTTTGCTTGAGCTGGACAGAAAACTGCTAAATTGATTTCATCATCTTAAAAAGAGCCTATCATTTAATCTTTACAAGAAAATGTACATTTCAACAGAAAAAGACAATCTTAGTTTTGTTCATGGTCAAAATATCCTCGAATAATGGATTACTATTTTATCTCATAAATGTCAGCCTTCATCTGAGCAACTATAGGCATGCAAAACGAATGGATTGGTGGTGATCGGCTGCATGATTATCGCTTGATTTATAACTTAGAACTGAGGGAAAAAAACACTATATACCATTATTTTCCATCATTATGATAGCTGAAATGGCATTCTGACAAAAGCTACTGTATATTGCACATAGCCTTGAATCAAGACTATCATATATGTATTTTATCGAGTCAGATCTTTGCTTTAAGTCCGACTTGATCAAATACATCTATGATAGTCTTGATCCAATGCTATATTGCACATGGCTCTGTGGACAATAACAACATACTAAATTAATCTTCCCATGATGAAGCCCTTAACATGAACCAACACTGAGATTAATTTATATAATGCCTTTATATAAATTAGCATTTGTCCCAAATTCCACACGTGATTGTGAATATTAGTCCCTGCGAGCTGACTCCACATCACAACCACAAAGTTATTAGTATGAGACTGCTCAATGCATAAACATAGTTCAGTACACTTGGTTGCCAGGAGGAGGTGCTGTTACACAGGTCTGAGGCACAGCAGTGGATGCGCACACCCGGCAGCTCATGTTGCTGGCAGTGTCTGGATGTGGCACAGCCACTGGTCAGGACAATGTCCAAAGCCGCTGCAATGACAGGAGGACAGAGACAGGACAGGAATCAATCAGCCAGGAGTGACAAGACAGTCGTGGGCTCAGCAAGAAAAAAGGCATAAGTAAGCATGCGTGATGCAACAATGTATGAGGGGATATTAGAAGAAATGTTCACCATGATCTAAAGGGGGGGAAAGAGTGCTGGTATCCAGTATATATTTCCACAGTAGATACATAAATATGGCATTCTGCACACAATGTTTATCTTCTTTTTTTTTTAAATCAATAGTCCTTCCTTAATCACAACAAGACAAGCAAGTCTACATGTGCAGCAAAGCAAGTGTGTTGTGCTGTGTGTAGAGTATCCAGGAGAAATATTAGTGGTGTGATTATGGAGAGATGTTCAACAGCTGAGGACAAAGGGTACTAGGACACTAACTCTGTTCTGAAACTGCATCAGCATCTGCTTTGTTTTGGTCCGACTGGCCCATATGGACATTAGCTGGAGGAATGGGCACAAAGTACTCCCAAGACACTGTTGAAAGATGTTGACACAATCCCTGACATGCTCGAGTGTGATGATGGACTGCTGTCAGCCCTCGGCTGGCCCCGTTATTGGAAACAGTGCCACATCAGCTCTCACCTAGCTGTCACGGAAAGCAACATCTGGCTCTTCCATGCTTCATTGGCTATCAGCACAACTGTGAGCCATCATCACCCTGTCTTGGGTGTCCTCCGCCTTCATTTGATTTAACCACACCAACCCTATACCGAACCTATTCTGGGCATGTCATCATAGGAGAACATTCAGCAGTTTTGTTTCTGAAAACTATGAGGAGCTTGCACAAAACAAAAAATATATATAATAATTCCACCCACTTCTTCACACCTGTAAACTGTGATGTGACAATGAAGGGGATTGTGATTATGATTCTGATGCGTCGTGAGCTTGTAGATCTGCTATTTTTGTTGTAGAGGAAAAAAGGAGGGGACCAAGTATAGATCACTGCATGCAATTTGTATGGTAGATACAATATATATTATATAATATATATAGCACATCTGCAGTGGTTGGAGGTGGTCTCCCTAAACTGTTCTACTGAGAAATTTAGATCCTGTGTCGGATGGGACACCTACTGATTGACAGGCTCGTTAGCACAATATATCTCCAGGCCAAGTGGAGATTGCCTCTTGGATGATGAGTGGTAGAAAGTTGGTCTCGCGTGAGACCATGCAGGGTTCGAATCACGGGTAGGATACAAATCTTACGGATTGCAGCTTTCACCATTTTTTAGCAAATAAAGACATGTACGTACTGCTCTCTGTTCTGATGCAGAAGCGGTGTTTGAAACCCTTGTGTGAGGTAGTGCAGGTAATGACCTCTGGGTTCGAGCAGCCCACATCCACATATTTCTGCCCCTGGATGATATTGCAGCCATAGCACTGAAGACTGTGGACTGTGGAGGAGGAGGAGGAGGACACATATTACTGTTCATAAGGAGACTTATACAGTACATGAAATTATCCAGTATAATATCCAATATACAACACAACAGTAATTGTAATTAGTATAGTAGGCTATAAAGCATTAATTGTACACCGAGATGTACACATTGTTTCATTTTGTACATCTCTCTGAGTTCAAAATGGATGAATTAACACTGAGGATGTATTGTCTCGTACTGTCTGTAGTAAAAATAGATGTCCTTAGTAGACCACACTATTATAACAACTTGATTGATTGATTGATTGATTGATTGATTGATATTTAATGAACAATACAGCCATACAATGCATAAAATAATTCAAGTACACATATCAAATTCAAAAGGATAAAGAACAATAAAACCCAAAGGCTTTCAATTGTGGTCATTGTGGGGGGGGGGGGGGGGGGGGGGGGGCATCGTAAGGTGCAGTACAATAAAAACAGAGACAAACAATGCAAAAACCTGAATGAATGAATGAATTTCAATTTCCGTATCTTGTTCATGGGGGATAAGGGATGGCCCTTATAACATTATAAAACACCAAACACACAACAAAACAAAAAATTGCTGGAAAACACCACAATCGATTCACAACAACTGAAAGCTGCACGATAAGCACAGTCCATATAAAAGTAGGAACACATGGACACAATATCTAAAGAACAAAAGCCAAACTAAATGCACAATCAGTATTAGAATCAACCTCATGGTGGCACTATAAAAGGCACGATTTGGCCTATATCTCTTGAATCATATTTTCCACCATTTTGTGTTTTCTTCAAAACATGACTGACAGCCCTGGCCTAGTTAGGCAACCTGGCATGGCAGAGATCTGCACTAAGAGGGTCAGACTTTTTCAGTTTGGGCACTGAATTGCAAATTGTTTAAGCAATGTTTTTATTGGTGATGATGACTACCCATATGCACACATTCTGCCAACACCTTCAAGTCTCCTGATGGAGAGATCACAGAGAACTTCCAGATAATTTTGCACCTCATCATTGACAGTGACATGACAGTACAGTACAGTACAGTAGTAGTTGGCTGAACTACCCTCAAAACACAAAGAGTTGTTTATTTATGAGGTATTAAGGGAACTACCATTTTACATTTCATCTCATATAACATTTAGATGAATCTCTCAGCATACTCACAACTCACTGTTGTCTTTTGTCATTGTGTTCCTGTTTATTTCTGGTGGCTCCAGATAGGAGCCAACCTGTCTGAACTGGATGGATATGGTCACATCAGTCAGAGTTGGGTTGAAAAACACTGGCAAGACAGTGTTAGCACTCTGTGCCTTGTTCTGCTTCGGACTGGCCTGGCAAAACTTTAATAAGGTACTACTATTAGTGTCTCTTAAAGGCTTGGCTTTTGGATGGGATTTGGATTTAAAAAAAAAGGTGATCAGACAGTCCTTTTCAGCTGAAAATGAAGTACTGTAAACCTGCTGGGTTTGAACTGGTGTAACAATGTACATTTTTAAAATATGATTAGACTTGGGTGGTACAGTTACACTTACTGTACTTTAAGAATGCTGTCTGTTGTTAACATCAGACAGATGTCAGGGTTCCCCGTAGGAAAGTAGTACAGAGGTTCTACAGTAATGCCTCAGTGGGAGGGGTGAGCTACTGTAAGGTGAGATAAATTGTGTTCCCATAGATCAGGGTTCCCCAATTACTTTCACCCATCTTAGTGGAGGTGTTCAAGAATTCAGTGGCGAGGGCATAAGTCCACTAAAACGCTCGGTGGGAAACCCTGGCTTATACACAGACAGACAACAGCACGCACGCACGCACGCACGCACGCACGCACGCACGCACGCACGCACTCACACAAACTGTGTTTGCCCCATAAGCTTGTGTGATCCTAAAGCCCTTTCTTCTTCTTGTTCGAGTTGGTTGTGATTTTGGTCACAGGGTTTTTTGTGCCATTATGATTGTACAGCATTGTGTCATGATTTTTAGTTTCCTTTAGGGAAATTAGCAAATGGGTTTTGTCCTGGTAAATGAGGGTTGGCCCCGTGTTGCCCCATTATGCAATTTTATACTGTTTTTGAATTGTTCAGTAATATCAAAGTGTCCCAAATATCATTTTAATCCTCAGGCCCTCTTACGTCCCATACCACTGCCACAACTTTTAAATGGCTAGATAGTAAAGTATCTTAAGAGAGTGTGGTGCAGCTTATGAAGCTCAAATCCACTACAGCTTAAGCCCTATTTAAACTTCATCCTGCGACGGAGTATGAATTGAGCATTAGCTATTGGGCATGAATGCATACCCTTCACACACCTGTGGATGGACTCCAAAATCCCACAGATACAATGTAGAAGATTAGCATTTCCTGAAACCAATCAACCAGTCTTTATCTGTGCAGTCCTGTGGGTTCAGTACAGGTGCGGAAAAGGAAGGCTAGAGGATGCTACCTCTACTATGTTAAATAGACGGCCAAAAGCAATCATGGCATAGCCTGGAAACTAGACAAATCTGCTGAGCAAAAAAATAATAGCCCTCTGGTCCCGCTTAGTTGTGATTGGATTTCGCTGCACCCGAAGTTGTGGGGCACCAATCAGGAACCGGTATGCAAATATGGGGCGGGTATATCACCAGAGGCATATTTTTTAAATCCACCCCTTGGAAATGCAGGTTCCACACAGAGATTCCAGGCTAATATCTATGCAGTGATATTAGTCTGGCCATGCCAGGCTAATCATGGCACTTTCAGAGCAAACCAATATCTTGAAAAAATCTGCTGAAATCAATGTAAAACCCTCACAGGGGCAGAAAGCACATATCAGCCTTTAGGGGACATGTCATTATTATTACATCAGTGGGAGTACATCCTTATAGTGTAAGCTCTCATAATAGTAGTGGAGCGTATCCATATACAGTTGGTGACAGGTCTAGAAATTATGATAGTGAGAATATGATAATGGTAAAATAGTAATTTGCAGTTGGGAGAAAATGTTATTTGTGAAACTGTTGTGTTGTGATGCTATTTAATTTTTTATAGAAAAGGCATCCCACTGTGAATATCTATCATCGTAATGAGATAAACATGGGGAATGTATTCAGCTCTCACCAGTAGATTTATTGCCAGTATCAATAATATAAAAGAAAAAAATAAACACACACACACACACACACACACACACACACACACACACACACACACACACACACACACACACACACACACACACACACACACACACACACACACACACACAATCTATCTGTCTATTGATCTACGTGTGTGTGTGTGTGTGTGTGTGTGTGTGTGTGTGTGTGTGTGTGTGTGTGTGTGTGTGTGTGTGTGTGTGTGTGTGTGTGTGGGGCGGGGGGGGCATAATTTGCTATATTTCAGAGCCTAGAAAGGATACATGTTGCTTATTGTCCACCTGCAAATAGCAGCTTTGCATCTTGTGACTCTCAAAAATACTGAGCTGAACCCGATTAACATAAAGCCCTTTTTAAATTAATAATTATATTATGTTCTTATAATACAATATCATTAAGTTGTAGCCATATAATCAATTTACTTATTGGTATGCTACTTCAGAATTGTACAATATATGTTTTAGATTGCAACACTGTTGAATGAGACCATTATATTGCTCACCATTTTCTAACACTATGATTTATAAGATTATAATTTTTAATCATCACATTGCTGCACTATTGGTGAATACCAGATCACTAATCTGCCTAGGAGAGCACTTGATAAGAGGTTAAATAGTCCTACTATAAATTATATAATAATAATCAACAAAACCTATACTTAAGCACACAGGAACCCCATTTTCCATTGTTTGCCCCCAAGTCACAAAGATAAGCCAAATGAGGTCAATCATTATTGCTCTATAGGGAAATCTAGCTCACCACCTTGGGTTATTGCTAATTGTAAAGGGCATAGATTGTAATTCACAGGGCAGTTACCTGCAAAAC
>NC_139958.1:20680284-20807784 GCF_963454915.1 Gymnoscopelus microlampas
GGAGTGAGGTGTTAATTTAACTCTGAGAATGGAACCAAATGGACCCTGGGTCTAGTTTGGGCCCATTTGTACACCCTCACACTTACAACTGGTGTCCGAAATTTAGGCATGTTTTCAAAGATTTCAAAAGTTTCTAAAATAGTGAAAATATCCGATTTACAAGCTCACAATGTGTTGCATCGTGTCGTGTTGTGAGCTTGTAGATCGGCTATTTTCGCCACACAACAACCGCCGTACAATGAAGCATAAAATAGGGATTAAGAGGTAAACACTGAGGATGTTACGGCGTAGCATCAACCAAAAAGACAAAACAGGAGAGATGAGGAGGACATAATGCATGAAAACGTAATTTTGCTCCGTGGGTTTAATTCTGTCATCCCACATATCCCCCATTTAAAAGAGAACTAGCAGAGATGGAACTGAAAAAGGTCATTAAGTCTTGTGTATTAAGCACAGTCCAATGGGTTTTCAACAGTGTTAACGAGCATTAATCCAACAGTGTTTTACTCTGTACAATACTCTACAACATGGGCAATGCTGCTAAATCAAAACAAAACTACAGTAGGCTATGTTAATTGCATGCAGAGCAGTGAGGTTGGGTTTTAGTCACTTTGATGTGCCGTCAAATTAGCTGGGAGGGTCACTTCAGTGTCCCCCTAGGGACTGTTTTTGTGCTTTTGTCACATGTGCTGTGATTATCGCCTTAATGTTGGTGCTAGCTGTAAGATTAACTGCTCAAGGCTTGAAGGGAAACTGCCTTTCAGCACCCAGAATATCAAGTAATTGAAAGTTTGACCGGCTGTATGTGCCTCTGCAGTTTTGCAGTAAAGGGACCGCAAAGCTAGATCCTCCTGGCAGCGAAGGGGACATCTCTGCCAAAGGCTTTGCTTCACTTGTGAAAATATAAGCACTTTTGAATTTGGCTTAGTGCAGTTTAAATCACAGTAAGGCTGGGGGATTGCAATTTATATGAATGTACAGTATGTAGTAGGTGTGCATTTATGTACAGTATGTACAGTATTGTATCCAATAATTATTTCCATGGCCAAAATATGAAAGAGTCATGCTTTGATCACAATGATCGGTAAAACACAATAATACAATTAAATCAACAACAGACACTGTCAGAAAACTCAAACACAAAATAGATGCATCTCATAAGCTAAGGGGGAAGGGGCCAGGGAATGTACTCAGTAACATAATGTTTTCAAGCCTGTCTATACTGTCCCTTATAGCTTCTTATTAGCCCATGGGAGCCAGAGAGGCATGGACAAATCAGTGACTGGATATCTTGCACATGGCCACGCTGTGTCTATGCCCAGGAGCCTAGGGGTGAGACCCAGGGCCCTCTTGCCATCTGCCATCATCGGTGGCACTGCCATGTTCAGCCAATGGGCAAAAAACCAGGGCATGACCCTCCTCCCCACCACCCAACCCATGCCAACCCGTGTTAAAGTAATTATCAAGTTACCAAACTTGGGGCTACATGCTTTAAAATTCAATAAAAATACAACAAACACACAACTTTGACAAAATAAAGAAATAAATGTGCAATAACGTTTACTGTAATTATCTATCTCAATCAAGTTTCAAGTCTCTGGATGTTGATCTTCATATACTGTATTGAAATTAATGGAATTCAATAAAGTAGGTCAGGAGAAGCTTATTGTCGGTATCAGCTGATAACGCGGGAGTCTGACCCTGTTACAATGCAATACACCCCTGGGAGATAGATTTCTGAGGTGGAGCGCCACACCCAACATCAGCTCCCAGTACTTACCGCACAATTTACTGCACCCAAGCCGTGCTACCCATACACTGAGTTGGCGGTACCTGGGATCGAACCCATGACCTTGTAGTCCAAAGACGAGAGCTCTACCGATTGAGCTACCTGCACAATGTGGGACTTCCATAGCTCCCACAAAAATCGAACTCATTTTGAAATTTAACTAGAGGATAAGCCCTTTGAGATGCAGCATCTCGTTTTTCAAGGGGCTCCTCAAACCCCCTTGAAAGCTTTGCGGAACAGATATCTCCGCCAGGCTGGGTGGTCAAACCCAGGCCTGTATAAGTCATGGGTTGCCGTCCAGACCCGAGAAAGCTGTGGGGGGAAATAGATTTTCTATGAGAGACGGTTAAATGTTTTTTATTTGTGGTGGCCCCATATGGGCAGAAGTGAAAGCGCTTTTGGAGGTGTGCTCTATAGAGGCCCCTCAACGTGCAATTCCAAGTTGGAGTTGATTAGATATTACGTTCATAATATAAAACATTTTCATAAATAATAGGCCCCTCCAACTAATTTTGGAAGCAAATACAGCTAAAAGCTTTCACTCATTGTCACATGACTCCCGAGGAGTGAAGTTTCATAACAATCCACCCTTTTGATTTGGAGATATAGAGCACCAAAATCTGTAGGATTCTTCCTCTGTGGAGCATGAGGGTGCACAGCAAACCAGCCAGTATGATTTTTGAGAGGTCTTGTCTTGATGTATTAAGTGTTGGATTCGCTGACAGATAGACAGACTGAAAGCCATCCTTAGAGCCCTGCCACTAATGGGGCTAAAAACCACCATCTGAAGCCTTGCCAGTGACCATGCCCGCCTGCAATACTACTATGGCTTTTGATACTAATTGGATGGTTGGACTATTTTTAAAAGCTTAGTTGAGCTTGAGGCCGGTCTTTTAAGTGTGGTTGATAAATAATTAAATTGACATAGTTACAGTGGAAGAATATTTAACTCCCACTTAAAGGCTGAGCATTATGAACCATCAGTTCAACAATCTCTTTATTAAAACATCCCCCATAATCTCTAAGGCTTAAAGTCAGCATCTGTGCCACACACTGTTGGATCTTCTTCTTTTCTTTTTATCCAATCATAGACATCTTGACATCCATTTCTCTAATGACTTTCATTCAGTGCCAGTTTACTTGGACCACACTGTCATTGGCAAGCCATAGAGTGGGTAGTAGGAAGTGGGAATTGTAAGATCGTTGGTTCGACCCTCGGCTCTCCTAGTTTAGTGTCGAAGTAGGCCTATCACTGAACAAGAAACTTATCCCTAACTGCTCCCCGGGCGCTGTATTATAGCATCCACTGATCCTAATAGTTAGGATGGGTAAATGCAGAGGACAAATTCCAGGTAAGTAAAAATGTACTTGGCAAATTCCCGAACTACTACTACTACTACTACTACTACTACTACTACTAATAACAATAATAGTAATAATAATAATAATAATTATAATTATTATAATAACCACATCTTTCATGTTGCTTATAAATGTTCCGTAGATAATGTAGAAAGGCATTAAATGCCAATAGTCACTATTACTGATATTTTGAAACATCAGATGCTCTGTTGTACCCCTGGCTTTGGCTGTGGCTGCAGCTTAGCCTAGTTTGAATAGTCGAGGTAACTCTGATTGTTTGTCAAATATGAATCTCATAATCGGTCATGAGGGGAACCGTTACTAATATAAGATACTGATGGAGCGACAAGGGATCAAGACTTAGTTGCCTTTAGGAAAATAAGGCCATGTTATATTCTCAGCCCACAATGAAACACACCAGCAGAAAGACAATTATCCAGCCAAATGAATAATAAGAGTACGGTGCATCATAAGATAAATTCCCATAAAAATATGAAGCAGAGAATGAGATGGACCACTGATGTAACCCGTTGGTTTCAATCTGAAGGCTGAACTGAGAGCGCTGAGTTTGACAGTTAACTTCCAAATAATTTCATCGCATGATGAATAGTGAAAATAGCCGATCTACAAGCTCAAAACACATAGCGATGCGACAGGTTCTGAGCTTGTAGATTAGCCATTTTTGCTTTCTTTAATATTTTTTCTAATTTTCTGAAAATTTCTGAAAATGTCACAACATTTTCAACTATATACCGACATGCCCAAAATAGGGGTGCCAGGTTGAAAGTGTTTAAGGCATCAGCAGGAGTTTGAAGGCTGACCTTATAGTTTGCTGTTGCCAGCACTAAATATATGCCATTATGCCAATGCGAAGATGATACCATGCCCCATAATCTACATTTCAAGTAAAATCCGGAGTGTTAATTTAACTCTGAGAGTGCACAAGTAGTGTAGAGTGTGGCGCCAGACTTTACAGTGTACAGTATTACCTAAACCACCTGAACGAAAGCTGATCCCCTACAGCAGGTGGCTTTAGATCTGCACCTTTTGCGTGTGAATAAGCCCACATCACTCATCACTGCCCAACAGATTTGGCTCTGGGCCACAGTGGCCACTGTTTTGTAATGGAATATGAATGGCATAAGCTCTAGGGTGGTTGCCATGGTGTTGACTTATTTACCGCACATCAGCCCATGAGCCCACTGACTTCAAACAGCACACATTACATGTTTTGGCTGCTGTATTAGTGAGCCATGTTATCACCCAAAGGACACATTTCCACTGGATTGCTGAAAAAGGAACGCTGGATTATAGGTCTAAATAGAAAGTGTTGGACGAGTACTTTCTAATGGAATTAGACATAATTTTGTCAACACCAAACCCATACCTTTTTTGGTTAGGGTTCTCTATCTACATACCACAGTATAAAATGACGAGAAATCATGATCGAATCATGTCATGGCAAAAAACAATTATGCCTGCCTATCTGCCTGCCAAGAAAGCATGTTTGAGACTACTTAACCACACCGTTAAAGCTAATAAGCAAGGGGCTTTTGGTGTCTCACAAAAGCAGATATTCTTGATTACCTTTGCCCATTGTCAACTTTGAGACTAGACCAAATACATCTTTATCTCACAAGCTACATCCCAGCTGGCACGCGACGTCCGTTGACGTTGATTTTTGGTTGGATTTAGGTCGTGACGTCAGCTAACCAAAATCCAACGTTGGACCAACGTCAACTTCCAACGTTGTATCAACGTATTAATTTGACGTCAATTGACGTTGATATTTGGTTGGTTTTAGGTTGTGTTGGTAACTGACCAATAACTAACGTCTATTCAACGTAATATCCCAACATCATGTTGACGTCGAATACTGACATGCTGTTGTCGGATTCTTGACCAAACCTCAATGTCTGCCCAACGTTATTATGACAACGTCCACACAACGTTGCAGTCTAACATCATCAGACGTTGATATTTGGTTGGTTTTAGGTTGTGTTGGTAACTGACCAATAACCAACGTCTATTCAACGTAATATCCCAACGTCATGTTGACGTCGAATACTGACATGCTGTTGTCGGATTCTTGACCAAACCTCAATGTCTGCCCAACGTTATTATGACAACGTCCACACAACGTTGCAGTCTAAAATCATCAGACGTTGATATTTGGTTGGTTTTAGGTTGTGTTGGTAACTAACCAATAACCAGCGTCTGTTCAACGTATTATCCCAACGTCATGTTGACGTCGAATACTGACATGCTGTTGTCGGATTCTTGACCAAACCTAAATGTCTGCCCAACGTTATTATGAGAACGTCCACACAACGTTGCAGTCTAACATCATCAGACGTTGATATTTGGTTGGTTTTAGGTTGTGTTGGTAACTAACCAATAACCAACGTCTGTCCAACGTATTATCTCAACGTCAGTTTGACGTTGAATACTGACATGCTGTTGTCGGATATTTGACCAAACCTCAATGTCTGCCCAATGTTATTATGATAACATCCACACAACGTTGCAGTCTAACATCATCAGACGTAGATATTTGGTTGGTTTTAGGTTGTGTTGGTAACTAACCATTAACTAACGTTTGTTCAACGTATTATCCCAACGTCAGGTTGACGTCGAATACTGACATGCTTTTGTCAGATTTTTGACCAAACCTCAGTGTCTGCCCAACGTTATTATGACAACGTCCACACAACGTTGCAGTCTAACATCATTAGACGTTGATATTTGGTTGGTTTTAGGTTGTGTTGGTAACTGACCAATAATCAACGTCTGTTCAACGTATTATGCCAACGTCGTGTTGATGTAGAATACTGACATGCTATTGTCGGGTATTGTGACCAAAACCCAATGTCTGCTAAACTTCATAATGAAAAGATCTCCTCAACATTCAAACCTCATTAGATGTAGATATTTTGCTGGGTTAATGTGGCTGTTACTTAAACAAAATCCAACATAGTCTGGCTGTAGAATATGGACAATAAGTACTGAAGGTTGTGACATAGAGTAATGATCTAGCATCTGTTTAACCTGCAATAGTCCAACCAGAGCAATTGGTAGCTGTTTCATCTGTGGTTCAACTATATTCTTCCAGATGAGCTACAGGGCCACCCCATGGCCCAGAAAGGTGTTTGTGCAGTTCTATAACCCTCAGCCTTTTCCAGATAACTGAATTTGACTTTCAGACAAATACCATCAAGTTGCTCCTGGGGCACATGCCAGCATCCCACCTATAGTGAACCTGTGGCTGTATATGAGACTGATTAGCTACAGGTTTCTTTGCCAGTGTGGATTTAGAGCCAAGGCAACATGGTTAAGGCCAGTTATACCTTTTCCGTTCCGCTTTAGCAGATGTTAGTTGTCGGTGATCAGCCAGCTGCATCTTAAAGGAATGCGACCGACAGTGAGGTAGGTAGACAGCCATGTCAACTCTTTATCGTCAATAATTTGCCCTTAGTTTGCTTCAGGAGACCTTCCTTAGTTCCAGAGGGCAAATTCAGTTTCAGCTTATGGCTGCTCAAATGTTTTATGTTGAGCGCTTGGGGTGGGTGGACTGTAGGGGTCCACCCCTACAGTGTCTTGCTCAGGACACTTCGCCCCGTCCAGGGCCTTTGAGGCAAACCGGGGACCTTCTGATTATCTAACCAGTAACCTATGCTGCCCTAAATAATAAAACCATATGAAAAGAAATGCATCAATGCATTACAATGCATAGACACCGGCCTACCTCAAAACCAGGGTCTTCCTTAGTTGTGACATATGGAGCAAGAGTGTGTGACTGTGACACCATTTATCATCCACACCACTATGTATGTACTACTGGGTGGACGGAAGGGCGGACAGATGGACAGACAGACAGACAGACAGACACTTTTTTTGTTACCCTTTCAGCCTAAATGCATGACTGTACCTCATGCTGTTTACATTTCTGACTAATAAAGTAATCAATCAATCACAAAAAGTAAAATAATTGTTTGCCCTGATATGTAGTGGAGTAAAATAATAAAGTATCAAAAGATAGAAACACACAAGTGAATTTAAAAAATACAATGCTAAGTACAGTACTTGAGTAAATGTATTGATTTTCACCATTGTTCATGTTTCATAGCTGTTGCAGTTCTTTATTTTTGCATTATATTAATTGCTAATCAAATAAATGATTGAGGGAAATATTTCACTTTTTGCATTAGGCCTACAGCATAATGCCATATGACACATACAATGTAAACTGACATTTAACATAATAACATTGGGCAGACATTGAGGTTTGGTCAAATATCCGACAACAGCATGTCAGTATTTGACGTCAACCTGACGTTGGGATAATACGTTGAACAGACGTTGGTTATTGATTAGTTACCAACACAACCTAAAACCAACCAAATATCTACGTCTAATGATGTTAGACTGCAACGTTGTATGGATGTTGTCATAATAATACATTTCAAACTGGATTGTCAAATGTCTCCTCAAATCACTGAGCAGTATAGCAACGTTCTGCTCTTTCATTGGACGAATCATTGGACTTGTGGGTGGGACCACAGTTGTATAACACCAGACTGGGCGGGGCAACAGTAACTGCTGCAGGAGCCTGCAGTTTGAATTTGGAGGGAGAGAAGACAGGAAGAGATACTTGTTTGTGCATGGAGATGTTTTTTTGACCATCCCAGGACTTCTAGAATCACAATCTTTTGCACAGGTGAGTTCATAATTAATTTCCTTCTAACTTGAAATGAAATATTTTACTGTTTGTTTTTAAAATAAAGTTCTACATTCTGTTTATGACCGAGTGAGGTGATTTCTTCATATTGCAAATCAGTCATGCTTTGTTGTTTTCTTTTTCTTTTCCTTTTCTTTGCATGTTTTTGAAACTGGCAGCATTGTTTGAGTAAATCCTTTGCCCAAAATGATTACAGTACCTGCCTTTTGTGGCAAAACAGTGGGAACTAGAAAGAGGCTATACTGCATTAACTAGATGGACTGATCCCCATTGCTTTGTGTTGGTGGCTTCACTGGCTTGGTGCTGCTGAGTTAAACATTTGAATTGCAGCTTTTAAAGCTAATGTCTTATTTTAGGTGAAGTTCTGTTGTTCATGCATGATTCATGTTTTCAGTTGGGAATGTGTGTTATTGAAGGGTAAAAGCTCACATGCCTCACAGCCTGATTTTTGTGTGAGACAGTGCAGTGTAACTAAAAATCAGGCATAAGGGTTTGTTGCATTTGAATAGCCTTGTGTAGCCTTTATCATAGTTTTGATTATATTAGCTTGTAAGACATTATTTTCAGTCTAATATTGGCCAAGCCTAACAGTAAAGCCCACCTAAAAAAAAATAAACATAATAGAGGAATGTAAACACTATGTTGAAGATTGATTGGTAAGTAACCAATCCCCAACGTCTGTTCAATGTATCATGCTGACGTCATATTGACATAGAATACTGACATGCTGTTGTCAGGTATTGTAACCAAAAACCAACGTCTGCTTAACGTCATTATGCTAACAACCACACAATGTTAAATTCTAACATCATTAAGCGTTATTTTTTTGTTGTTTTTAAGTTGTGTTGGTAAGTAACCAATACCCAACGTCTGTTCAACATATCATGCTAACGTCATATTAACATAGAATACTGACATGCTGTTGTCAGGTATTGTAACCAAAACCCAACGTCTGCTTAGCGTCATTATGCTGACGTTCACACAATGTCAAATTCTAACAACATTAAACGTTGTTTTTTTGTTGGATTTAAGTTGTGTTGGTAAGTAACCAATACCCAACATCTGTTCAACATATCATGCTAACGTCTTATTGACGTAGAATACTGACCTGCTGTTGTCGGGTATTGTAACCAAAACCCAACATCTGCTTAACGTCGTTATGCTAACGTCCACACAATGTTAAGTTCTAACATCATTAAATGTTGATTTTTGTTGGTTTTAAGTTGTGTTGGTAAGTAACCAATGCCCAACATCTGTTCAACGTATCATGCTAACGTCAAATTGACAAAGAATACCGACATTCTGTTGTCGGGTATTGAGACCAAAGCCCAATGTCTTCTTAACGTTATGACGTTAACGTCTACACAACGTTAAATTCTAACGCCATTAGACGTTGATATTTTGTTGGTTTTAATTTGTGCTGTTAAGCAACTATAATACAACGTTTTCTCAAAGTTTTTTTCATTTCTGAGGAATGTAAACACTATATTGAAGATCTATTGGTAAGCCATCTTAAGTTGAAATATTGAAGTACGTCCTGTACAGTTGAATGGCCCAAACAGAGTGAAGAACAGTTAGTATTTTGCCATAACCGATACTTGATATACAGTAGCTGATAATGAAGTAGGTGTACTGTAGGTTTGATAGCTGTCGTTTTCGACGCTGTTCCAGCCCATATTGAATTTAAATGTCCACAGATGTTTCGGAAGGCAGAGGTAGCCTATCTAATCTGTTTTTTTGTGTGTGTGTGTGTGTGTGTGTGTGTGTGTGTGTGTGTGTGTGTGTGTGTGTGTGTGTGTGCGTGTGCGTGTGCGTGTGCGTGTGCGTGTGCTACTTCAGCTTCCAAACACCTGTGATCAAGACTTGGTGAGCCTCCATCAAGTCCGAAGTAAGTATAATATCAGGGCGTTAATTTGAGGGGTAATATGCTTTAAATTGGTTGTAATTTAAAAATATATATTGAATTAGATGATTCAGGTTTCCCACGGTAGTGACTTTCCTGGAACATTTTGAATTGAGTTATAAATTCCCACAGGGCTGTGGGCACCCTGATGATAGTTTTTTGACACAGTTAAACATAACAGGCACAGATAAACTAGTAAACATTAGTCTACAGTCAGCAGTGTAATGTAAAAGCAGTCTTATAGCGTTAATATTGAAAGGGTAGGGATGTGAAGTTTCACTCAACCAACGATTCGATATAATTCACCATACTGGGTTCACAATACAATTTCTTCTTGGGTTTTCTCTGAAGTAGTTGTGCCACGGCATGAGGCCATTGTGAGAAGTCTCTATCTTGCGTCAAGTATATTTTTCATTCATAATGTGTTGTGTATTTCTTATTTTCATGCTAGATGTGGTACATCAAGAGGTGGAAGGTCCTCTCAAGTAGAATACATCGGGTAAGTACCTCCACACTGAACTTCACTATTATTTGACAATAAAGCAACATAATTTTGATTTAAAACAAGTTTGATTTTTCACCGCTATTAAAGGCATCAGGTTAACGGCTATAAAAATGAGGCATCATCTACAGTATATGAATAGTTTTGATGCGATAGCATCAATATATTCTAAAGAAGTATTTGTATAATTTATTCGTCATGTCCCTGGTGTTTAAAGACCTTAAGAGGTGTAACGATAGAATAATATCTTAGCTGTCCACTTAATATGGCATTTTCCTTCCTGTGACTTTTACCATACTCTCAGGTTGTCATGGTTGGAGACACAGGAGGTAATTCATTGGATGATGCACCCAGAAGAATGATGCCGTTCCTCATGTCACATGAATTGACACTCCAGTACAACCTTTGTTGACATCATGGCAAGAATAAGTCCCCGGGGCCTGTGTCTTTTTGACGTTGCATATGGTAAGTTAAACATTTTAATTGCCCGATGTAACTTTTCCTTGACCTTTCCGTCATCTTTCAAATTCAAAAAGGAGTGCTTCAAAATGTTGATTATTTTTATATACGTTGGCAGTTATGCCTAAGTTCAAGAGTTTGGAATCACTGTGAAAATTAAGTAAGTACAGCCAAGACACTGATGATAATAATAATAATAATAATAATAATAATAATAATAATAATAATAATAATAATAATAATAATGGTAATAGTAATAATAATAAGGGTAATAATAATAATAATAACTTATATTCTTCAACATTTCTGTTCATTAAATAATCCACCAAGTGCAGCAATATCTTTAAAGACCTTAGGCATTCTAGATGTCATATTCTGTAGATATCCAGGTCAAATTTCACCCCATATTTTCAGTAGAATTTGACGTACTTTGAGACTGGTTTGTATAAAACTTCTCATGAACCTTACGGTATAGCTGTTCCCAACATAGGATTTAGATCAAGCAATTGTGATGGCCCTTCCATCAGAGACAGTACTCATATCTGCAAACTCAGTTAATTTCAAAATCATAATTTCTCACTGATTCCAAACTTTTGAACAGATATCTGTCAGTCAATAAATATGTTTCATAATGTAAAAATCAAGTTAGAGTTATTAAAATAGCTTATTTCTGTCATTTATCTTTAGGGGAACTAAAGAAGAATGCAACCCTCATCAAATTAAACAGAATGATGCAGAGAAGACTCTCCAAGTGATTTACGGGAGCTCAGTGTTATTTCTCTCTCTTTTTAACGTTTTTGCCCTTGGTGCATATGTTATAGACATGCCTCAAAGAATGCACTTCATTGTTTTTATTGATTTGTACTGTTTAGTTATTTTAAAGTTTCACAAATGGAATCATTTTCCTACAAAGGCACTTTGGGCTCTGAACCTATTCACCAAACCTGTAACTGTTTGGACAACAATATGACTTGTAATTTCTGTTTGTTTATACTACCTATTCAAATGTGCCAATTACAAGTTTAAAAAATATTTAATAATGTTGTTTTATTAAACTTTGTCAAATAATATTGTCTGATATTGTATTTTCACCTTGGTAAAACTTGACACTGAAACAAGATGTCATTTGTTGTTGGTTGTCTGACGTCGTGATGATGAGATATCGACGTCAAAATGACGTCTGGAAGATGTCCTGTTCCCACCGCCCACTCAGTGGGCACAGGACGTTATTTTAACGTTGATATCTTGTTGTGACAAGATATCTACGTGACAAGGTAACTCTGGAGGTTGACGTCCTGCTAATGTTGGATTGACATTTTATTCTCAACTAAAATACAACGTGATTACAACGTTAGAAATATGTCATATTTTGATTGTACTCTAACGTTGAGCCAATGTTGTACTATGACGTCAACCCGATATAAATTTTCAGCTAAAATACAACTTGTATCCAACGTTGGGAGTCTAACCTTTAATCAACGTCTACATAACATCAGAGATTGACGTTAAATCAACGTTAGTTTAAGATGTCAAACCAACGTCAGTTTATGACGTCAGACAAACGTTAGGTTATGACGTCAGACAAACTTTCATTTACAACTAAAATACAACTTGTATCCAACGTTGGGAGTCTAACCTTTAATCAACGTCTACATAACATCAGAGATTGACGTTAAATCAACGTTAGTTTAAGATGTCAAACCAACGTCGGGTTAAGACGTCTAACCAACGTTAGGCTATGACGTCAGACAAACTTTCATTTACAACTAAAATACAACTTGTATCCAACGTTGGGAGTCTAACCTTTAATCAACGTCTACATAACATCAGAGATTGACGTTAAACCAACGTCAGGTTATGACGTCAGACAAACTTTCATTTACAACAAAAATACAACTGGTATCCAACGTTGGGAGTCCAACCTTTAATCAACGTCTACATAACATCAGAGATTGACGTTACATCAATGTTAGTTTAGGATGTCAAACCAACGTCAGGTTATGACGTCTAAACAACGTTGGGTTATGACGTCTAACCAATGTTGGGTTATGACGTCAGACAAACTTTCATTTACAACCAAAATCCAACGGTCATCCAACGTTGGAGTACAACGTTGGGACAACGTTGTACTGACGTCGCGTGTCAGCTGGGATAGATTAAACACTCATTATAGAGTGTGACAAAGTGACAAAATAAAGACCTAGAATGAAGTAAGGGATATACAGTATACATATTCTATGGTTATTCTTTGTCTGATCTCTTCAACTAAGGGTCCGGTTTTGCATATTGCCAAATATGTCAGATTAAAATATAACGTATTCTGTATGGATCTTGAAAGGGAAACATTGTCAGCATTAGAAGCATGCCCAGTTTTTTTTTTGTGAGAATGAGAGGTGATGACTTCCCATTAGTTTAGGCATGACAACCATTATATAATCCTATATGGTTGTCATAGGCAATTGTATCAGTGTGTCTAAAATAGGATTGGATGGGATTTCTTCCTTTTTTTAAACCTAAAGATGTTACATTACATTTTTACCTCCTGGAACATAGAAATCCTGTCTCCGTTTTAAAATCTCTTGTATATACAGTATGTTAGCATTTATCATGTGGCTCTGTTCCAGTAGCATACGCATGACAGTGAGTGTGCATGGATGGACAGGCCTTGACAGCTAAAATGTCCCATGTCACAATATGTTATGCAATAAAACAAATGTCCTGCTTTTCTGGGTTGATCTGTGAGTTGTTATTTAAATATATATTATATAGTTAGCCCTGAAACATGACTGTCAAGCGTCATGTGAGACATGGCTAATTATATAGTCATCTCAGCACAGAGAAATACACACACTGAATGATTTGTACCTGATGGAGAACATTGACTTTCTTCCTTGACTTAAAACCATTTGTTCTCCAGCTGGTTCATTGTTCCTTTCTGCTTCTTTCCAGGATGTTCTGGTTTGCACATAGACTATAGGTAGAATTTCAGAAAACGTGCTTATTTAAACTAAGTGCTGAAGGCAAATCGTGTTAATTTATTCCATACATATTTTCTAGGGATATTAAGGTGTGCTGAATCCAAATATTCTGTATGTCCAACTCCAAAATGAGTGCTAATGCCTCAAAATTGTCAATCTAAGGCATATTTCACCACTATGCTTGATTGATTGATGTACTTTATTTAGTAAGACATGAGAACAACAGTACATGTAAGTACCACTATGCTGAAATAATGTTTCATATTTTTTTTTTTTTTTACTAAACAAGGGAGAAACTAACTGAATTTGAATCCAATGCCATTGCCAGACCATTGACCAGGGGTCTTCAACAGGGGGTCCGGGACTCCTAGGGGGTCCTCAGAGTTACTGCAGGGGGTCCCCCAAATCTTTATTTGATATGATATGTTTTTTTTACATTAACCACTTTGAACCCTAGTATCCCTTTTCTGAGGAGAACTTTAGCCAAAAATAGCAGATCTACAAGCTCACAACGCCGGCTATTTTTGGCAAAGAGTAGGGTGTGAGGGAAAAAAGAGCAGCAAAAGTTTATCTGAAACACAATTTTATACAATATAGAGGGGGTCCCTGCTTCATCTCTCTCTCAGCTAGGGGGTCATTGGCCTGAAAACGTTGAAGACCGCTGTTTTAAAATGTTAAAAGCCTACTTTCTTTTGTGGGAACACTCTGAGCCCCCCACCTCATACACTTTTTGTCCAGAAAAGAAAATATTTCACCGGAAGGAAAAAATGTTATCGATAGAAATATTCGACTGTCCAGATCTGTAGGGCGCGAATTCTTTATATGCTCAATTACATTAATTACAATCATTTTGATGTCACCTATTAGTGCATACTTTATGACTGATGGTAGTAAAAAATTATGTTAACAGAATATGGGTTATTATTGTGGTTTTGTTGTTATTATGGGTTGTAGAGCACTCCTCCTCAACAGTAGATGGCGGTAGTGCACTTCGACTTTGGATAACCAAAGAAGGAGAGAGGTGTTGCCATGTCCGCTTATTATAAGCGACTTTGGGCTTGTTTTTCTGTAAAGTTGCTTGTAAATATTGATAGTTGCGGCCTGCGGGTTGCGGTTTTTGGGGGCTTGTTACTTAAGTGTAGTTGCTTATTTGGACTTGTTTCCCACTGTTGTTTAAACTAGTGTTTCTAAAACATTTTCATATTAAGGACCCCAAACATATTTATATCAAGGACCCCCAAATTAACATGTATTTGTCTGCAGACCCCCATCAAAAATAATTTATGCCAGGGCACAAGATTTGTGTTGTTAAAAAATGAATAATATATATATTTGATATCAACATTTTATCCAAGGTTTTCTTGAAAATAGCAGATCTACGACGCGTTGTGAGCTTGCATGTTGGCAGTGCCCACTACCCATAGTCGCTTCTTTTGGGCTTGTTTTCACAGACCTGGTTGCTCATTTCTCTTGCACAACCTGGCAACAATGAAGAGGAGGAGGACACGTGTTTGAGGAAAACAAAATGTCTGCGCGCTGTGGTGTTGTCGTGCGTTGAAACTATTGGGCTAAAACTCGGCTGTTTATTCTTATTTGTAACGTCGAACGTGTTACACATCTTTTTAAAAGATAGCTAACCGTTGCCAGTGGAAGTATGGCCCAGAGAAAGAAGAAACTGACAAAGAAAAGGAGACATAATGGCCGTAGAGACGCCGAGGTGGATTCAGATGGAGATTTTGAGCTGGCTGCCGAAATCAAGGACGATGATAATGTAAGGATATTACTTTTATAACTCGTTATTTACTTAACAAACAGAACCTCAGATTGATGTGGTGACTTTGGGCTCTATAGGGTCTCAAACACTAATCGGGCTTTGGCAGTGCTGTAAAGTAACTAAGTACATTTACTCAAGTACTGTACTTAAGTACAATTGAGGTATTTGTTTTACTTTACTGGAGTATTTCCAATTTTCAGTACTTTTACTTTTACTCCACTACATCTCAGAGGCAAATGTTATACTTTAACTCCACTACAATTATATGAAAACTTTAGTTACTAGTTGATTATTATTACAAAACATAATACCACTTCAGCCACTACAGTATACAGTTGCACTTACACGTTATACCTGGTAATAACAGCTGACTGACATGTTGCTGTTACCTTATCCTGTTGAGTGTTGAACGAGGCGTGTGTGTGTGTGTGTGTGTGTGTGTTTTCTTTACCTTTCCATGTTGTACAAACTGGTCTAGACAAGTGGTTCTCAACCTGTGGGTCGACAGTGAAGGGACAATTTAAGGACTTTTAAGGCCAACATTTTTTTTATTATCAAAAGACCATTACTGCAACAAATATAATCAACAAACTGTACTTTTAAAAACTGGTCAAACATTGGCCAAATTGTCAAATAATATAAGAAAGAGACAAAAAGTATGAAAATAGCAGATCTACGCTTGTAGATCTGCTATTTTCACAATATTTATCTGTGGAACCAAGTCAAACTAAATGTAATGCCTCAACTCCTACATTTCCAAGTGCTTATCAGGGTGGGGGGGGGGGTCCACAGTTAAAATCTGAATATTGGGGGGGGGGGGGTCACGGCCTGAAAGGGCGTGAGAACCACTGGTCTAGACTATAAAACACCTTAAGAAACTACTGCCACTTTTTCCCCACCTGCATAATGCTAATGCTTCAAAATGTGTTCTATTTAACCTGTTTCTGTCTCTTTCCCTTTCCCCCTGTCTCTGACCCGCTGCTTTACACCTGTGATGTGACAAGTAAAACTGAATCCGATTCTAATACAATTTCGTTTTTCAGCTTGGAAAGAAGTTGCCTCGATTCCCTACCGCCGACTGTCTGTCCGATGTGGAACCTGACACCAGAGAGATGGTCAGGGCCCAGAACAAGAAGAAAAAGAAGTCGGGAGGATTTCAGTCCATGGGTAATATAGCCTGAGCAGAACATAAATGTAGTAGCATTATAGCTTTAGATCAGTGTGAAAAATACATCAAGGACCCCCAAAATGATACATATTAGCTCATTAAAAAAAATAAAAATAAAGTATAGAATTCTATAACTGTCTATACTGTATGCGGGAGAGATAACAGTGGAGACTAGTGTGAAACTTGCATGAGAATAGTCAGTCTGACACATTCTCTCACCTGGCCAACTTCTAGCCAGTGGAATAATAGTGAAATTAAACTGTTACTCATTTTCAAACCCCCTCAAGGACCCCTGGGGGTTCCCAAATCCCACTTTGACACCATTGCTTTAGATAACTAACCACCTTTTTCGTTCCAATGACCCCCCCAGTTTGATATGCATTAGGCCACAGACCCCGATCTATACTGGAAAATCCTCAGTGTTTATTTAACTCTGGAACCATCTGGACCTGGAAAGGTCCATTTGGTTCCATTTGCCCGATCTCAGAGTTACAGATGCATAAGGGTCCATTTGGAGCCCTGGTGATCCCTGGACCCTAAATAATACTACAGAAAGAGACATGGCAGGGCACAGAATGAAAAGTTGTTGTTGTTTATGGTGACAACTCCTGTAGTTAGTTTAATTTGGTATCAAAACGTAACCTTATACTGGGTACATCAGTTACATCTCTTTACTAGCTTAATAATTGTGGAGCATATAGACAGTATTGAATAAACTTGTATCATTTCAGGTCTCAGTTACCCCGTTTTTAAAGGAGTCATGAGGAAGGGCTACAAAGTGCCGACCCCAATCCAGAGGAAGGTTAGTCAACGACTTGTCGGCTTATGACACTTTAAAGAGATGATTTCCCGCATTGCGCACTTTAGTGACTACAAATGCAACAATATTGTATTCCACATTATTCTCTTCGCCCTCTATAGACCATCCCAGTGATTTTGGATGGTAAGGATTTAGTAGCCATGGCACGGACTGGTAGTGGAAAGACGGCTGCCTTCCTGATACCCATGTTTGAGAAGCTGAAAGCCCCCCAAGCTCAAACAGGAGCCCGGGCCCTTATCCTGTCCCCCACCAGAGAGCTGGCCCTGCAGACCATGAAGTTCACCAAAGAGGTCAGTAAAATCTTAGGTTCTTTTATCTTTATTGTAGCTTAGTGTTTAGTGTCTCTTAAAGAGGGACATTTTAAATACATGTGTTTTTGCTGCCTCCATATTAATTGGTTAGCCTAACAGTAATGTTTGTTATTTTGGCTTTGCAGTTGGGAAAATTCACAGGCCTCAAGACTGCGTTGATCCTTGGTGGAGATAGGTGGGTCTGGCTTTGTTGAAGTTTGAAATTCATTCCACTGTCCCATCATAAAAGGGTCTAAAAGTATTTTCTCTTTTTCAGCATGGATGATCAGTTTGCTGCTCTTCATGAAAACCCGGACATGTAAGTAGCGCTGAAGCAGGGATATTTTTGATACAATGCCAGTCAATATAGCCTCCTCGGCCCTATGTTTATGTAATATTGTTCATCTTTCTGCAGAATCATCGGTACTCCTGGTCGGCTCATGCATGTTATCAGGGATATGAACTTGAAACTACATGGTGTGGAGTATGTGGTATTTGATGAAGCTGACAGGTAAGAAATACCTGTGATTGCCACATGTGCTATTACTGAATTATATGCCGATGTAATAATAGTAATACCTCTATTTATCCATTTATATAGCTATTTTCTAAGTACTCAAAGCAACTTAACATGGGGAAGAAATAGAGATAAATGATATTTTTGTCTAAAAGTAAAACCAAGAGGGGTGGGGAGTAAGCTGGGGAATTCTTTTTTTCAAGAGGCTGGTTTTGAGGGTGGTTTTGATAGGTGGGAGGGTGGGGGCCTCTTTGCTGTGGTTAGGGAGTGCTTTTCACCGGGAGGGGGCAGCAACTGAAACGGCTCTATCATGTAGTTGAATATGTATGTCTATGTTACCTTTTCCTATTAGACTGTTTGAGATGGGTTTTGCTGAACAGCTAACGGAGATCATCCGTAGACTTCCAGACACCAGACAAACCCTGTTGTTCTCTGCCACTTTGCCCAAATTAATCGTGGAGTTTGCTAGAGCAGGTAAGACTGTTGTCATCATCGTTGTTAGGGCTTTCATTATGTTCTGGTATTTGGTTCATACAACATAATATTGACCTTCATGGCAACTCTTGAGTTTCTTATGGCATAGTTGCCATGTTGCATTGGAAGACAAGGGGATAATCAAATTGTTTTTGTTCCCAGGGCTGACAGAACCAGTGCTGGTTCGTTTGGATGTGGACACTAAACTAAATGAGCAGCTCAAGGTAAAAGGATTAGAAAACGAAACGCATCATAATGTTACTTAGAGGAGAGCTTTACTTATAGAAACAAACATGGGGTCAGAACCCTTTTTAGGCCGCAAATAAATATCGGCTTATTTTAGCTCTTTTTTTAAATAGGCCTTAAGTATTTCATCCATAATGCATTTTTGTAAGTTTGGGTCCCAGGGAGACACCATATTTCTCTTTTGGGTCTCGATCAAAAAAAAAAGAACATCCAAACTCACCGCTCCATCATATCTTCATTTCTCTTCTCCCCACAGCTGTCATTCTTCAATCTGCGTATAGATGACAAGCCAGCGCTACTCCTTCATCTTTTGAGAAATGTGGTGAAACCCCAGGAGCAGACGGTGGTGTTTGTTGCCACCAAACACCATGTAGAGTACGTCAAAGAGGTGAGACACTGGTTCTTCTTGGTGTCATATGACAGAAGGATCTAAAACAGATTGATAGTGTGATTAACCCGAAGAAATGCTGCATTGTCGAGAACTGCGATATGGATATTTGACGTGTCCGATCAACTCTGCCCTCCTTTGGGTCATTTGCAATACACCTGCCAAGTGTGAAGTCGATCGAGATATGCTAAGGACAGACATTTACAGCGATTCCTTGAATTTATAGATTGATGTGCATTTTTTGCTTTGCCTTTGAACTACTTTTTGTGTCCCATGTGCAGCTGCTGTCGTCAGAAGGTGTGGAGTGTGCCTATATCTACAGTGCCCTGGACCAGACTGCCAGAAAGATCAACATAGGAAAATTTGTCCACCGGAAGGCTATGGTTCTTATTGTGACAGATGTTGCAGCTCGTGGTATAGATATCCCCCTGCTGGACAATGTCATCAATTACAACTTCCCCTCCAAGCCCAAACTCTTCCTGCACAGAGTCGGTGAGTGACCCAAACACAATGCAGACATTAAGCATTTATAAAAATTTAAAAAAGGTATTCAAGGGCAAACATAACAGCCTAATGGGGTATTTGAGAGATGTTGCGTGTTTGAAATATTTTCTAACACTTACAGTGTCTAAAGCTATTTGATCTTAACTTTATCTAAGAGAACATTCAGTGAAAAAGGTTTGATGACCAAGGTATGAAGGTTTCATTGAGACGCCAACCAATATATACACATGTCCATGTTATTATTTTCCTTTTCCTTCTAAAGCATGTCGTCAAAATCCGGGCCAATTCTAAGCTCCTATGATTTAGAGCTCTGCAGCACAGATCTGTTGAAACACCCACAGTGCAGCTTTAAATTGTGATTTATATGGTCATCTTTTGTCTATCCTTTACAGGTCGTGTGGCACGTGCTGGACGCAGTGGCATAGCCTACAGTCTGGTATGTCCAGATGAAGTGCCATTTGTCTATGACCTTCACCTCTTCCTTGGCAGACCCATCCAAATGGCCACACCAGAACACACAAATGGTAAGCCTACATAAGGCCTGCCAATGGAGAACTTATAGATGATTTCTTTTAAAGAAACTAAAAAAGTAGGGCTGGGCGATATGGACAAAATCAACGATTGCAAAAAATAGCAGATCTACAAGGTCTTTTTTCAAAAATGGATGTAACATAAAAATAGAGCACAAGTAATTAAAACCTTAACCAGGAAAAGTCAACATATGTCATATCACAATATAAAGAAATCCAAAATACCTGATATCTAGTCACACATCACACTATCGATATTATTATAATAATAATATTCCCAGCCCTACTAAAAGGTTTGTTATATCCCTCTAACACTCCATCCAACACAAACCCCTGTCCCTTTGTCCAGCTGCAGATGGTGTGTTTGGGCGAGTCCCCCAAAGTATCCTTGACGATGAAGGGTCTCATCTGATCATAGCCCACGAGAACTCCATTGACCTGCAGAACACCCTGCAGGTCTCAGACAATGCCTACAAGCAGTATCTCAAGTCCCGACCAAGTCCATCGGCTGAGTCCTTCAAACGGGTCAAGAACATAGACCTGTCCACTATGGCTGTTCACCCGCTTTTAGGTAAGGATAGGATGATCATTATTATTTTTGTTGGGAGGTCATGATGAAAATTTAAAATTGCTGATGTGGTAATAATATTGCTCGGATTACTGTTTCTCTGTCATGTCTCTGCATTTGTCTTGAGCATTCGTTTTGGATTCTTTAAAACTACTTTATTGCTTCATTTCAGGGTTAGGGTTGGAACAAGTGGAACTTGAGCGCCTCCACATGGTGGATTCCATCAAAAGCTACAAGGCCAAATCGGTGAGTATTGTTACCAGTTTTGAGTTCCACCCTGTGGAATGGGTTGTGGGCTGACTTTAGGGCTGCAATTATCAATCATTTTCTTAGCAATTATCTTATCCATTACTTTTCGATTAATCAAATGATCGAGAAGTGGGTTTTAAAAATATGAATAAAAAGTTTCATACATTACAATGAATCGATTGGCCACTTAAGCTTTATATTATACTTAAATCAGATTAACCCATTGAGACCTGGAACTGTCTCAGTTTTAGATTTGAGCTAAAAAGCATTATTTTACATTTTGGGCTATTCAAAAATAGCAGATATACAAGCTCATAGCGCAGCACCGAGTGCCGCGCTACGAGCTTGTAGATCTGCTATTTTTGAAAAATCGTGAAAATGTGTGCAAATCTTTGAATATATATATTTTTAAAGCGAACAATATTTGCTTCTGTGGGGTCCCTGGAACAAAATATTTTGATAGGGGTCTGCGGCCAAATACATATCATTTTGGGGGTCCTTGACATGAAAAAGATTGAGCACCACTGATATAGAAACATACGTTTTTCCGGTGCGTTTGCTTGTGTCCTGTAGACCATCTTTGAAATAAACTCGAGCAGTAAGACCGTGGCCAGTAAGGTCATGCGAGCCCAGCGGTCAAAAGACAAGCGGCTGGTGGACAAGTTTAGCAGGAAGAGAGAGCAGCTGGCTGCAGAAAGCAGGCTCCACCAGGTCCCTATCCCAAGCACCTCGACTTCCATTGACCATGGTGAGGGGAACAGCGAGGAGGAAGAGGAGTCTCTACAGGTGAGAACCTGTCAGTAAAAACTGGCAGAATCCTTTAGTTTGATCTCATTTATATGTGTTTTTATTAAAGCTGTAATGAGCTGAAAAAGCCTCTCATGTTGTCATTGTATAATCAATTTAATATAATACTTTGTTTCATTAGCTATTTAAAATTTCAGTTAACCAAGCTTTCCTGTGGTTGTAATTGCTTTTTGGCTGCAGGGAGTCTTCTCCGAGGTGGTTGGTGGAAAAAGGAGAAAACCACAGGAGGATGTTGATGCAGAAATGCCAGGAAGCAAGAAGAGCAGACAGAAGGGCAAAGATGAAGAGTACTACGTCCCTTACCAGCCCAAGGACCAGCACTCAGAGAGAGGGTAAAGAAGTTATCCTTATCCTTGCGTTTATTACTTTGCCTATAGTTTCTCTGTTCTTTACCGGGTACTCGGGTAGTTCTTTTTGGTTATCGTGGTGAGAATGATTCATTGGTACAAATGATAATTAAGCCTTAATGTAATCTCTGATATAAATGGTGTAACCTTTGTCTGATGTATTTTGTTTCTTGTTTTGTTTATTAGCTTACGTTTGGGAGGAGAAGGTACTGCGTTTGAACAGCAGGCCTCCTCAGCTGTTCTGGACATGATGGGAGATGAGGGTGACCGACTAAACCAGCACAAACATATGATGAAATGGTAGAGTCAGACATGTGTACACTGCCACTCAATCATAAGCTTACTGAAGTTCCCATTTTGATATATATTAAATGTCCTTTTTTCTCTCACTGCAGGGATCGTAAGAAGAAGCGCTTTGTCACAAATACAGGAAAAGAAAACCTGAAGAATAAAACAAAAACAGAGAGTGGACAGGTGGTTTCCAAAAGCAAAAAGAACTTGTATCCTTTGTAACATTAAACAACGACAAACAAAAAGTCAGTTATGACTTTTTGCACTTGGCTTTAGCATTCAGTAGTAATAATCAATACTGTTTTGATTTTATCGCTTCTGTATTGATATATTGTTGCACAGACACTGCTATTACATTATGCTGGAATGAGTTATGACTTTAATGCTGTGGCAGCTATGAGGAGTGGAAGAAGAAGTACAAGGTGGATGATGGAGACTCTGATACAGAGACGAGGGGGAACCAGGCTGGGAGAGGTAGGAGAGCATCTTCAGTCTTAACAATGTCAATAGGTTTAGGAAGATTACTTTCATATGAATGGTGATCCTGCTAAAACTCTTATCAGCGGAGTTGGAAATTATGGTATCTGATTATTTTAAGTTACCTAAACATTACAATACTGAAGATCCCTATAATATGAAGTGAAATGTTTAATATAACATGATTTCACATGACAAATCACATTAATTGTAATCATTTAGTCATACTATCATTATATACCCAACGATTCTGCCTCATCTTGTGTTTGCTGCATGCAACAATATGATAAAATGCCTTCTTCATCGACTACCTTCTCACCGTCTTAATTAATTTTCCGCCAGGTCGCGGTCGAGGCCGCCGAGGTCCGCAAGCCCCGGGCCCTCCAGGAGCACAACAGAACGATGGCAAGAGAGTGAGAACCGAGTTAAGGAGCAAGGCACAGATCCTGAAGCAGCGCAAGAAAAAACAGAAGCATCAGTTCTTACAAAGCGGAGGTCTCAAGGACCTCCGTGGCAAAGGTAAACAAAGGCTGCAAGAAGTGAAGAGGTCAGGCTTTGGACGCGGAGCCCACAAGAAGGGTAAAATGAAGAAGAAATTTTAGGGGGGCAGCAAGAGAAAGATGAGGTGGAGAAATCAGTCATCTATGCCGGCATGATGGAAGACTTGCTGGGAGGTTGAGAGATTAATAGTTTCTTCTTTCTACTACAAATTTTGAAATTCACAATTAATATTTCCTGTTGTGCGTTTTCATGTCATTGTGGACAGAATGTGGTTTAAAGTTCTTAAAGCGCTCAGAGGACATACAAGTCAAGTTTTTGACTTGAGCAACACAATGAATAACAAACTAAAGGTTACATATTATTTCAACCCCCAATAATATTTACTGGGCTTAAATAGCTGAAGATTTACCTGTATAAATAAGAGCATGGAAATGGAATGTTTTATTATGAGCAATAAAGTGATTCAAGTATTTGTGTCCAGAATAATTGTCAATTCCATGGTAAAGTAGTAAAACACAAGTTTACATTGTAGTGGGTTTGTCAGCCTTCCTTTGTTACAGAACATTGTTTTTCATCCATTCCTTTTTGATCATGTTGCTTACCATTATCAAATAAATCTGGACAAGCGTGGACAGTTATTTAAAATGTTACCCACCACCATCAACAGGAGATGGTCATTCTTCCTCTGTTGGATTCAGTTAAACAAGGGTTTAACCCATATAATAATGAGGAACATCGACGAGAACACCTAGATTTTCACCATTGACAGTTAAACATTTTAAATCGTGCATGCCTAAATATTCGTTTTTTTTCACCGATTGAGTTCCCAGATTTGCTGTGCAGACAGACTAAATACTGATGAAAAACTATTCGGAGAAAGACTTGTATCACCCTGTTGTTGAGCTCGTAGATTTGTAAAAGTTTTTAAGTCTCCAATTTCAGTACACACACACACACAATACAGCTAAGTTCATGAAAAGAGCAGTTCCTAAAGCAATCACACCCGCACCAGCAGTTTAAATATAACTTTAATTAAACTACCGCAGAGGAGTTTAGCACCAGAAAGTAGAACTAAAACATGTTATAATCAACCACAATAAAATGTACAGGCCACCTGTAACGCAGTTAAAGTAATAACTAAAATACACATAAAACCCTGCTATACAATAACATTCTGATGTCATCTACTGACAGCTCATCATTGCATCAAACATGACAGCAAAAAAATGGCGGAGGCTGACCTGGTAAAAGCACACATCTTAGGCTAAAGTGTTTCCAACTGGGCAGGCTTCTAAACAGAACAGTCAGAGGGCCTTTGCTGCATGTCAATCCCCCTCAAGCCTGTCCTGTTTCTCTTCTCACTGTCTCACAATAAAGCAGAAATGCTGAGAAGAATTATCTAACAAAGGTCTCCGCTTTTGAAGTCATTTCCCACTCCCAGTTCTCCTTTACAAAAATCCTTTTCCACAACTGTCCATTCCTTTGCCCAAAGCATCTCTTTCTATTCATTCCTTCTTTTGTGTGTCCATATCAAATGTAGTGCCAAATGTCCAACTCAGTGTTGTGCAGCCATTCCTGATGGAAATCAATTGGGTGTATACATAGAAATATATAATTTTCAACATTCTTAGGGATCTCCTTTGCAGCCATGTCTGCCCTGGCGCAGATCAGTTGGTAGTTCTCTTTTCTCCTGTATGGTGCTGCTTAGTTCCTGGTGACACATTTCTGTGCTCTGCTTTCTTTCACATCTGAATGAAGGAACCCCATTTTAAGGGTACCTTCCATTGCCTGAAACTTGTTCTTTGCCTTTGTCGTCTATCTATACATTTTTAGTTTAGTATACGTTTTAGTTCTTTTGACTATGTTATTCTTTCTGTTGCTGTTGGTAGTCATGGCTGCCAGTTCCCACCTGATATCATGCGGGAGTCCCAAATGCTCCAGACCGTCCTGAATAACTGCTAGCTTGCATAACGTCTTCAGACTAGGACTAAGGTCTAAGATGTACAGGTCATCAGGACTGTATCCTCCAAAGAAGATGATACGATCTCCCACCATGCAACAGCACATCCTGTACATCCGTGAACACGGGCCTTTCCCCCGTGGCTTTACGTTCATCCAGGAGAAGGTCTCTGGATTGAATTTCCACACATCATAGAAGGTCCGGTCCAGATGACAGTTGTCACCACCAAATATGTACAGCTCGCCTTTGTAGGCAAAGGCTGAATGACCCTCACGTCCTTCAGGAAGAAGCTGTGCAGAGGGTGTGCTCAGCCAGCGGTTGGTCTCTGTGTCAAACACTCTGATGGTTTTACTGGGCTCGTTGATCTTGACCTGGTCCCCATGGCCCCCAAATACATACATCTTCGTCCCGATCATGGTGGCAGAGTGACATTCCGAAGCAGGAGCCGGAGTGCCTCTGGTGTTGATTAAAGACCAGACCATTGTGTTGGTGTCCAGCTTGTGGATGTCATTAGTGTATCCAGTCAGCTTGTCGAATACTCCAAATATATACATGATCTTACCCGAGACACAGGCCGAGTGGCCACGCCTTGCCTGTGGGACAGTTCCAGAAACCTTGGGCTTGAACCATCTGTGGGTGTCGACATCAAATGCATAAAGCACATTACAGGACTCCCCATTGTCAGTAAAACCCCCCCAGATGTAGACGATAGCTTCTATCAGCACAGCTGTGTGGCCGTAGCGCTTGGAGGGAACCTGAAGGGGATGTTCTCTACTTTCAGTTGTCACTGGGGGCAACGTCAGCCAGCACAAAGAGATTGTGTTGAAGACAAGTACACCGATCTGACTCCCACCAGTCTTGTACCCTCCAAAGGAGTACACCTTGTGGCCCACTGCCACAGCGGCATGCAAGGTTCTATATGGTCGTCCTTTCAGCTGCAAAGCCCAGCATAACATACCGAAGAGCAGAAAACAACAGATACAGACAAGTCTATCTGAAATATTGCTTTGTAAAATAAGAGTGTGATATTGTGCACGCTACCACTTATATTGGCACAGCAACGCTTAAATGTCACATGAAGGTCGACCAATCTGCAAAGCTCATGCCTGTTGACCTCCCTAATATGGCAAGTTGATCACTTGCTACCCCACACACCCCAGGTAGGCTCATACAGATCTCTTCAGATTGTAACTGTGTCTAGCCCAAAATATGTAAAATATGATGGAAGGAAATCTGGACTTTGAAATACAGACTTGTTCATTAAAAACACACAAGGTTTAATCTGGACAACAGATATATTGTCTGGTCTAGCCCAAAATATATATATCATGAGTGTGTGTGTGTGTGTTGGGGGGTGTTATGAAAAACATAAGGGGATATAATCTGGACTAGTAAAGTATATGTATTCTGGGCTAGCCTGTTTTATAATCCATTTGGCAGATTATGCTCCGGGGTATAAAACAGGCTAGCCCACTTGAACTCACGCCAATTAGGGCTGTTACACCTGTAAGAGCAGATCTAAGGAGCTACATGCTTCATGTCTGACGTCCGAACTAGTTTGGATAGGGTATGTTAGAACTACAAAATGACGTCAATAAGAATTTCTTATGGGCGGTGGTCACCCCAGCCCACTATGTTTTTACTCTCCGAATCGTGTTCGGACGGTTCCGACAGTGTGATTGGTAGGTGGTCATGATATATTTATTTTTCATTTCCGTATTCAGACCAGGCTATTCTGTCAGCAGTGAAAGCAGAGGGAACAGACGTTGGCTGTTGACTCCTCAGCCAACCTCAGTGAGGAGTCTACAAACATCTCAGTTCCCCTCTAGTGACCTTGAGTTACATAAATACAAACTGTCGCCAAAAAATGTAAAACATCCATACCTCTGTGACAAATGTCCAATATCCAGGTGTCAGAACTGTTTTGGTTGGCAGAATGAAAAGGTGTCTTGTTGTCAAAAATAACTTTCTTCTTACACGCCATATAGAGGTTTTTATGGTGGTAGCAAATATGCATCGATTAGCTCAATACCAACAGGCCTGTAGTTGCATCTAGGCTCTGAGTCTAATTAGTTTGACAGAGACCAGGTGTGACTGCTAAATCAGCCACCACCCACGCCACATAGACAAAATCTCACTGCCATGAGGATGCTGCTGATCCCCACACTGCTGGGGCTGATAGCCAGACTGTCTGGCTGCTCCTCATCAGGGCCACTCATCATCCCAGCCAATGCACCAATGTGACAGGGCTCAGACAACAGCAGGATTTTGGACCATAAACCTCTTTTATTTCCAGTGATTACTGAAACTGCTTGTTATAAACTTGTCTTGTAGAACCAGCAAGAGCAGATGTAGCATGTCAGCCATCAACCACACCACAGTAAACAAAAGTGCAATCTAAAAATAAAGCCATTAATGGGAAAATAGCCCATATTTTCATATATTGTTGCGGTCGGGCAGAAACCTCGTAAGTCCATATTTCAGCTTTTTTGTTTTTTTGGTAAATGAATGCCCTATTATTTCATACAAGCGTGTCGCACAAAAGTAGTGAAAAAGCAGATATACAAGCTCGATCATGCTTGTACTGTAGGTGGGCTATTTCAATTATTTACAAATATGTTTACATTTCTTTTTTAATACGGTTTTGAACATACAAGGTTTCCACCCGACAGCAACGATATGATATATGACCAAAGCTGTGAATAGACAATGACGTGCTGATGCTTGTATCGCATGGTCCTTTAATCTCATTGTAAAACTGAAAAGAAAAGCTTCACTAGCAAGAATAGGTGTGCTCTTGAGTTCAAGGGATCTGCTGTAGGTCTTTGGGTAGAAGCACGAACTCCAGAAGAGTTTTTTTTGAGGAACGACTAAATCGGGCCAAGAGAGCTCAGTTCAGTAGGTGACCTGTCATGGAATCTGAACTGCAAATGTCAGCAAGAAAACATCAGTCTGTCTGTAGGCTAATAAAGGTTTCGGTATCTCAAGACGTTGAATATTTCTCTGCCACATGCAATTACATACAAACTGATTGATTGATGTACTTTATTTAGTAAGACATGAGAACATCAGTACATAGAAGTACAAATTCACAATACAAGGTTTACTAAACAGACTCATTAAGCACTGAGCTTGTTTAAGATGAGATCCCCATGCACACAAATCATGATGAGACTGACTGGCAGTCTGGCAGAAATGCCACATGGACAACTTGTTCCATGCCTGCTGAATTGTGACTACCTTGCAAGAACAAAAACTAAAACTTTATGTACATGGTTATGGGCAGTTTGCCAAGGATAGTTTTATAGAAAATATTCTGTGGCATATTCTGTTCTCTGTATATACTGTGGCACCCAACACATGGCAAAGGATGGCCAGTCAGGTTGTATAAAATAGAGGTGAATCATACTGACCAATTTCAGATACGGATCTATTTTCTGCTGCAGCACCTTACTAAGTACACATAATGTAGTCTTATGTGGTCTACTGTATGTAGTTCCTAACAAATATTTGTTCCATATTGACAGTGGAGGAAAAACGTTGTCCTCCACTGTCAATATGGAACAAATATTAGCTGCGAACTACAATCGACGAGGCAGTAACAATTAGGTTCTCAGAGAAGCTAATTGTTGCTGCCTCCATTACCGTCCCAGAGCTTTGTAACACATCCTTGTTTGTTTACTGGGATATTAAAACATACATACAATAAAAGTAAGACGGGAGGGAGGGGCCGTCTTACTGATTGGTTTCATTGTTTTTATTGTTTGATATACAGTAGGTGAAGACAGACCTGCGAAACAGGCCGCAGTGGGACCATGGGCATGCTACTGAGAATCCACAGGCCTGGCCACCTCTGGTCCAGTTCACCTCTGACAGAACTACACCCCTGATTTATACTTGGTTGCATGCTTGTAGATCTGCTATCTTGAGTGTGAGACACTGGCACACAATTAAATATAAATCAGGCTTTAGAGATAGCTATGGGGAAAAAAACAGCAACCAGGCTGCAAACTTTGGTACTGAGGCTAATACAACACCATCTGTAAGCAGTGGGTCAATGTATATTAATAAATAGATTTCAGTAAATATGTTCTATATATGTTCCAAATATGTTTGTTTTGCTATCGAATGTCATTTCACTGGGGTCCCCCAGGAGTATACCCCGCCCCTACCTTTACTCTCTATGCTCAATATCTTTGCTGAAAATCCTGGAGAAAACATTGAGTGTCAGGTTGACAAAATAAAAGCACACCTGAGAAGCATGTCAAGGTTGCAGAGACAAAGATATCAAACGTTAATATGAATTTAGGTCTCACACACTTAATGCTGGAGCCTTTCATTCAATCCTAGGAAGCATCTGTGTGTGTGTGTATGTGTGTGTGTGTGTGTGTGTGTGTGTGTGTGTGTGTGTGTGTGTGTGTGTGTGTGTGTGTGTGTGTGTGTGTGTCTGTGTTTGTGTCACAATTTCCCAAAAATAGCAGATATACAAGCTCATAGCGCGGCATGAAGTGACGCTCTATTATTTTTGAAATATTTGGAAAAACTTTGCTTTGAATATATATATATATTTATTTTAAGCAAACAGTTTTTACTCAAATCTTTGCTTCTCAGGATCCCTGGAACAAAACATTTTGAGATGGGGTGACCAAATATATATTATTTGACATGAAAAACTTTTGCGCACCACTGATATAGCATTGATTGATTGAATACTTTATTAACAGTTTGCAAAGACAAGCACAGGGAAGTACAGTTCAATACTGTCTGTTAAGAGGATTTTAAACCCAAGAAAGCACTATGGCTTGTTTCCATTGGGGTCCTTTGTAGGCTACTCAATTAATCGAAACATATGTTTTTTAGAAAACTGTTTTCAGAAGACTGTAGAACCAGCCTCAGGTCTTAATGGGTGTTAGTTAAGACCTACCTTCCTACATGTTGTTGTCACGTGGAAACCTTGTATCAAAACCATAACTTTTCAGGAAATTGGAAAATAGAACCTGTGGTCCTGTGGTTATTATTTACTCACAAGCTCTTGTTGATACTTTTAATTGATTAAACATTTATAAAGCCCACAGACACACTTAACCACTTTCAATCTGGCATATACATTTTTGGACATGCTGTTAAAGGAGAACATTTTCAAAGATCTTGTAGAGTGCCTGTTGTACTACTTTTGCGCGACACTATCATACAACAATATATGAAATAGGGCATTCATTTATGAAGAAAAAAATAAAGAAAAAAAGGTTTCTGCCCGACAGTCACATTATTCAGACATGAATGCTTTGCAAAAAAAAAAAGACGAGAGGACAGAATAGAGAAGAAAATCAACAGCAGAGTCAACAGGCGGAGCCGACCTTCGACGGCTTGCACTTGGATAGCACGGAGAGAACTATCTGGTGCATTGGTGTCTTGGGTGACTTTACGGCATACTTGCAATGAAAGGAACACTGATAAGTACACTCACTGTTTATAGTTGGCACAGCGACATTCTGATCCTATGCCTGATTTAGACGAAGATAGTATTGAAAGAACTACGTAGTATAGTGCATGGGTAACTTTACTGCTCAACTTACAATGAATAGAACACTGATGAGTGATTTTTAAGTTCACCGGCTGTTTGTTAATTTGTGGTGCAGCAACATTCTGGTCAATCCTCAGCAAGTCTCTTTGGCGTTAGCCTCGGAATCCCAGCCTTTTTTTTTGTTTCAAAAGAAAAAAGTCTGGGCGAACGGTGCAGGAACGATGGTCTTAGGACCTTGTTAACTCCTAACCAACCAGAGTGCAGAGGGGCGTCGCTCTAAATTTGGTGACGTCAGCAAACATCGCAAATGTGTCGGATGGATTTTCCTTTTCCTTTGTGGCACCAAATTATGCCTTAAATGTAACTAAGTTACGCCATTATTTTAAAAAAGGTAACTAAGTTACCGAGTACTCTAATTGCAAAACTAACGAGTTAGGTTGCTCGTTACAAGTATTCGGTTACAAACAGAGTTAATTTTAACGCTATACCCCCTGGTCCTGATCATTACTGTTTGTACCGTACCCATCAGCAACACAAACATTTCCGTATGTGACTTCAATCTGATCAGATAAAAGTTAACCACTTGAACTAGAGGTGTAACGATATAGTAACTGCATCGAAAAATCGATTTTAATTTTCAACAATCTACTATATCGATATGCAAACAGCAAAATATCGTATCGTTTGACTTTGTATCGTGTCGAATCGTTTTGCAATGCAAATAATCGTATCGAATCGCTTTGCTATGCAAATCATCAATTTTATCAATACTAAGTTCTTGTGCGTTGTATTTAGCAATTCTAAGAAGAAAAAAGAGAAAGAGGGGTCCCCCCCATTGACAATTATTTATTAATAATTATATAGGCTAAATAAGGCTATTTCACAAATACAACTAACTAGGATATTGTGCAAAATACAAGAGCCAAATTAAAAACAAAACTTTTACACTAGGGGTCCCGGACCCCCTGTTGAAGACCCCTGCTCTATGGTCTAGCCCAGGCTTGTCAAACTCATTTTGGGGTCTGGGCCGCATTGGTCAAAAAGTGACTTGATGTGGGCAAGCAGACACGCATGGATTTTTCATTGTAGTTTGGTTTTAGTTAGTTTTGACAATTATTTTTCTAATTCAGTTAGTTTTAGTTAGTTTTGACATTATTTCTTTTCTAATTCAGTTAGTTTTAGTTAGTTTTTAGGGCGGGTTTGCTAGTTTTTCTATTTCTATTTTATATTTCTATTTATGTTTCTATTTTTGTGAGAACGCTTAGTTTTAGTTTAGTTTTTATTAGCTTTAGTGTTCTTTTTTTCATACATTGGGTTATTTGTCAGGTGCAGGATTCAAAAAGGTCAGAGTAAGTATTGTTTAACTCAACAAAAGAGGTACTTGGTATCAGTGGTGGAAAAAGTACTCACATTTGTTACTTAAGTAGCCTAAAAGTATCAATACTGCAATGTAGAAATACTCTGTTACAAGTAAAAGTCCTGAATTCAAAATTTACATGAGTAAAAATACAAAAGTATTGATATCAAAATGCACTAAGTACAAAAGTAAAAGTACTCATTATGCAGAATGCCATTTCACATGTTTTGTGAGCTTGTAGGTCGGCTATTTTCAAATGGCCGAAATGACTCTCTAATGATTAGAGAGTCAAAACAAGTTTAGTTATCCTGGCAGGTGGAGTCATAGATGGTCACAGAAAGCAAGTGAGAAAGGTTCTGTGTAGTTTGTACATCTATGTATCTGACTACATTTCATCAGCAGTATCATATAATGTAACTGGATCATTTGCTATGCAAAAAAATATATAATTAGGATTCTAATGATTTTCACAATATGGACTGCATTATACTGTAGGTGCATTAAGCTACTATAAATGTAAGTCAATTGTCTATATGGAGCCAGTTATGTTACCTGGTGTGCATCTAGCTCCCTCTGCTGGACTCTCTGTGCCATGTGATTTGCAGCCTCCACTGTGTGAGCAAATTAACAACCAGACATAAATAATTACATAAGACAAGACAGGTTTTACTCCCAGTCAAAATATCTTTACAAGAGCCAAGTTTGGGTGAATCACATTCCTTCCATGCTACAAAGCAATTCAATGCCAGAGAACTCTAAAATGGCTAAAGGGCAATAAGTAAAACATTTTTTTAAACAGCATATTATTCAATATTCGATCAATATATCAATGTCATTGAATGATGTCATTGCATTTCTCTCTCTCTCTCTTTTTCCTCAGTCTTAAACTGACTTGTTGGTATAATGGAATTGTAGTTATTCCAAAGAACTACACCTACATCTGACATTGTTTTAACTGTCTAAGTAGACAAACAAGACAAGCCCCTAGTGCAGGGGTCTTCAACGTTTTCAGGCCAAGGACCCCATAGCTGAGAGAGAGATGAAGCAGGGAGCCCCTACTCTATATTGTATAAAATTGTGTTTTTTTTAACATAGTCTGCTCTTTTTTCCCTCTACACCTATAGCCTCTTTGCCAAAAATAGCCGATCTGCAAGCTCTCAACGAGGCGTTGAGAGCTTGTAGATCTGCTATTTTCGGCTAATGTTCCCCTCAGAAAAGGGATTCTAGGGTTCAAGTGGTTAATGTAAAAAAACTAAATCCTATCACACAAAGATTTGGCGGACCCCCTATAGTAGCTCTGAGGACCCCCTATGGGTCCCGGACCCCCTGTTGAAGACCCCTGCCCTAGTGAGAGCGAGGGTGGGCGGGGACTTACAGCGCGTTATGACATCACACAAGTGCTCCTGCATGGCGTCCGTATATTTGGGCAGTGCATTTTCATTTGTTTCCACCACCATCTTCTGGAGGTTCTCCAGAAGTCTGCTCTCCCCTGTGGCCTCCTCTTGTCCTTTAGAACAACCAAAGGGACATGATCTGTTCATTCTCTCATGTACATTTTAAACTGACGTTTTTGTTGGGATGGTACTGCTGATTTAGGTCAATTATATTCACTTATTATTATTATTGACGATCTATAAAAACACACGGTAAGAAATGTATGAACTTGTACCACACAAACCTATTTTTACAGTTCTGCTAAGTCAGGGGTCTTCAACAGGGGGTCCGGGACCCCTAGGGGGTCCTCAGAGCTACTATAGGGGGTCCGCCAAATCTTTGTGTGATAGTATTTAGTTTTTTTACATTAACCACTTGAACCCTAGAATTCCTTTTCTGAGGGGAACATTAGCCGAAAATATCAGATCTTCGGCTAATGAGAGCTTGTAGATTGGCTATTTTTGGCAAAGAGGCTATAGGTGTAGAGGGAAAAAATAGCAGACTAAGTAAAAAAAAAAAAAGTAATCTGAAACACAATTTTATACAATATAGAGTAGGGGGTCCCTGCTTCATCTCTCTCTCAGCTAGGGGATCCTTGGCCTGAAAACGTTGAAGACCCCTGTGCTAAGTCATATAAAAAATATCACATGTAGGCCATCATGTGACAGTTAGGCTGGAGCTAGATCGGCCACTTGGGAATCGGAAGGTTCCCTGTTTGATCCCCCGGGTTACTGTCAAAGTGTCCCTAAGAACCTCCTACTGCTCCTCATGAGCAGATTGGTGCCTTGCATGGTTTCCGCTGCCGTCTGTGTGTCAATGTGTGTGTGAATGGGGGAAATGTAAATACACATTATTTTTTAAGCGCTTTGGAGAAAGGCACTATATAAATCTTAATCTATATAATCTATATCTTGCTATGATAGAAGTTAATAGCTCACACCCCTGTTATTTTTTCCCCTTCATTACAGGAAACAGCGTTTCTTCTTTCTGTTCTTAAAAAAATAAAAATAAACAGTTGATTTGTTTCTTTATGCTTTCCTCTTTATGTACTTGTTTATTACTTATTTTTTTATGATCTTCCTTTTTTGTGTAAAGCACTTTGAGCTGCATTCCATGTATGAAAGGTACTATATAAATTAAGATCATTATCATTACGAACACAGATTAGACTAGCTTTCATCAGATACACTGTGGCTTCCCAAGGATGTGTGAAAACCTATTTAACATCTCAATAACAGAGCATGTGTCAGTGTTGTGGGTGTTCTCCATCTCCGACAGTGCATCTGTGACTTGCTCAACGTGGTTTACCTCAAACTCCCTCACAAAGTAGCGAATCTCTCCTTGGGTGATGGGCCTGTGGTCCAGGAGTCTTGACTGAACTGTCTCCTACATCTATGGGAGGAATGACGGTGAAAACAAGAAGATTAAAGGAAAGACCACGACCGTTGAGGTAATAACTTGTGGGCACTAAATTGTTTGATTATCATAGTGGACTGTCTTGACATTGCCTGGCATCCCCATTTTGGCCATCGACATTGTGAGGCGCTGTGAACTTGTAGTTGGGCTTTTTGAAACAGGGCTTAGATGTGTCTTTATCCAAACAGTCAAGAAGCCAAATGCACTTTCTCACACACACACACGCGCACACGCACACACACACACACACACACACACACACACACACACACACACACACACACACACACACACACACACACACACACACACGTATCAATTTGTAGTGGTGTTTCGTTGCCTTCAATCGACCTTGCAAATCATTAAAAAGGCACTGATGCACAACTGAGGTTGACAATATAACTTATGCTATTGGGGTGGTTGTATTTGGTTTGGTATTCTAGAGATCTCTCCAGTATAAAGTATGGATCTGTATTTGAGTTGCATTTCAGGTAACTCAAGACATTTAACTGGTCAAACTGAAAATGAGAAATTAAATGATAAAGGAGTCAGAACGTTGTGTTACACCTTGAGTAAGGAGTTTTCCCTGAGCCTTTGAGCTGGAGTTCCCATATTTCTCCCTTCCTAGAGAAATGGAACGTTTAAAACAGAAATATGAGTGAGTCAAGACTTTTGCAAATATTAAGCTGTATAACTCAAAAACCTGCTTGCCTGTTAGTGTGCTGACCAAGGAGATGTGCCCGACCATCTCCCAGCTGCCCAGACCAATAGCCAAACTACTAGTGTAACAGAGAGATACGAGTTATTTAAATAAGTTGAAGTAGCAATTCCAATAAATTGATGCAACATCAATACTAGCCCTAGAATGGCTGTGACATCGCATACATTTCATGTATTCCAAATACACAGCCATAGATCACCCCTAGGCCCGCCCAGGTAGCAGACTCTTCGTGGTGGCATTTAAACTCGACAGGTGCTTTGCGAAAGGTGCGGGGTAATTAATCGTCACCTGTCAATTCTGTGCCCCATACGTGTGTGCTCCCCATAGACGTTTTCATATGTTCAGTCCAGCAATCATTTTGGGCCCTGCTGCGGGCAGAGAATGTTGTCTGTGTGAAGCTTGTGGAAAAGTGAAGATATTTCACTAATCACACGTTTTCCTTCAGAACTTTCAAATGGATATGAATTAAAGTACTAGAGGACAATATCTGACTCCAAATAAGTCACAGAAAGGAATTATTGGGTGAGTACACACGGGGCGCCACAACGTTTTATGCCGCCACAATGAGTCTGCTACCCGCGAGGGCATGGGGGTGATCTATGGCTGTGTATCTATCACAATCACAATATCACAGCCATTCTAGGTCAGGGCAACATCAATACCTAAACACAGTGTACCTGATGGCCCCCATATATCTGTGTGCCAGTGGGTCTGATCCACGCAGGCCGCAGCAGTCCGCCACCACTGGCGTAATGCAGAAAATCATCAGACTGTGTTGAAGACACCTCCAAATGTAAGATGTTCTCAATGACATCCTATGGAGACACAAGGAGCCATCTGACAGTGAGCTCGGACAGCACAGATCATTCTCATTCTACTGCTCTGCCACCAAAAGGTGGACTGCCCTGACACCATCCATTAAAGGATGTGTAACACTGGTTTCTTTCAAAATTGTCCTGAAAAAACATCTATCAGGAGACCACAAGGGGAGGTAAATCGAAAGGAGGTGTCATTCACTGCCACCGTTTTTCTTTTTTGTAGTGTAGTGTAGTGTTTTGTACTGTATTTGTTGATGACATGTATTGTCATTGTCACAGTATTATTGTGTTAATTTGTTATGCTACAGTATGTTGATGAATTGACTACATAGGACCAGTGGTGTGTTCTACCGTCAGATGCTGTGTACGGCGTATACCTTGAGATTTTTTTCCGTCGCTACCGTATACCTTCAAAAACTGTTTCATCCATTGAAAACGCGAGAGCGTATACCCACGACCACGCGCATCGTATCGTAGCGTATACCTTCCGAAAAAAACTAGAACACAACACTGCATAGGACCACAATGGAAACAAGTCAGTCCCCAGGACTTTTTTGTGTTCTTTTAGCCTTAATGTCTTACTGTACCACTAACTGTTGACTAATAAAGTATTCAATCAAATCAATCAATCAATCAATCAAAGCTTTGACAGCACCGTTGCTTAAACCTGCTTATAATATCACAGGCAGGCTGTGGTTAAAATGCTCTTTACACCCGTGATGTACAAAAGAAATATGTATTAATATAATTTAGCTTTTATATGTTACTTCACAACATTATTACATAAAGGTTGCCTTATAGTCACAACATGTGACAATGTTATAAACTTCACCTTAGAAACTGCTGCCAGTCTCAGCGGGCCTTTCAGAGAGGTTGGAATGGATCTGGAGAAAATGCCGTTTTTCACAGAGCGGACAAAGTTACCGGGAACCTCATCAAGACGGAAGGCTTCTGCAGAGGAATGAAAGTAGACAACCGTATTATACACCACACTTTGTATATCAGAATGGTAACAGGAAAAGTGGGCACCTCGATGTAAAATTGTCTACTTGGTCGAAAATGGAGAGAGAGAGAGAGAGAGAGAGAGAGAGAGAGAGAGAGAGAGAGAGAGAGAGAGAGAGAGAGAGAGAAATTTGGAAAAGGGTCTTAAGCAATGTAAGCTATAAATGATTAGAGAACATGAATGAACATTTGACCATTAAGGTCTAATATTTCTACAATTGCTAAATTGCTACAAAACCTGTATTTCCAATCATTTTGGGCATAAACAAGAAGTTCAAGGGTACAGTTAAGTGTGATTGTGATGTACCGTGCATGTTCAAATATGTACACTTTACTTATTTTTTTACATTTTGGACAAAATAGCAAATTTGAGGTGCCCACTTCATTAGTGCCTACTCTTTCTTAGTGCACACTCTTCTTATATCTATCAAAATAACATTACTGTGCTCTAAATATTGTATTTATTACAGGGGGTCCGCCAAATCTTTGTGTGATTTTTACATTAACCACTTCAACCAAGCATCCCTATTCTGAGGAGAACTTTAGCCAAAAATAGCAGATCTACAAGCTTGTAGATCTGCTATTTTTGGCAAAGTGGTTTAGGGGGGAAAAGAGCAGGCTAAGTACAGAGTGAAAGGTCGGGTTTACTAAGTATTGTTTAAGTGCATGGTTAAATGTCTGGAAATACACATCAACATGAATCCAACATGATAGTGCTGTGAAACAAGTCTATGAAGCTGCCTATGAAATCCCTGCTTTATCTCGCTCTCAGCCAAGGGGTCCTTGGCCTGAAAACGTTGAAGACCCCTGCTGTAAACCCATAACATTGAAACATATTTTACCTGACATGAGCTTCTTCACTTCAAAGTCATGTATGTGTGTGTCTGAACTCCTGTTCACATAGAGTGGAGATGTCTGTCTGTCTGTCTGTCTGTCTGGATGATCAAAGCTGTCACCATCATAGCTGAGACAACCAGGGTTCTTCACACTTTGACAGAACTTCTCCTCCTCAAAGCAAACAGCAGGCTTCACCATGTTAATGCTGGTCAGTACAGCTCCCATGACACAGATTACACCAAACAGTAATTCAAATCGTATATAGACCAATTATTTGTTTACTAACATTGAGCCTGGACGCACAGGTGATTGTTTCACGCAATCAATTCCCAACCTGTTTCGGGGTGCACTGGTTTCAGCACACCCCAACCCCCTCTTGTGTGTGTTGGCTAGTGAGACGCGTCCTAACGAGACCTGATATAATGGGTTTCGTTGCGCGCATACTGGCTGCACGCAGCCAGTATGACGTCGTCTGTTAAGGGGTCTATAGCTTGAGAACCTGCAGGTGGAAAGACTGGTGATGCGAGGTTAGTGATGATGTAATAAAGAATCACTTATCAAAGTGATTTGAACTCTGAGCTCTGAGATGTCAATATTTACTACTGCTTCCGGGTGTGACACAGCGTGCGTTGCCATGTTTTGTGAGAGAAACAAGCAACCAGGTTTATGAGAACAAGCCCATTTCCAAAAAAATCTTGGAAGACATTTTTAAAAATTAGGAATATTTTAGAAACCAGTACTTTTACTTCTACTCCACTACATCTCGTATACAAATATTGTACTTTTACTCCACTACATTTATTTGAAAACTTTAGTTACTATATAAACTATGATATAATGAAACATACATGAACCACTTTAGCCCTATTTTATACCTAGGCTATTTTCAAATATTTAGTACTTTTACTTTTGGTACTTTAAGTACATTTTGATGCCAATACTTTTGTACTTTTACTGAAGTAAAATTTTAATTCTGGACTTTTACTTAACAGAGTATTTTTATATTGCAGTATTGGTACTTTTATTTAAGTAGAAAATGTGAGTACTTTTTCCACCACTGCTTTTTTGACTGAACACTAAATGTTTTTGCTGGAGCAAAAAATATATATAAGTAAAAAAAAACGCCCCCTGCTACTGAGACCCGGGATAGAAACGCCCACATCGGACCGCGCGCTTTTCGGTAAGATCAAAGGGTGACGTCACTCTCTCTCTTTACGCACTTCGCACGAGCGACCGGCAGCAGGGAGAACAGCGGGACGAATTGTTTGTTAAAGTTTGTAAAAAGACTATTATAGTGAACTAAACAACGCATACTGTAATATTATATATGAGTATAGGTTATCAGTGTTATTGAAGGTGAAGCAAGCTACAAAAACAAGAGAATTGTCTCCAAAAAGGTGAGTTTTCTACAGGTGTTTGTTGTTAGTTTAGCTAATAAGTGCTTATACATTAAAGGAATTGATGACGTAGCATGTCATTTTCACGTTTATGTTACTTGGTAAAAAGCAACAACTATTCAGTATGAAGCATTGTTTGATGTGAAGTGAATATATGTGTTTTATTTTATTGAGGCCTATAGTCAGTACTGTAAAAAATAACCGAGTACATGTACTCAAGTACTGTACTTTAAGTACAATTTTGAGTTTTTTTTTTTTTACTTTACTGGAGTGACCCATAAGGGTCCATTTGGTTCCATTTGTACACTCTCAGAGTTACAGAACCATAAGGGTCCATTTGGTTCCTAACTGTCCCCCGACCCCACTTTGAGAACCAATGCTATAGACCAGTGGGTTTATAACCTTTAAAAAAAAAAACTTTACTACCTTTACAAGACATATATTCATTTAACAGCCTCAATATTTAATGCAGATCCAGCTTCTCTATTTTAAAAAATATACTAAAGGGACCAAATTTAGGCTGTTATGCTTACCTTGATAAATGTGGTAATGTAGTCCCAGGATGTTCTGACAATTTATTTACATTATGTTTGTTATCTTTCTGGATATTTTAAATAGCTTTGAGTGTAACACTAATGTCATAATTATTTATACTGTACAACAGGATATAAATACATTTATTTTTGTTAAAATTGATCTACTTTGAACAGAACTATCCCTCAACTATATTTCAATCACAATACATGTTTCAACAATTATTCAAAATTTAACTTTTTTTATTCCTTAACTTATTTTTCACCTCATATTGAGTGAAACAATGGAGAGGTGCAGGTAAGAGTCAAGAACCAAACCAATATATAACAATTTGTTGAACTCTACTATACTTGTGGGTACACTTTGCTATAGACAAGCACAGACACATGTATATTTGACTATCATACACATTGTGATCCCTCCCCACACACACACTCAGTTTATTATACACACGCCACACGTACACAGTACACACACACACACACACACACACACACACACACACACACACACACACACACACACACACACACACACACACACACACACACACACAAATATGCAGGATTATGGTGGTCTGGACGGGAACCACAAGGATTAGTACTAGAAGACAGTTACACCACCAGAACAGAGGTACAGCAGGCAGGTAGAAAGAGCGCGCACGCACACCTTGTTCCACCTCAGACATAGAGCTGCTGTCACAGGACAAGAATAATAGCATACTTCTCCTTATGTTTCAGCCTTTCTTTCCCTTTTTGTTCTATTCCTCTTTTGATGAGAGGAGATTAGGTCAGTCCACATCATGCGTTTTTTTGTCACCTTGTCAAAGAAAAACTAAGATGCTGTGTAGAAACCATGAGAGTGCTGTCAGCACAGATTGTACATTTGCCAAGTCAAACTCTTGGAAACAGGTCCAACATGGATTCTTGGCCACAACAGACTTATTCAGCACTTCTCATCATGTACTGTAGTTGTAACAGTGTACATTTGTGTGTGTGTTTGTGCGTTGCAGGCGGGGAAGGGGGAGCCTCACGTCTTCAAGGAGAAGACGTTCAAGAAGAAACGTCAGTGCAGCGTGTGTCGCCAGAGCGTGGACAACGTGGGCTCCTTCTGCCGAGGTGAGGCTCTGTCTCTGTGTATTTACATACAAATCAGGTAGATAGAGTGACTGATACATAATATTAATAATGGTCAAACTTGCTGCTTGTGTATTGGCGAAACAGCTCTGGTATATTGAATGCTCATCAAATTATTGGCTTATGAATGAGACAAAAATAATAATCAATGACTTCAAGTTTCCATGGGGTGAGTAATTGATAAAGTCATTTTGGGGTTCTTGTCCTTGGCCTCTTGTACCCCCCCCCCCCCCGGCCACCACTTCGAGCTGGCGCCTGCTTGAAGTGGTCGGCCATTGATGCGCTGACCTGGGCCTCCGTTGCCTCTGCGAAATTCTCCCGAACAGCTTCTGCAATCAAAACAGTGACAAATATATTTTGTTAATGTATGTCATCATGTCAGTCACACATTTATAACACGAAGAAGCATCAACAAAGAACTAGCACAGACAATTGTTCTATTTACCCTGGATGAGGGAAAAGAAGTTCGTATTCTTGAACGCCCTCTTGTTTTGCTGCCCACCACCGGACATATTATATTTCCGCATCAGGCCATTGGTGAAAAGTCTGAAACAGATAAAAAAAAATGCAGATAAATTCTCAACAGCATGCTCTAGCAGCTTGTAATGAAGACAATGTATAGTATTGGTATCAAAATGTACTTAAAGTACCAAAAGTAAAATAACTAAAATGTTTGAAAATAGCAGATCTACAAGCTCACAACGCGTCGCATCGCCTCAGAATTGTACTTAAGTAATGGTTGAAAATCGCTGCTAGAGCTGTACACATCTTCTCTAATGGGGGTCCTTGACATATCTTTTCAAATGGGGGTTCGCAGGCTAAATAAGTGTCAATTTGGGGGTCCTTGACATGAAAAAGTTTGAGAACCACTGCACTACACGTATATTTGGCTCTCAGTCACTTGAATTAATATTTGTTTCTTTGTTTCTTTCTTTCTCAGAGTGGAGACACAGAATGTGCTGAGATTGTTCTTGTGCCCTAAATGCCCAGAAGACTGAGGTTCTCACGCCACTGGAAGGCTCAACCCAACCTTAGAGATGGAGATCTCGCTCTATCCATGGATTCGCCCGCGTGGGGGGGATTCGTCCGCATGGGGGGGATTCGTCCGCGCTGTTGACCCTGGTCTTCGGTGGACCTCCACTGTGGTTGATCGCTGAGTGATCAGATTTCTGGTCACCGCACGGCGGTCTCCACTGGTGGTCTCCGCCAAAGACCTCCGTCCGCCGGGCGTTTCCTCTGAAGACACCTCAAAGTAGGAAACCTTTCCTTTACCTTTGCTGGATGCTGCAGCTCATGCTGCAGTTTGTTGGATGTGGCGTATGCTGTTGGACGCTGCTGGTGGCGTATGTGTGATTGTGTCGTATGTGTGCTGATGTGGTCAAAGATGTTGCTATGCAGTTTTTTTTTCAGGTTGTGGAATCGGAACGCCGATGTTGAATCTATGACACACACACACACACACACACACACACACACACACACACACACACACACACACACACACACACGCACACACACGCGCGAGCACACACGCGCACAAGTACATTTACATTACATTACAGTCATTTAGCAGACGCTTTTATCCATTACTGTCCACCACAGTACTGATCAGTCTCTCATTGTCTCCACGGTGTGTCTTCATGTCTCTCTGTCCTCCATACAAGCTGTGTGGCGCCGGAGGTTGGTGGTTCCAGGCCCCTCAGGGGGACGGCAGGCCCAAATGGACCCCTATGGTAAACTTTATTTATAAAGCACATTTAAAACAACAGAAGCTGACCAAAGTGCTGTACAAGGTTAAGACAAACAAAGCATCTACGCATCAATAAGCGCCCATTGGCGAACAGACAAATACAGTGCATTATTAGAACACAATAGCAGCAGATCAAGGACAATTAAAAGCTAAAGAGAATAGGTGGGTTTTTAGGAGGGATCTGAAAACCCCAATGGACTGGGCAGAACGGATGGGGAGAGGGAGGTCGTTCCAAAGCGTGGGGGCGGCAGCAGCAAAAGCGTGGCCACCCCTGGTCCTTTTCTTGGTCTTTGGGACGATCAGCAGGGACTGATCAGCAGACCTTAGGGCCCTAGCTGGAGTGTATGGATCTATGAGCTCAGCGAGGTATAGTGGAGCAAGCCCATTTTGAGATTTAAAAGCAAATAAAAGGACCTTTTTTAATTAATTCTAAAATTGACAGGGAGCCAGTGAAGTGAGGCCAGGACAGGACTGATGTGCTCACGTCTTCTTGTGCCAGTGAGAAGGCGAGCCGCGTTATTTTGGACCAGCTGTAGGCGCCTGACTCACAACTCGATTATTGCAATTCCCTCTACACCTGCTCTAAGCCGGTGTAGAGGGAATTGCAATAATCGAGTCGTGAGGAAATGAAGGCATGAATGGCTATTTCTAGTTGTTGTCGGGGGAGATAGGCCTTAACCTTGGTGAGGAGTCGGAGTTGGAAGAAACTAGCTTAGATATGCCAGGGACCCCCATAAGAGAAGATCTTTAGGGCTCTAGAAGTGATTCTCAATCATTTTAATTTCAAGGACCCCCCAGTTTGACATGCATTAGGCTACGGACCCCCATTTAACAGCATGTCTATCTCGGGGATCCCAATTTATATTGTAAAATCAATGTTGATTTAACTCTGAGAGTGTACAAATGGAACCAAATGGACCCTTATGGGTCCATTTGGTTCCATTTGTACACTCTCAGAGTTACAGAACCTAACTATCCATAACTATCCATCATTTAGCCCACTGTCCACTGTTGTGTGTTACTGACTTTGTGGACACAGGTCCGAGCCCACAGTTTACGGTCTATCAGGGCTTGGTCTTCTGTGTTGGGCCATAAGTGTACAAAAGTGTTGTGTGCCTGTTATGTTGTAAGCTATACATAATGTATAATATATGATATATAATGACCTAGTATGTAATAATAATCCAATAATCGTACAATTAATTTACACACACACACACGCACGCACGCACGCACGCACGCACGCACGCACGCACGCACGCACGCACGCACACACACACACACACACACACACACACACACACTCAAGTACATTTACCTTACATTACATTACAGTCATTTAGCAGACGCTTTTATCCGTTACTGTCCACCACATTGTCTCCACGTTGTGTCTTCATGTCTCAGGCAAGCTGTGGCGCCGGAGGTTGGTGGTTCCAGGCCCCTCAGGGGGACGGCAGGCCGTGTCCCTCCCAGACGGAGCAGTGCAGAAACCCTGTCCCGTCAAACCCTGCTACCGATGGCGCTACGAAGCATGGTCCCTGTGCCGCTCAGAGGTTAGTCCCAAGTTCAACATAGTCTGACTCTATAGAGTACAGAAGTCCTGACGTCACTCGTTCATCCACAGGTTCGTAAAGTAATTTCTCTATGGAGAATAACATTGGGCCATCTTAGAATCGTCTCATATAAGAATTGTAGTTAAAAAATAAACAAACTGTCTCGGCGATATTGTCAGGGAGGTGGCTCTGTATCGTTTATGATAGTCAGTCACTCATTTGATACAGTCTGTTTCTGGCGAAAATGTAACTAATTTGGCCGCAGTAACATTAGTGTTTTCTCACCGTCAGTTGATGCTTCATATCCATAAGAGTAAAACCGCCAGGGTCATTTGTTTATTTTTGGAACACAGTTCTTATTTGACACGATATTAAACAAGTCTATGGGAATTCTGAATGGGGGAAATAAACCACAACCAAGGTAGGATGAGTAAATTACGTCAGACTTCGGTGCTCTATAGACCAGTGGTTATTAAACCTTTTCATGTCAAGGACCCCCAAATTGACACTTATTGGCCCGCAGACCCCCATTTGAAAAGATATGCCAGTGACCCCCCCATAAGAGAAGATCTTAGACCCCCCAGTTTGACATGCATTAGGCTACGGACCCCCATTTAACAGCATTTCTATCTCCGGGATCCCAAATTATATTGTAAAATCACACACATACAACATAGTCACACAGATAAGTACACATACACAAACACACCCATACACACACACACACACACACACACACACACACACACACACACACACACAATACACGCACGTACCTCAACACATATACATACACACACACACACACACACACACACACACACACACACACACACACACACACACACACACACACACACACACACACCCCCACGCACACACTCCTACATACACACACACACACACACACACACACACACACACACACACACACACACACACACACACACACACACACACACACACACACACACACACACACACACACACACACACACACACACATATACACATTCCCTAAACATGCACACACACACACACACACACACACACACACACACACACACACACACACACACACACACACACACACACACACACACACACACACACACACAGACACATAGCATCTTATATAAATTAGGACACACACACCCAGTCACTCATTAAAGAGACAAAGGACATCGGGTAACACATGATTTACATTAAGTGCACATACATGCACGACACATGTACGCACGCACAGTCTCACTCCGATGCCTTATAGGGACAAATACCGCTATCTCCATCCGTGCACGATTGTCTAATACACACACACACACACACTCACTCACTCACGCATGTATGCGCATGTCCATCACGCACGGACATCTGACCACCTACACATGTGGACAGTGAGAGCACATACATACACATACATGGACAACCAGCCTATAAGTACCTCAGACAGGACAATAGCCCCAGAGCCCTTGCTACGGCCACTTCCACCGACCACGTGTAGCAGCAAGGCCTCCTGTACGTCTGTGCTGTTTTATACAATAAACCAACTTAAGGAACTTGTACTTGTCTGGACCTTCCAACTATGTTTGACACTTGTACAATATACTACAATTTAACTCTGAGAGTGTACACATGGAACCAAATGTACCCTTATGGGTCTCCATTTGGTTCCATTTGTACACTCAGAGTTACAGAACCGTAAGGGTCCATTTGGTTCCTAACTATCCTTCATTTAGCTGGGTACCCCCTGGAACTCCCTCAAGGACCCCTGGGGGTCCCCGGACCCCACTTTGATAACCAATGCTATAGACCAGTGGGTTTATAACCTTTTTTTAAATTCAAGGACCCCCAGTTTGATGTGCATGAGCGTAAAAATGTACCCTCACAGGGTCTTTTGCAGTTAACACATTAAGACCGGGAACGCATCTGTGTCATTTTTACATTTCTTTGGCTATTCAAAAAAATATATATATAGCAGGTCTACAAGCTCATAGCGCAGCACAGAGTGCCACGCTATCTGCAATGTTTTTTGAAAAATCGTGAAAATGTGTGCAAATCTTTGAATACATATATCTTTTTGTCTGTTGAAAAAACATATTTTGCTATGCATGTATTTGGCCGCAGAACCCCATCTGAAAATACTTTCTTCTGGTTAGGTTTAGTCATAGTTTTACTGAGGTTAGGGTTAGGGTTAAGGTTAGGTGTAGTCATAGTTTTACTGAGGTTATGGTTAGGGATAAGGTTAGGTTTAGGCATAGTTTTACTGAGGTTAGGGTTAGGTATTGTTATTGATTGGAGAGGTTTAAAAGGGCAAATTAAATCCTCTTGTGCACTGGCCTATCTATCACTTCCCAAAAACTGTCCCAACTGGAGATATGTGTAATGATTTATTTTGACCACCAGAGGGGGTCCTCCTAAATTGTGATCATCTCAGGGGTTTATCCTACTATAATCCTACTATCCTACTATCCTACTATAATTCTAGTAATCTCACGGCGGTGTCTTGGGTGGGTCTTGGGTGGGTCTGTAGATCAGCTATTTCTGCTATTTTGAGTATTTGAAAATGTGTGAAAATGTTTCAACATGGAAACGATTATGACGATTATCTAATAATTATTACGATTATGTAATAATTGTGACAGACCTGCACAACAGGTGAAAACTGAACGTCAACGAGGGGAATTTTTGACTGTGTTGCACCAAAAATGGGCTCAAACAAGGTCAAACTGACTGATTCTAGCTGCTGAAATAAACTCATCATTGTTGACCAACAGAACATGGACGTTGTTTGAATAAAGGATGATTTGTTTATTCATTGTCCATCAGAGTGATGAGGTCACATCTTCTCTCTACTTTTGTATGATGGCTATTGATAGTCTAATCTTTTCATTTGTTTGTAGTTATTAATGTCTGCTTGCTGGATATTAAGACTTATAATTTTGGGATTTTGATAAGGAACTACGCAACAGGCCAGATCCCCACCAGGCCGGGTTGTCTACCCAGGCCTGTGAAATTCATAGGCATAGAAGGTGATTGGAATGGAATCTGCTCAAACTGACTCATATACTGATACAGAACCACACATAGGCTATACGTTGTCGCTGTCGGGTGGAAACCTTGTATATAAGGATAAGGATTGTTATGTCCAAAAACTGTTCCTTTTTTTTAAATTTAAGAACAATTTAAAATAGTGCAAATAGACGATCTACAAGCACACAACGCGTTGCATCCCAATGCGTTGTGAGTTTGTATAGGCCTATCTGCTATTTTCACTACTTTAGTGTGATACTCTTGTATGATGATGTAGGGCATTTATTTATGAGAAAAATATAAAAAGTTGAAATACGGAGATAGAAGATTTCTGAAGGACCGCTTCTCTCTCTGTCTGTCTGTCTCTGTCTGTCTGTCTGTCTGTCTGTCTGTCTGTCTGTCTGTCTGTCTGTCTGTCTGTCTGTCTGTCTGTCTCTCTCTCTCTGTCTGTCTGTGCATTTATCCATCAAAACATTATGTGTTTAGGCCTGTGTGTATTTATTTGTTTAAATGTTTTTCAAATTGATTTGGACAATGTTCTGACAATATAGGCTAAAGGTCATAACATGACATAATAATATAACATGGTAATCAGTGGTCTGATTAGACTCTAAAATCAGTATCTGTTAGGCTCTAGTCAGTTGCCCAGATGGAGAAAGACGTCGCACATTGAATATATCACCATGAATCATAATGCATACCGTGGGTAGAAGATATATATCATATACTATAACAACTATGTAGCGCTTACAATAGGCCGACATGGCAACACCACGCTGCACCATAGACCCCGCCCACTCTTTGAGTGCACTCTTAGGGGTCGGCCGATCTACACAGTACACGCCAGACTTTTCAAAGCGAGCGTATGCGTTGTGCGTACCGTTTGTTTAGATCCAATTGATTATCAATGATACCGGCTACACCAGGCGCGCGGATACGCGAGTCCCCCATACGCAGACTTTTTGCGAACGCGGAAGGAGGCGCGGCGAAGCCGCGCCTCCGACCAAGTGGAGCATACTATGACACTTGGCTCGGCTTGTGTGTCTGTGTGCAGTATGTGTGCAGCCGCGCCCCCATGTCACTCACGCTCTCATTGGCTGCCCCCATGTGAGTCACGCTCTCATTGCCTGCATGCACTGCAGTGTGGCTGAAATTCGCCTGTGCCCCTCGGTGACTAATTACACTCCTCTGAGAAAAATATAGCAGCGACAGTCAAAAATAACACATCTACAAGCATCTACACGAGTTCATCTATTGAGCTATCTAAGAATTCCATGTCATTTGTGCATATTTCAGGCCGGATGGCAAGTAATTGCTCATTCCTTTCTATTCTTCTTATTGTTATTTTCGAGCTGCGTTCGCTTCCAGTGTTCGCGCGTCTTACTTGTAAAATAGGACTGGATCTAAAAGTGAGCGTGTGTGCGAAAAAAGTCTGCTGTGTTTCCACAGTCACGGATCTCAAACTCACTTTCGATCCCTGATAAACTCTCTGTTCTCAGCGCATAAGCCAAACAGCACACTTTGGGTGCTCATATTCCCCTACGGGTATGGTCTAGTGCAGTGTTTATCAACCTTTTTGGTGCCAAGGCACACCTGGCATAGCCAAAATATCCCAGGGCACACCTAGAATTTAGCGGCTGGCCCTGGGTGCATCTCTTCTTTGCTGGTGGAGCTCTCATCATCTTGTAGTAATAATACTGAGTGCCAAAGCATGTACCCTGTGCCCCTTTTATACAGTACCAGGTAGGACAACATATTTGCATTCCTATGGGTGATGGTCGCTACACTGAATGGCCGTATCGATTGACGGACAATCACCGCTATTGTTCTCGAGGGGCTGGGTTCACACTTTCTTCAAACGTCGCGGCACACCTCAGCAGTACTCGCGGCCCAAAATTGGGCCCTTTGCCAGGGTTGATAAACACTGGTCTAGTGAACTATAATGGAATAAACTTACCAGTGAACTTTGTGAGGCATGTTCACTGGGGGCTGTGCATGGCAGGGGCGTCCAACCACCCTGAGTCCCACCTTAGTTGGACACAGGTCTGAGTCCACAGTTTACAGTCTATCAGGGCTTGGTCCTGTGTTGGGCCATAAGTGTACAAAAGTGTCGTGTGCATGTTATGTTGTAAGCTATAGATAATGTATAATATATGATATATAATGACCTAGTATGTAATAATAATCCAATAATCGTACAATTAGTTTACAATGGTATACCTATGATAATAGTTTAATATAATGTTATTATGATATGTTATTTGGGACCCCCCCAAAATAATCATATTTGAACTGGGGACCCCCCAAAATAAACATATTTGAACTGGGGACCCCCCAAATAATCACATTTGAACTGGAGACCCCCCAAATAATCACATTTGAACTGGGGACCCCCCAAATAATCACATTTGAACTGGGGACCCCCCCAAATAATCATATTTGAACTGGGGACCCCCCCCCCCATCATATTTGAGCCGGGAACCCCCCCAAATAATAATATTTGAACTGGGGACCCCCAAAATAATATTTGAACGGGGGACCCCCCCAAAACAATCATATTTGAACTGGGGACCCTCCAACATAATCATATTTGAATTTTGCTTTTTAGTTTGACATGTTCAGTTTGACTGAACAAATGTCAGCAGATCTACAAGCTCACAACACTTGAAAGCTAGTATCCCTTTTCTGAGGAGAACTTTGGCCAAAAATAGCAGATCTAAGCTCGCACAAGCTTGTAGATCGGCTATTTTTGGCAAAGAGGTATAATTGTAGAGGGAAAAAAGCAGACCACGTAAACAAAAAATGTTGAATCTGAAACACAATTTTATACGATATAGAGGGGGTCCCTGCTTCATCTCTCTCTCAGCTAGGGGGTCCTTGGCCTGAAAACGTTGAAGACACCTGCATTAGGCTGTGTATACACTACACGTATATCTGGCTCTCGGTCACTTGAATTAATATTTGTTTCTTTGTTTCTTTCTTTCTCAGAGTGGAGACACAGACTGTGCTGAGACTGTTCCCAGTCGCCCGCATGGGGGGGATTCGTCCGCGCTGTTGACCCTGGTCTTCGGTGGACCTCCACTGTGGTTGATCGCTGAGTGATCAGTATTCTGGTCACCGCACGGCGGTCTCCACTGGTGGTCTCCACCAAAGACCTGGGTCCGCCGGGGCTTTCCTCTGAAGACACCTCAAAGTAGGAAATCATTTTTCCTTTACCTTTGCTGGATGCTGCAGCTCATGCTGCAGTTTGTTGGATGTGGCGTATGCTGTTGGACGCTGCTGGTGGCGTATGTGTGATTGTGTCGTACTGTATGTGTGCTGATGTGGTTAAAGATGTTGCTATGCAGCTTTTTTTTTTCAGGTTGTGGAATCGGAACGCCGATGTTGAATCTATGACTATGTTGGTTGGTGTAGTTATTGTTTACAGGTTGAATCTACGAAGTAGTTCTTTTCAGGTTGTAGTACGACTATGTTGGTAGTGTTGTGGCTGTTATTTTGTGTTTGTGTGTGTGAGAGAGAGAATTTGCATTCAATGTGTTTTTAGACATAAGCCTCTGTAAATCCAGGCCTGGACCTGGTCACGCGACGGGATGCGTTGGGGGGGGGGCTAATTTCTAACCAATGGAGCAACTATTTTTGATTGCTCTCCCACCGTTGGAGTTACATCATGGCAAGGTAACTATACAATCCAAAATCAGAATGTGCTACTTATGATCCTATTATTTTATGAACAATCTAATAAGCATTTTTCTTTTCTTTCTTTCTTGACCCCGATCTTCAACACCAAGGCCAACACCAGAGTAGGCACCTGAAACGTCCGAACACTGTTCGAGTGTGGTCGTATGGACCAGGTGCTGAAGCCAATGAGAGATTATCTTCGCCTTGCCTACTTGTTGCTAACTAGTTGTACGAGCTCTTGTTCTATTGTTTTATTGGATCTTGTTTATTCGATACACTTATTTGTTTTAGCTCTTGCTCATTTGATTTTCCTATTTGTCTCATCCGTTTAAGAAAGTAGGTAGCTGATATATTGCACGTTTACCTTAGTGCTAGGTATACTCTTAGTTGCTTGTTTTAGAAGAGGATGCACTGAAGACTTCTGTTGATTAGTAGTTTCTTGCCTACCTGTTGAATGCACTTATTGTAAGTCGCTTTGGATAAAAGTGTCTGCTAAATGACTGTAATGTAATAATGTTGTTTGGGCAATTCTGGCAAGGACTTCCCGTTTGGATCCTTCATCGGACAGGATTGCTCCGAGGTATTTGAAGCTAGACACCGTGTCCAGTGCCTGTCCATTGACTTTGATGTCTGAGCAGATGCCATTGTTGTTGTTGGTCATCATTTTTAGCGGTGCCAACCGCTCTATACGTGGCTTTGTCCGTATGTCCGTCCGTCCGTCCGTCCGTCCGTCCGTATGAGCCTGACGGCAAAGAAGAAACACATACAAACACACGCACACACACACACACACACACACACACACACACACACACACACACACACACACACACACGGCCTTGGACATTGCCTATGCCATCTCTCCTCTCTTTGGCCACACGTGCCACTCCAGGGACCCCCCCCGTAAGTTATGTCTGTCCGCCCGTTTCAGCACGGGATGTCCGTTTCAGCACGGGATGTCCGTTTCAGCACGGGATGTCCGTTTCAGCACGGGATGAGCACGGGATTTTAAACAGCTATAACTCCAGTTTGCAGCATGCCACCAAGTCCACATTTGGTATGTGGACTTAGACCACCAATAGGCACGAGCATGCATTGATGAAGTTTTCAAAGAGGGGTCCAGGGACCCCCAGCGCCCGTATGAGCACGGGATGAGCACGGGATTTTAAACAGCTATAACTCCAGTTTGCTGCATGAATTGCTGAAGCCCCGCCCCCTCTGTCTTCCCATTGGCTGGCCTTCAAACAGCCATAACTCAAGTTCGCAGCATGCTATGGAGTACAAATTTTGTACATGGACTACCGCCCCAAAGGCACCGCTTCCTTCACACAGGGTGTGATTTTTTTTTTCAGCGTGGATTTCCATTCCATAGGCTCGGGAGGATTCTTAAGTTGAATATTTGTTCTGTGGTGCTCCGCCCTGCCCTAAATCCAGCCTGTTCTTCAGCTATCAGTTCAGCTTGAGGTTTTAACCTATTTAGTATTATTTTCAGTAGAACTTTGCTGGGATGGCTAATAAGACTGATGGTACGGTAGTTTTGGCACAGTTGGAGATTGCCTTTTTTCGGAAGTGTGATGATGAGTGACTGGGTCCATGATTACGTCCTGGGTACGACGTTAAACTGCCTCCAACCTGGAGAGGGGTGGGCGCCACCAGGTTTAATTGCCCAAGACACACCACATGATGACAACTACATCCAGTGCTATGCCCCAACAAATGAGAGCAATGAGGATGTCAATGAGGAGTTCTACCACAGACTGCTGTCAATCATCCAGGCCAAGGCGAAACATAATCATCACCATGGGCGACTTCAAAGAAAAGATCGTCAGCGACAACCGGGGTTATGAGGAGATAATGGAGCTGCAAGCTCGGGGGAAATTAATGAAAATGGGATTCATCAACCTGTGTGCCACAAGCAACCTTGTCATCGGCGGGAGTTTCCTCCATCACAGAAGGATACACAAGGCAACCTGGGTATCACCAGACCTGATGACACCTAAACTAATCGACCATGTGTGCATTGGAAAAAGGTTCAGAAGATCTCTTCAAGATGTGCCCGTCAGAAGAGGAGCAGATGTTGCTTCGTACCACCATCTCCTGGTCACCCGCCAGGTGCAATCAGGTGCACCCCAATTCTCAAAATTCCAGATGCGGAAGGACAGAGACTTAGATGCATTTTGAGGAGCTGTTGAACAGACCAGCTCCACTCAATCAACAGACCAGCTCCACTCCACTTGAACAGACCAGCTCCACTCCACTCTGAAACTGGTGCGATTGGTCTCAATAGAGATATTCAGGGTGCTTCTTGAGGACACACTACATAGTGACTGCACCTGTTTCACGTAAAACTGTTTATTTGCATCTGATTTTTAAATCTCTGTGTTGTTATCCATGTCCTCACTGTATTGTCTGATTCACCGCCTTTTGCGATTATTTTAATGTTGTTTTATGCTTCTTCTTTTCTTTTTTGCTTTATTGTTAAATTAGTTGTGACATTGTAATGTGATTCAAATGTTTGTTATCAGGGCGTCCTTGAAAAAGAGAGCTTGCTCTCAATGGGTTTCCCTGAATAAATAAAGGAAAAAGAAAGAAAGAATCCAGCGGACATCCAGCCAGCTTAAAGTGACCTGCAGATTGCCTGTGATGTCCCTTCCAAGGAGGAGCTCCACAAGGCCATTAAACCACTGAGAAATGGGAAGGCTGCAGGGCCAGACAACATTCCGGCAGAAGCACTGAGAGCTGATGATGAGACAAGCTTTGGAACGCTATACCCTCTATTTTGAGACATCTGGGAGAGAGAGGAAGTTCCATCAGAGTGGAAGGAGGGTTGCCTCATCAAGCTCCCAAAGAAAGGAGATCTAGCTTCCTGTTTCAACTACAGGGAAATAACACTGCTGTCTATACCAGGGAAGACCTTCAACAGATTGCTTTTATTTGGGTTGAAAGATGCTGTTGACCCACACCTCAAGGCCATCAAGCTGGTTTCCTTAAGAATAGATCCTGCACAGACCAGATTGCAACGTTGTGGGTCATTCTGGAACAGTCGTTGGAGTGGAACTCACCTATGTCAATTTTATTATATTTAATTTTATATGAAAAGGCGTTTGACAGTGTGGATAGGCAGACCATCTGAAAACTACTGAGACACTCAGTAGGGGTGCCTGAGAAGATCACTGACATCATCAGGAACTGCTATGAAGGGATGACCTGCAGGGTGGTACAGGGGCAGCAACTCGCCAATGCCCTCCATGTGAGGACAGGAGTGAGGCAAGGCTGCCTATTGTCACGTTTTCTGTTCCTGCTGGCCATTGACTGGGTCATGAAGACATCTCAAAAGAAATGGCATCCAGTGGACACCTTGGACACAGATAGCTTCTTAATAGTGTCACACAGGGTCTTCATGTTCCCATGTTGTGTTGCTCCCACTGCCAGAGCCATCCAGCGCCTCTATATAGCTCATCTTATCTGCCCTTATACTTCTCCTGACTGTTCTGTTTGCTTCCGAGTACTCTACTTGGGCTTTTGCTTTTCTGGCCCGTGTGTGACTGTTATTCCTAGCTGCCTTCCTCTGTTTCCTCTCCTCTAGCCTTTTCAGGGTCTCTGCTGTCATCCATTCCTTGTGGCTATGCTTTGTCACAGCCCCTGTAGCCTGGCCTACCATGCAGGGCCTGTGTTGTGTGTTGTGTCTTGTGTACTCTTGTCTGTGTCCCCCACAGGGCCTGTAGGTTGGGGAATTGGGGTGCAATCAGGTGCATTGGGAGCACCTGGCCACTGTTCCCAATGCACCTGATTGCACCCCAATTCCCCAACCTACAGGCCCTGTGATGGACACAGACAAGAGTACACAAGACACAACACAGGCCCTGGTAGGCCAGGCTACAGGGGCTGTGACAAAGTATAGCCACAAGGAATGGATGATAGCAGAGACCCGGAAAAGGCTAGAGGAGAGGAAACAGAGGAAGGCAGCTAGGAACAACAGTCACACACGGGCCGGAAAAGCAAAAGCCCAAGTAGAGTACTCGGAAGCAAACAGAACAGTCAGGAGAAGTATAAGGGCAGATAAGAGGAGCTACATAGAGGCTCTGGATGGCTCTGGCAGTGGGAGCAGCAAAGCATGGGAACATGAAGTATGTATGACACTATTAAGCTGTCTGGAAAGTTCAGTAAACCTGAGAGACCAGTGAAGGATAAAGAAGGGAACACAGTTAGATGACCATGACTTCGCTGATGACCTGGCCCTTATTTCCCACACCCAACATCAAATGCAGGAGAAGACAAACATAGTCTCAGCCATCTCAACACGCCTTGGCCTCACCATTCACAGACGAAAGAGCAAGGTCCTCGAAATAAACACAGACAGCGTTACCCCATCACACAAGAAGGTGAAGCACTAGAGAAGGTGGAGAGATCTATTTTCCTGTTTCAACTACAGGGAAATAACACTGCTGTCTATAGCAGGGAAGACCTTCAACAGATTGCTTTTATTTGGGTTGAAAGATGCTGTTGACCCACACCTCAAGGCCATCAAGCTGGTTTCCTTAAGAATAGATCCTGCACAGACCAGATTGCAACGTTGTGGGTCATTCTGGAACAGTCGTTGGAGTGGAACTCACCTATGTCAATTTTATTATATATTTAATTTTATATGAAAAGGCGTTTGGCAGTGTGGATATGCAGACCATCTGAAAACTACTGAGGCACTCAGTAGGGGTACCTGAGAAGATCACAGACATCATCAGGAACTCCTATGAAGGAATGACCTGCAAGGTGGTACACGGACAGCAACTCGCCAATGGCCTCCATGTGAGGACAGGAGTTAGGCAAGGCTGCCTATTGTCACGTGTTCTGTTCCTGCTGGCCATTGACTGGGTCATGAAGACAACTACATCTCAAAAGAAATGGCATCCAGTGGACACCTTGGACACAGATAGCTTCCTAATAGTGTCATACAGGGTCTTCATGTTCCCATGCTGTGCTGCTCCCACTGCCAGAGCCATCCAGCGCCTCTATATAGCTCCTCTTATCTGCCCATATACTTCTCCTGACTACTCTCTATGCTTACGAGTACTCTACTTGGGCTTTTGCTTTTTTGGCCCGTGTGTGACTGTTATTCCTAGCTGCCTTCCTCTGATTCCTCTCCTCTATCCTTGTCAGGGTCTCTGCTGTCATCCATTCCTTGTGGCTATACTTTGTCACAGCCCCTGTAGCCTGGCCTACCATGCAGGGCCTGTGTTGTGTGTTGTGTCTTGTGTACTCTTGTCTATGTCCCCCACAGGGCCTGTAGGTTGGGGAAGTGGGGTGCAATCAGGTGCATTGGGAGCACCTGATCACTGTTCCCAATGCACCTGATTGCACCCCAATTCCCCAACCTACAGGCCCTGTGACGGACACAGACAAGAGTACACAAGACACAACACAGGCCCTGGTAGGCCAGGCTACAGGGGCTGTGACAAAGTATAGCCACAAGGAATGGATGACAGCAGAGACCCTGAAAAGGCTAGAGGAGAGGAAACAGAGGAAGGCAGCTAGGAACAACAGTCACACACAGGCCGGAAAAGCAAAAGCCCAAGTAGAGTACTCGGAAGCAAACAGAACAGTCAGGAGAAGTATAAGGGCAGATAAGATGAGCTATATAGAGGCTCTGGATGGCTCTGGCAGTGGGAGCAGCACAGCATGGGAACATGAAGTATGTATGACACTATTACGAAGCTGTCTGGAAAGTTCAGTAAACCTGAGAGACCAGTGAAGGATAAAGAAGGGAAGAAAATTCCAGATGCAGAAGGACAGAGACTTAAATGGGTGGAGCATTTTGAGAAGCTGTTGAACAGACCAGCTCCACTCAATCCAGCGGACATCCAGCCAGCTTAAAGTGACCTGCAGATAGCCTGTGATGTCCCTTCCAAGGAGGAGCTCCATAAGGCCTTTAAACTACTGAGAAATGGGAAGGCTGCAGCTGCAGCACAACATTCCGGCAGAAGCACTGAGAGCTGATGATGAGACAAGCTTTGGATCGCTATACCCTCTATTTTGAGACATCTGGGAGAGAGAGGAAGTTCCATCAGCACGGACCAGATTGCAACATTGTGGGTCATTCTGGAACACACAGGTATCTATCTGATATCTGTTTGCTTCTATGTTGTAATATAACATGATATCTGTTTGCTTCTAGGTTGTAATATAACGTGATATCTGTTTGCTTCTAGGTTGTAATATAACGTGATATCTGTTTCCTTCTAGGTTGTAATTTATGTTTCATGTTGTCTCACCAGAGTATGTTTTTCCTTTCCCAATTGTTGATATGCCACCCCCCCCCCACCCCAACCCCCATCCCTCTATCCCCACCCCCCCAGAAAGGGGTGGTGGGGGTGTCCCCCCCACTCTCGGCCTGCACCTTGTCGTGGTGAGTGGGCTTTAAACCAAGACAGGCCATTTAACCCATTAAAACCGGGAAAGCATCTGTGCATCTGTGTCATTTTGATGTTAGAAAAAATGTGGAGCTTTTTAACACTTCTGGGGGGGTCCCTGGCACAAACAAAAATCAGATGAGGGGGGGGGGGGGGTGTCAGTGGCCAAATATATATCAATTTGGGGGTCTTTGCCATGAAAAGGTTTGAGAACCACTCTTTAAACTCTGCTTCCAAAAACTGAGTGCCCTACATTGGAAAAAACGTTGTACAAATGACCTTTAGTATATTGTGATATAATTTGTATTAGTCATGCTTGATGAGTATCTGGCCGATTGCTTGAATTATGACTTCATCCCGATAATAGCTCCGATAATATATAATATTTTCTTTTGTCAGCTGTGATTCTCTCGGTTAGACACCGTTGTGTGGAGAACTATAGCACTCTCTCTGTTAGTATACTATCTCTGAATGAGATCCATTCAACTGGTCTTTTCTCTGCTGAAGACTTTTAACTTGACTTCAGTTCTATAAGCTCTAGTTTCAAAACTATTCACTCACTCTTATTAACCAATATATCACCAATATATAATTATTTTGCTATGATTCCCTGATTTCATTTGACATGAAAAAATGTTAGATCAGTGGTTCTCAAACCTTTTCATGTCAAGGTCCCCCAAAATGATATGTATTTGGACGTGGAGCCCCATCTCAAATATTTTGTTCCAGGGACCCCCAGAGGCAAATATTAGTTAAATTAGTTAAAAATGTTGTCTTAAAAAATATATATATTCCAAGGTTTGCACAAATGTTCACAATTTAAAAAAAAATCGTAAACATTCTGCTATTTTTGAATAGCCAAAGTATAAAAGGTTAAAATTATTGTGACGCTATATTAGCACATTTTGCTGGGGACCCCCCCGGACCCCACTTTGAGAACCAATGTGTTAGATGACTGTCTCCCAGTCAAATTTGGTCACATGGTTCGCCGCCGTCTCTCTCTCTCTCTCTCTCTCTCTCTCTCTCTCTCTCTCTCTCTCTCTCTCTCTCTCTCTCTCTCTCTCTCTCGAAAGCGATTGAATGGACGGACTTGACGTTGCTAGCGTATTGAAAAGCCGGTCGGTAGGCTACTTTTGTTTTTGCGGGAGTGGCCTGGTTGTTGATTTATATATTTTTTGCTGGGCGGGTTGGGCTCTGTGGTGGGGCAGGCGGGCGGGTTATGAAAGAAAACCTGACCCACCCATCACTAGTGTATAGTAGGGCTGAACGATTTTAGAAAAAATCTAATTGTGATTTTTCTGACCGAGTTTGTGATTTGATTTGCGATATATATTTTTTTAAGTTAAGCATCAGTTTAGTATTCACTGTATACGTTTAAAAAGTAATGGAACATTACCAAATGGCATACCATTCATTTATTGCTCTAGATTCTAATAAATAAGGATGAGAACTAAAATACATGAATTGAAATTGCAGTGATAAACCCCTGTTTGATATTATATGGCTATATTCATGTATGTTAATGTAAGTAGGTCGGTAGGTGGCTTATTGTCGGTATCAGCCGTGTAACCTCAGCTCCCAGTACTTACCGCACAACTTATCGCACCCAAGACGTGCCACTCATGCGCTGAGTTGAGGGTGCCCGGGATCGAACCGAGAGCTCTACCGACTGAGCTACCAGGACACAATCTAATCTATCTGGAAAAAATAAAAGTGAACATTTATAACTCAAATCTTTGCTTTTGGGGCGGTTCCTGGAACAAATGTTCACTTACAAATATATATATTCAAAGATTTCCACACATTTTCATGATTTTTCAAAAAAAATAGCATATCTACAAGCTCTAGTAGATCTGTTATTTTTTGAATAGCCAAAGAAGTCTGAAAATGACACAGATGCATTTCCGGTCTTCAGTGGTGTAAAGTAACTAAGTACATTTACTAAAGTACTGTACTTAAGTAGAATTTTGAGGTATTTTTTACTTTACTGGAGTATTTCCAATTTTCAGTACTTGTACTTCTACTCCATTACATCTCAGAGGAACATATTATACTTTTACTCAACTACATTTATTTGAAAACTTTAGTTACTAGTTACTTAGATAGATTTTGATTACCCACTTCAACCCTATATACATTTCGGCCATTTGAAAATAGCCGATCTACAAGCTCACAATGCGTCGCATTGTGAACTTGTAGATCGGCTATTTTCAAAAGATTTGTATACATTTTATACAATTGAAAACTTGTGAAACGAGACATTCTGCATAATGAGTACATTCTTCTTTTCATACTTTAAGTCATTGGTTCTCAAAGTGGGGTCCGGGGACCCCCAGGGGTCCTTGAGGGAGTTCCAGGGGGTCCCCAGCTAAATGATTGATAGTTAGGGACCAAGTGGACCTTTATGGGTCTCTAACTCTGAGAGCGTACAAATGGAACCAAATGGACCCGGGTCCATTTGGTTCCATTTGTACGCTCTCAGAGTTAAATTAACATTGATTTTACAATATGAATCGGGGTAACAGAGATAGAAATGCCATTAAATGGGGGTCCGTAGGCTAATGCATGTCAAACTGGGGGTCCTTGAAATTAAAATGGTTGAGAATCACAACGTTTGACTCTTTCTTACGTAATGTTTGACAATTTGGCCAGTGCGGTTTTAAAAAGGTCTTAAAAAAAAAGAAAAAAGTCCTTAAATTGTAACTTTATAAATGTGCAGACACCCTGTAAGCTATTCATCTGGGGACCCCCTGAGGGTCCCGACCCCCCAGTTTGGGAAACACTGCTTTAGAGGTACCAACGTTTTTCCCAAAACGAACTAACTAATTCACAAACAGACACACTCACGCACTAACTACTCACTCACTCACAGCATGGGTCAAAAACTTAACATTGATCTAAATGCATTGAACTAATAAAGTGCATTTTATTCAACGGTCTTTGTTGCCCTCGTGTGGACAAAATGAATAAAGCAAGTTGAAGTGGTCAATAAATCCAGTGTTCACTCAGTTATCAACCTATTAAAAAAGAGATGACACAATATGGCACTAGTTTATACAATGTAAGCTGTTAAAATCTACAAGCTCTGCATGGCTCATTGGATCTTGTTTAGTCGATACAAATATTTGTTTTAGCTCCTGCTCATTTGATTTAGCTATTTTGTCTCATCTGTTTAAGGAAATACTGTAGGTAGCTGATATATTGCACTTTTACCTTAGCGCTAGGTATACTCTTGGTTGCTTGTTTTTGCAGAAAATGCACTTAAGACTTCTGGTGATTAGTAGTTTTCGTTCCCTACCTATGTTGAATGCACTTATTGTAAGTCGCTTTGGATAAAAGCGTCTGCTAAATGACTGTAATGTAATGTAATGTCAAGGTTTTAGCAAAAGGTATAAGTATAAGTTCTGACTTAGGGTTAGTACTTCTGAGAAGAGCCCAAAATAGGTTAGCCTTATCTGACTGAAACCGAGCCATAGTGTATGGAAACAAATCCAGAATCTGTGAAATACGTTACATGGGGGTGCATTTCGCCTTTCCGACATGTCGCCTTTCCGACGTTAACGAACCCTATACCTAACCCTAACCCTAACCGCACGCGGAAGCCACTAGTCGGAGTGGCGAGATGTCGGAATGGAAGGAGCACCACGTTACATGGCACAATACGGTACACTTAGTTCTTGTAGTCGAAAAGAGCCATAGTTGTCCTCTGTACTAGTGTTTAATAACCTCATTCACATACCCTTTGTACTGGGCTCATGCCATACCATGCCTTTGTTTAACTCACTTGATTGTAAATAATGTACTGCTTATTGCTCTTATACTGTTCGTAAGTCATCTTATCTTGCTGTGACAGCTTGACAATGTTGTAGGATACTCTGAGTACTATAACAAATGTTTTAGGGTGGGTGTAAAGGTTGACCGATTGACAATAAACAGAAATGCTGTTAAAACCCATGTTTAGTACTTGTGTTGATGTGAGGTACAAATGATACAATATGAACAACATCAACATGTAACACTATTATGTTCATTCACACAGTCCTCCAAGACTGCCTGCGAAGTTAGTCAAATGGAAGCAGCTGGGTAGTTAGGTGTGTGCAATGTCCTCAATCAGAAAATAATCAAAACAACATTGATTCTCATACTTAAGTCTGACTTCAGGGGCAACTGAAAATAGTTATTTGGAACCTTTTTGCTTGAAATACATAAAAGTACAGAGGCTTTTCTAGTATTATTTTTTACATATATCATGAACTGTACCATGTCTAATGGTAAGTAGGTGCCTTAAGTTTTCTGCCAAATATTCTGCCAAATATCGATTCACTTTGATAAACAGTTTGAAACAGAAATAAAAAGCTGTCTCTTATCTATTATAGGTGAATTGGGTTGTTGAAACGAATAGACACAGTGGCTATATGCTATGAAAACATTTTATAGTAAAGGCCAGATATGGCACTGTACTGGTTGCTCTCAAAGTCAATAGGAACAGACCGGACCAGAGTGAAGGAGGGTACACTGCCTATGATAGCAGTTAATCCCCATGCAGAGATACTGGGCTATAACCTGGCTTCACTTGGTCTCCCTCCCTCTGTCCAACCATCCCTCCCTCCCTCCCTGTGTCTATCTGATGGCCCCTCTTTCAGGGCCAGTGCTCTTCAACGCTACAGCAGCTCTCCAGTCATCAGAAACGGCACGTTTATCTTTATTTAGGTTTCCCAGGACTGACACAGCATCCACTTGAGATAGGCTAAAGAGCTCAAGCCTTGGTGTACTGCTGCCTCTCATAACAGCGGGATATGTAGCCTCGGCTATAGTTATATGGGACTGTGTGTGTGTGTGTGTGTGTGTGTGTGTGTGTGTGTGTGTGTGTGTGTGTGTGTGTGTGTGTGTGTGTGTGTGTGTGTGTGTGTGTGTGTGTGTGTGTGTGTGTGTGTGTGTGTGTGTGTGTGTGTGTGTGTGTGTGTGTGTGGGGATGGTCACAATTGCATGTTTGACCTCAACTGGTCACAACTTGAAATGGAATGGAACTGACATTTTTTGGAAGATATTATTGGTTTGGACCACATTATTTACTGATTGTCCACAACCTAGTGGAACCTCTTTCCAGCTGTATCTTGTGACTTATTTTATTCTTTTCTTTGAAGATGTACTAGCAATCTCAATAATGTTACAGAATTGTTAAAATAAAATAAAAAAAACGTTTATTCACATTTATGTCCACTCACTTTCTTAAAATCCACCACCCAATCTGCAGACTTGGTTCTCTTCTCTTCAATTCTCTGTGTGTTCCCAGGGCTGATAAGACTGCTGCCCTTTCTCAGGCTATCTTTTACAAGCCAAAAGGGTACTTGAGGAATGACAGGGCCAACATGACTGACATTAGCTGCTCTTGCCGTAGCACTTTCAGTCTTCCATGTACAAAACTGCTGACAGCTCACTGCCGGTTGAATATTATCAAAAGGGGATTCCTTTAGGATTGTGCATGAAAGTCACACAGCTTCTCTCAGGAATTGGTGAATTGGTACTGACTGGGCTGATTTAATGTCATATTGTTAGGTTACCTTTTTGTAGAAATTGGCAAAAAGATTTTGGCATTTAAATTATCTTGTGATTGCAAGATACATGCAGTATTTAGTGATTAGTGCGTGTCTGAGGGCCAACACACTCATTTTTTGTAGGCACAAATGACTGGGATGAAAGTTAATATTATCAAACATTTAATACTCAAATATGGAACCTCTTTTTGTGTTTAATGTATTCAATACTCAAATATGGAACCTCTTTTGTGTGTTTGACAAGTTGGCAACCAGAAATAGAGACAAGATTGGTTGCTCTACTTCCCATTTTGTTTTAGGATATACCCGTATAGTTACTGCTGTGCAGTAAGTATACAGTATACAGTCTGTCATGGCAAGACTGTCAATTAGTGACACAGCCTGTCAAACAATTCTTGCAATGACCGCCCATATTACTGTCCAGTCAGAAACGTACACTGTGCTCTTTAGATACCTCAATAACATTATATATTGTGTACATCAAAAGATTAGAGATCAGAAAATAGCAGGTGATTTGTCTTGTTTTACTGAACCTATTATCTGACAAATGTCACAATCTTGTGAATGTGTAACATGCTGTCACACATTCATATACTTGTCCACCTGGCTGTTTGACTTAAATGCATTCCATCGAACATCCGGAAACAGTTTGCCTCTCAGTGCATATACTTCATGGTGCATGCAATGAGGTAGAATGTGTCCTTTCCTTCTTTAAATAGCCTTGGATATAGCACAACACTAACCAAGTGCCTGAGAGCCAAAACCTCCTATTGGACAGGACATATACATATATCTCATCTGATTGGCTATTTTTGAGCCAATGAGACCTTGCTTCATGCTTCAACGTCACTGATGCTGATTTTGGGAGAGATGAAGTGGTACATGTGTGGCCAAAGAGTAAAGGATTTAGTATTTATTGATCACTTTAGTAACAATAACCATTTGAATATCTTATCAACCTGCTGTGCATTCTCCATTACATAAATATTATGTTCTCATTATGCTTTGCTCTCTCATATTGCTTTGCCTTATTCTTCAATTTTAAACCAGCAAAATACTAGTTAATCTTAGAAAGCTGATTTGGATAAGCACATATATCTTATAAAATATACTTGAGACTGCTAAAGAGCTGCATCATCATTACGATCTATCTGAGTCAGCGTTGTCTAACTGTAAATCTGCATGCACCTTCTCAGACAGGAAAGAGGGTTGTCAAAGGGACTATTACTTACATAGGATACCACAAACCTGTCAGAATGTGATTTACACTCAGTATTCAAAGGATGTTTTTCTATTCCTCTCCTTCCTTTCTTCTTTTGCCTTGCTCACTTTATGTCAGAGTGACTGCAACTCAAAATAGAGTTTGTAAGAATTGTTGTTGTGTGTGTGAGCGTGTGTGTGTGAGTGAGTGCGTCGTGTGTTGTTAAAGGTTTTAGGCTAACATGTCAAATACCCATAGGGACCCATTGTAGGTTTGGATGTGAATGTGACTGTGACTGTGGTGACAACTGCGTGTCACTGATACACATATTGAATACCACCTTTGATAATGGGCTGCTGAACTGTACAAAGAAGTGATTTGGAGGAGGAGAGGATGTACATGGGACTCATGTGTGTATGGTTAAGGAGAGGGAAGCATGTTGGCACAGAGCCACAGCTCATTGGAGTAGGACTCAGAGCAGGTTATTTTTGGGGAGGTTCAGGGGCCCGGGACCCAATGAGAAAGCCCTTATAAAGAGGTCCTTTCTGGGTGGGTGGAAAGTGGGTTATCAGGCTCACTGTCACTCCTCGACGGGGCCAACTCGTTTGCATCTAGTCAACACCTTCCACTCCTCTCAGGCAGAGATCCGACACTGGCTTCCTGAACCGACCCTTGGTTTCCTGAGCAGCCTTAACTAATCGCCTTGTAATCACTGCCATGTGATTGATAGACCTACTGTACTCTTATGCCTCAATTCAATTCAATTCAATTCAATTCAATTCAATTCAATTCAATTCAATTCAATTCAATTCAATTCAATTCAATTCAATTCAATTCAATTCAATTCAATTCAATTCAATTCAATTCAATTCAATTCAATTCAATTCAAAATTCAGTGTGTATTGCCTCGGCCACTAAATGATTCAACCTCAAGGTTAATGGAAGTTCTATGTATGAATGAGCTAAGATCACTGTTCTGACTGAGATATGCAAGACCTCTTTACACGCCCTCTAAGTATGTGTGTGATTATGTACAGTGTCTGATTATCCCTAAACTTCTTTGCCATTTTTTACTATTTTTAAAAACATTTTCAAATAGTTCAATTAGCCGATCTACATCGACACGTTGTGAGTTTGTAGATTGGCACTGGCGAAAATAGGGACATAGTGTTACTTCTTACAGTTGCACCTTAACATTTGTTCAAGGAAATGGCCACAAAAATCTCTATACCCTACATGGTGTGCAAATATTGCCCAATGCTTAATTGATTTAATTTCTTTTAAACTTAAAGGAGCACCTCACGCATTTCCAACCTTATCTTCATATAATTGTCCATCCATCGCAAATGCTCATTTGGTACGATTTCTGACACTCTGCGTCTCAGAGGTGGGCTGTGGACAGTCCAGAAACCCATCATGAACATCATCATCGGTTGTCATTTCAACGGGTTGTCATCTCAAACAAGATATACATTTTTTATTTTTAAATGTATTGATGCAACTATGGCTTCCACATCAGCTTTCTAACTTTTCAAGACGAGAAAGGCTTTAGTTTTCTTTAGCTTGGAATCCCCACCTACTATGTCATTGGTAAGCAGGTTTCTGAACTGTCCACATCCCATGCAGAGTGAGACATAAATGGTACCATCTTAAAATGAACATTAGTGAGGATAATTATATAAAGATAAGGTTGAAAATGGGTGAAGTGCTCCTTTAACTATTTAAGCCATCCATACTTCATCATACGACGAATAGCAAAAATAGATCTATGAAGTCAAATCCATTCATCTTACAAAAAAGAGTTCACCTATAATAACATGCCCACAATAGGGACGCCAGGTTGAAATTGGTTAAACAATATTCCTGTCTGCATACAATTAGTCAAAATATCTTTTATAAAACAGACATTTTGTTTTATTTGAGACATTTTAAAGCGTCATTACCACATCTTCCCTTTCTTCTCCTCTCTTTACCCTCCTCTTCCCTTTCATTTTCTAAGGAATGTTTTCCCAGACTCTCTTTTCACCTCCACAAGCTCTCTGTCTCTCTGTGGTTAAGCACTTCATTTGTCTTCTCTGGGATCAGAGAAGCACTGGAAATCAAAATAATCACTGGCCAATGAAGCAGGAGAAGCTAAAAGACAAGCGCAGGTTAACAAGACGTCAAGACGTTGTTCAAATACAGATGTTTTAGAAAGTTGGTGTAGGGGAACTTATAGTGAGTTATTTTTTTTTCACACATGAAGCCTAGTGCCCCTATTCTGGCATATCATAAGAGGTGAACATTCGGCGAAAATAGCAAATCTACAAGTTTGGTGTAGAGGGGGAAAACAGAGGGAACCAAAGTGTAGACCCCTGGGAACCTGGTCAATATATACCACTTAAACCCATAGCATTCTGGGCATGTCATAACATTCAGCACAAATAAGCATACGTGGCAAAAATAGCCGACCTACAGGTGTTCGGAGAAGAGATTTGATGTACCGGTGATAAAAAGAGGGGGGAATGTATAAAGCCTTGAGGGACCCTGGTCATTGAAGTATAGTTGGGTTAATACTTGTGTTTAGCATTTTCTGTGATATTAATTTCTAGTTTTCACATATGAAGGTAAGTAAACTGCTTCAAAAACATTAATTCTATGATTAATATTCTTAAAGTGTTAATCAAAAAGTTTTTTTTTCATGTTCAGGACTAAAGAAAATGATTGAAAATCTTTTCACAAGATCTATTGGAAGCTTATATGTCTTCATAAATTCATTGCATACCTTCTGCCAGGGAGCATTATTTTTCATGTCACTCCTTTGTCCCAAATCCACATTTCTCTGATTGATTTTGCATCATAGATCCTAAAGACTTTACATGCCACTGGGGCTTTAAAGGTAGCCTGTGTAGGATTTTCTCTAAATGTATCATTGTCAAGTGAATTTTCATAATGCACTACAACTCTTAGTAGGGTGAATTTTGCTGACATAATTTCAATATTTTCAATTAATTGAAAATTGAAATTGAATTATGGGGCTAAGATTATACTTAATGTTATGTCGGAGATCATGTTAGAAAATATGTTTGAGCTATTCCCACTTGTGAGATATTAAGTCCCAATTTGAACTGTGGTAAAAACATGGCTTTAAACTAATATTGCTGTATGTGTTCCATTGTAATTGTTATTGCCTCTATAAATGTTTATAAAGAGCTGCTGCATTCAGAATGTGTTTTATAGAAACTAATGTTTACAGAACTGAACCTCTTGCCCTCATGAATTAATTAAGTTATATGACCATAGGCTACTTGTTAAATTCTTGCAGTAAATCCATTTCATACTGGTGGAATAATGGCTAAATGTCTGTTGTGGGGTGATCATCGGGCATTTGCAACCACAGTTCACCTATTTACCAGAGGATGGTGCTACAGTCTTTGTCCCTGCTCATGCAGAGAAAGTTGAAACCTAGTGACCTGACCTTGTCTAACGCCCATATCCATCAGATCCGGAGTGGTTCTCAAATAGCTATAAGATTAAGAATGCCTACCTGAAAGGTATTGTTTGTAAAAGTGCAATTAATGAGGAAACCAGTCAAATATTTAGCAATGCACGCAGCATCTTTAAAAAGTGGTCATGCTTTTCATTAACATTGTGTACGACTGAGAGGTTGTTTGCTCAAATTCTGTTCTTTGAAACCCAATATGTAACCACCTGGAAATCTAACAGGTTATATACTTCACATCTGGTGCAGTGAGTAATATGCATGTGGAAGAGCGAACGACCTACAGCTATGGAGGCTGGGAAGAGGAAGGAGGCGGGGTTGTCGTACCCTTTTCCATAAGGAAACTTTAGTGCCGTGATAGAGCTCGAGCCTCATTTTCTCATCCCTCTTTCTGTCTTTGCTTTTCCTCTCTCTCCCTCTCACCACACCCTGGATGGCACGCAAGGCCTTCACCACCACCACCGCAGCATGGCGCCAAGATGGAGCAGAGGTTGTGTGTGTGTGTGTGTGTGTGTGTGTGTGTGTGTGTGTGTGTGTGTGTGTGTGTGTGTGTGTGTGTGTGTGTGTGTGTGTGCGTGTGTGTGCGTGTGTGTGTGCGTGTGTGTGTGTGCGCGCGTGCGTGCGTGCACACGTGTGCGTGCGTGTGTGCGTGTGTGTGTGTGCGCGGTGTGCGTGTGTGTGTGCGTGGTGTGCGTGTGTTCTTGTGAGGGCCAAATGTCCCCACAAGTAGTAGATATTTGAGAAATGGTTGTTTAATGGTTAAACAATATTTTTTAGATTAAAAACTAAATTTGATAAAGATTCTGCTGGGGGTTAGGATTAGGCATTTAGAGGTTTAGGCGTTAGGGTTAGAGTTATGCCTGATTTATACTTAGTTGTGCGCCAGTGTCACGCACGAAAATAGCAGATCTACAAGCTCACAGATCGGCTATTTTCCTCTAGGGTTAAAAATGGCCAAAAAAAGGAATTCATATAAAATCACTATCCTAAAATGTTGATGTCCTCATAAGTATAGGAATACAAACGTGTGCGTGTGCATATGTGTACGTACGCATGCTGGCCTGGTTGGAAGGCCAAGACCCCGGATATGCTGGAAGTGTATAGTGGACAGGGGCCAGACAGGATTTGACCTCCTGGAGGAGGCCCCAACTGGCCCTATAGGACAAGTGACCATCAGTCAACACCTTAGGCCCCGCCCACAGCCCACCACTAGAAAACCACAGCAGGATTAGGCCCACGGCCAAGCAAGCCAACATGTTGGGAAATATCAGCTCTTTCTTTTCATTCATCTTCTCAGTAAATGACCACATCACATCAAGATCGCTCTGGTTCAACAACATTTGGGCTAAGCGTCTTCGTGAGGCATATGCTTACTGACAAGAGGAAAATAAACAGGTCACAGATGATACTGCTATTCACATTATTTGTTGATTGTTACAAAAGCCTGCAAAGGCTTGACTCTTTTCCAGGTTAGATAGCATGGATTTCTAAAAATATTTGTCTGGTACAATAGACGAATTTTCTGGTATGAACACAATTTTGTGTTCATTCAACTTTACTCGTCAACTTTACTTTTTAATGACCTTAATCCAGACCAGTGAATTGCAATTAGTGGACATGGTTATTTATTAGTGTTTTGAACCCCACAGTAATTTAGTAAGGACGCTTTCATGACTCCCACCTCATGGTCACAGGAGATCAAAGCTCTGGCTTGATTTCTCTGGTCTAGGCTGTCCAGGGTCCAGCCAGGACTTCGGACAAATGACCAACAGGTCAGGATCTCAGTTCCGCTGAGGCTGGAGGCCAAGGGCCTGAAATTGACATTAGACTGATACCACTGTGTTGCAATTATAGTAGAACATTGATGCATGACAATGTGAGACAAAGCCTTTTGATGTTTTCTTGTTAACTAGTGAGTTGACGGTAGAGGTGATGATGATAAGAGAAAAGTAGTTTTTTAGTTCAAAACATTGCACGTGAATCCGATACATAATCTAATATATTGATTTAATTCTGTAATTATTGTACATTTGTTGGTAACGATTGTTTGTGAGGTCACTTTTTGCTAGTTTGAGATGTTACTTGTGAGTTAAAATGGTGCCACACTGCTGCAATATCTTTTCTGATGTGGCAAATAAACAGCAAACATCTGGTAGAAATGGAAAGTTTATTTTAAGTTAAACCAGTGTTGTGTTCTAGTTTTTTTCGGAAGGTATACGCTACGATACGATGCGCGTGGTCGTGGGTATACGCTCTCGCGTTTTCAATGGATGAAACAGTTTTTGAAGGTATACGGTAGCGACGAAAAAAAATCTCAAGGTATACGCCGTACACAGCATCTGACGGTAGAACACACCACTGAGTTAAACTTAAAGTTAAAGTACAAACTATTTTTAGACAAAACAAGAATACTGTAATGTATGCTTTCTTTAAAATATTTTTACTTCATAAATGTACTGTTCATTCTATGTGAAGTAAATTATTACATTATGATTTAATCAAGATGAAGAAAGAGTCTATCAATACACCCTGGTGATGACCTGATACGAAACAGTAGGCTAGTTCTTGGGATTGCAGAGTTTAGTGTTTTCAATACTGACCATTTTATTTCACCATTTGACTATACATCTCCATTCGGTGGTGACTGAGAGTTTATAGACATATGATCACTGCATTGGTTTGCCTGTGTCTGGGAAAAAAGTGCTAAAGGTGCTAATTAACAGAGCTGTCAGTGGTTCCTTGAAGTGAAGAGAAGCTGCCGATAAGTGGAGTGGCTGGTAGAGGGAAAGCGGCAGGGCCTCTAAGCCATCTGGACCTTGTTCTCCTAGACGGCGCGACTGTGGCACACAATACGGTATGGAAAAATATTAAATATATCAAGTCCATAGAAGTATATTGAATAAAGGCTTGACACACCATGAAAAGTGATCAAGGTATGAATTGATGTTTGCAGTATACTGTAATGATTGAAGGTAAACTCACTTACAGGTGTGCTGACACTCTGAATAATGCATTGAAACTTCAAGCTTGTTAGACCAGTGCTCAATATCATTATAGCATTTTAAATTCCGGGAAGGATATCCTGTCTGCACGCAAATAAAGCAACAGCCAACCAATATTAGTTGTCACAGGGATACATATATCTTTTTCTTATTTGTCATATTTTTCAAGAAGCAATTTGGCCTGTTTTTCACTCTTCATTTTCTGATACATTTCCACCACAATGTGTCAGAATGTAGAAAGGTAGAATGTAGAAAAACATAGTAGGATATGTGCAAGAAACCAATCCACAAAACAAATACGTTAAATAATTTGGTTGAACACCTGAATTGTTGTATTAAGTATTGGAATCAATTTGGAATGCCATGAAGGGGAGTAAATATTCTGGTCATGGATAGAGTAGCCTATATAGTATGTACTGTAGCCTATATAGTGTAATACATGGGGGGGGTATCATAATGCAGAACTCATTGCACAGGATTGCATTATTGTTTAAATACCACATAATGGCAAATCAATAAACTATGATGTAATTAATGTGTGCAATGGTAAAAGGACAAGTTTAGTTTCCCTCCATCTGAGTGACCGGTTTAGCGGTGTAACTGTGGCGTTGTTAATGTGTTATCTTGTGACACTGGAGAGCCAGCCTTGTCTCGTACAGGTAATCAACCATCATTCTTTCATGAGGCTGTGAGTGTTCAGGGAGAGACTCTGTATCTCCCCTGCTGCTTCTGCCAGCAATACATCCTGCTACACGTTGGCTAACATGACAACTGCACTCCCTCCACGCTCGTTGCGCCTGAGCACGCTACTCCGTCTCTTGACATGATAGGTCAAGTCAGAACCCTGGCAGTTATAATATGGTATGTGAACATGCTTCATTGAAGCTGGAATACACAGTCCAAATCCTCAGCGTTAATGTGGACTCCGAAGAGTGTACAAATGGATCAACTGGACCCATTTGTACTCTCTCTTCGGAGTTAAAGATTTTCTAGTGTAGGGATTTTAACAGATTGCAAGGGCTATTGAAAGGGATATTGAAATATACCTTGTGTAGTAAAGCATCATGAAATCAATAATGCAGTAGACTGTATACAAGAGGAGGAGCAGGGTTCTGGTTTATGGTTGTGTTGTTTTAAGGATGTTTTTTTGTTACAGTGGGGGGAGGGGATTTTATTTGTAAAAACTAAATATATGTTTTCTTTTATTTGTGTGTTTGGTAAAACAAACATTGACTCTGTCAAACTTTAGAAGTTTTATATTTTAAATGCATACTAAATAGATAATTCACTTCATATCTTGAGTTATTATTTAAAAACTAGTAAATATATACATTTACATGAAGGTGATTTTGAAGAGCAGGGGAAGGAAGAGACACAAATTGCCTCAAAATTTTAAGTTTTCTCCTTTGAAAATCTTCTTTCATTTTTCTATTTGGTTAAGAACAAATAACAACATTCCAAAAACATTAACTTTCCACACAGATTTACTGCCTTGTTCTGTTTTGCATGGACATCTGTGAATTTTGTGATGGAACTCAGGAATACAAATCTACTGAAGAATTAACTCTTCTAGTCACTAATTAAAAAACATATTCATTTACATTTACTTAAGTTTCCTGCATGAAGTACAGGTATATGATGAGATCAGAATTAGAGTAGAAGGCTCATTTAACTTAGGATTGGCTGCCAGCAGCATTTAACCAAGAAACCTAACATTTGAATACACATTTTATATAATGGACATTCTAATGGTCAGAAAATTGCTATTAACAATTTAACCATTAAAATAAACTGTGCAGCAAGCAACCTTTACGGCAGGATAACATGTTCTGTTTTTAAGATAACTATTGGCATTTACAACACCAATATCATATATTGGCAATTTATATGATAAAAGCTGACAAACAAACAGAGCTTTTGCTTGTTCTTGAATTTTGGTTATAATACTACTAACTTAAATATCAATAAGGTGTCATCTAATACAGAGCTGTGTGTTTTCTAAATTAGCATTCATAATTCATTTGTGCAGCTAAACCTGAGGTTGGCAAGTAGGTCAGTTTATACATTGTTTTTGGTAGATATACTATAAAAAATGGGTCAATTTGTATACACCATCAGGGTTAAATGAACACTCAGGATTTTACTGGTGCATGTCTCGTCTGTATGCGTGTGCTCGTTGGTGTGCTGGTGTGCATGCGGCATGTATTGTCAGTGTGGTATTAAAAGGTTGAAATGATATCCAGAGCCAAAGACATCAAACACCAGAGGCCAGTTGAGTTATGGCACATCGATCGACTTCAAGAACAAAGGGAGCAATGTAAAGGAAGGGGATGGAAATAGTGGAGGAAAGAGATAGATGAAGGCGACAGAAGACAAGCAGCCCCGGCCTGCAGGGTCTGCAGTGAATTCTGTGCACAGGGTCTGAGCCTAGGCTATAGTATGGGGGGTTTATGTCAGTCAAGGTCCGGGGGAAAAAAGTTGCTCCCTTGAGAAAAAGGAGTGGAGAGAAAAAGAGAGCGAGAGAGAGAGGATGTGTGGTGGGGCACTGCAGGTCCAGATGAGGGGTGACATTAACCAGGTACCCTCCTTGTCCAGCTGTTAATACATCCTCCTCTTCCCTGCTCATTCAATACATACTTTTTCTTTTTATCAGTCAGAACCCAAAAGCCATCATCATCCACATGAGTTGTTGTGCGCATTGTGAACATAACAAACACTTTCATTCTTTTTATCAGATTGCATGCTTCAAATGCAGTTTATTCGTAACTAGATATAAAGCCTGCATGGGTCACTTTTTACACTCTCGGGGCTACATTAACACAGAGGATTTTACTGTGTACTTACTCCCCCAATATGTCTTCAGACAGTTCCCCTCCGATGATTCCAACCATCACCATCACCATCACCATCACCACCCACCACACACACACACACACACACACACACACACACACACACACACACACACACACACACACACACACGCAGTTCACAGTGAGCAGGTGCTGCTGTCGTGCGTGTGCAGAGCTTGTGAGTTGCTGCCTGTCCGTCTCTCTCTGTGTTTTTTTTTCTAAATTCTTTTTTAAAGCTATTACAGTTCTTCTGGGCAACATGTCTAGATGGTGATGAACTACCAGACCCTCCCTGGTTATCTAGACTTCCTTTAGAGTTTCACTGAGAGCCAGATGTACCAATTTATCTTCATCTTTCCTCTCTTTGAGTCTAGATTGAAGTTGGAGGCCACTTTACTTTTCATTACACATCAAAACTTAAGAGGACTTGTTGTTATGAAGAAATCATTGTTTCAGGCAGATGTGTTGAGTCTACCTTTTTCCAATGACTGCATGCAACAACAAAAAAACACTTAAAAAAACTGAAGCCGTCAACACAATAGAATAATAGAAACCTGAACTGGTCAGATTATGACACACAAAGTGTGACCCATACTAGCAGCTAAGGCTTTCTTCATGTGCACATGAAGGTTTAATTTCCTCAAGCCATATTAACGCTAATGCACTTGAGATGTACTTGAATAAAAAAAGCTTTCACATCAAAGAGGGCCTGAGTGTGAGCTGAGTGGAGATGGGAGTCCTTGCACCGGTGTAAGTGTCAAGCAGTCTTTTTAAAAGGTCCACACTTCAGATTATAAAATATTCAAGACCCTCCAGATTTGTATTTGTATCCAGTTATGTTGTAGATTGGGTAGGCTATTCCATTTATTTAATACCTATTGGACCTCAATGACCATTTTACGTATTCAATGTTAATTTAAAGATCAAATACTGAACAGGGCTTAAAGCATTTATATATGGAAAATATATATGGAAAACAGAATGCACAGAAATGTCAGAAATGATTTAAAAATAATAATAATAATAATTAATTCAAGAAAACAGTGGGCACATCAAGAACCTCAGAACCGCCATCGTAAATAAGGACTATAACTATATAAGTTGCCTTACACCATAGGAGGAGGCAGGAAAAAAGAAGACACAAACTTACAAGTTTACACATTTCAGACATCATACTTGGTGATGACAGATCACAAGCTAAGATACTTTTTTTTGGGGGGGGGGGGGGTTCAAACTACGGCAAGGAACACGTCTTGTTTGAGTAAGCAATATGCCCAATGCCTGCCAACTATTATGCTTGAACAAGGTAGACTAAAGCCCTATACAGGCTATACTTCATCGTACAGCAGTGTAGAGTGCAGAAAATAGCCGATCTACAAACCCACAACGCGATGGCTGTATGCCCTGGCGCTCTACACCTTCTACGAGAGAGTATAAATGAATTATTGCTGACCTTTGATTAAAGAGAGGGAGAAAACCGTCCAAACCGCTGGTGTGAGCCGTGTCATCTTAGTTATACCATATGGTTCTGCCTCCATTCCTAATGATTGCTTATTTGGAGAAATATGCCACCACAGAACTATGTACGGTAACAAATCTGTCTGACAGCAAACCCCTCAAAGGCTTATATGAAGCAGGAATGATGATGCAAACCAGCAAAATATCTCACTTTCCTGCTTTGCAAAGCCTTTGCAAACATTTGGAGTCTATTCAGGCATCATGTGAACTTTTCATGTACTGTAGCTACTGCTATATTTTTTGTTATTTGAAAAATAAATTGGCAGGCATAGCTCGTTATGACTGGGAATAGGCCTATGATTAAATATAAATGATACTGTATTCTAGCCTATACTATAAAAGCAATAGCAATTATAGTAAATTATAGTCGATTTGCTTTCTGGATGAACCATGTTTTCCCATAACTATAATTAGTTATACTGTGTCCCCCCCCCCCCCCTTCTTTTTTTTTTCTATGAAGAATAAAAATGGTTCACTAATATTGTGCTGATAGCAATGCAGTATTTGTAGAAACAGGTGACAGGTGCATGGTGAGATGACTGTACGTTTTTGCTGAAAATAGCAGATCGACAAGCTCACAACGTTTCTCTGTGAGCTTATCGATCGGCAGAAAACAGAAAACTGTAAACTGTAAACCACTAGCTTAGAGCCCTGAGAGACTTCACTCAACCATATGGGGTTTAAGTGGTTAAAAACTGTAAAAGTACAGTAGAGTACTTATTTTCTTTGTTAACTGCTGTTTTGAACTATTCTATGCTTAATTCTTCTCTACATGTAAAGTGTCTTGAGACAACTTGTTGTGATTTGACACTTTAATAAAATTGAATTGAAATTGATTTGAATTCTATTTCTATTTTGTGCTATAAGTGATAATATTTTGTTAAAGCATGTGTTAAATAGCTCCATAGTAATCATTACTATAGAGTTTTTGTTCAGCAATAGGGGTCTCCCCGTCTCTCCAGCTCTTCAATAAACAGGTCCGGGATACCAATTTCATCCAATCAGAACACATCAGAATACAGGATAATCAAGTGAAATTGGAAGTATGGGAAACAAAGAAATGAGCAGCCAAAACTAGAAGTGGAACATAAGCTGAATGGTCTTTGTGGGGTTCTCTTTCCTGATTGGATGAAATTTGTATCCCACCTGAAAATTAATTTTCTGTTTACTAAAGAGCTGGAGAGACGGGGAGACCCATACTGAGCAAACACTCAAGTGATTACTATCGGAATATATAGCTTTAACTCTTAAAAATCTTTAATACACACCTTTAAATTGTACTCATATTGTCAGTAGCCAGTAGCCAGTAGCCTACCAAAGCCCACTGCTATTTGAGCAAAAAAAAGTCTGTACTTTCACAAGTTTTATGCATTTTCAGAGTCTCATGCTTACCCAAAATGATGAATTGGAAAAGATGCATCAGAATATTAGGTTTTGTGTTGCTTTCTCTGAACCATTTTAACACTGCACATTATACAATGACGCATCTAACTGGATATTTGCATTACCCTATCAAGGCATACAGATAACAGTAATGAATGACTGTGAGTGTGCGCTGGTCATGTGTAGCCTACATCATGGCATGCAATTCTCAAGAAGAAGCACATGGCTGTAACACATGCATTAACTCATGCGCCGTCTCGCGACAGTATCGCATGCCCGAAAATCGCAGATCTACAAGCACACAACACCTCACGATGCGTTGTGATCTTTTAGATCTGCTATTTTGCCGCGTGATAGTGGCGGTACGATGAAGTACAGGGTTTATGTTCACAGTGTGGCTGCATTGTGGCCCACTAATTGATAGTAAACAGGTCTCATAGCTGGCTATTTTATTGCTTTTTCCAGCCTTGTTAATCGGGACAAGAAAAGCATTGGGTATTTCCTCCATGATTTAACTGAGGCTTTCGTGGGCTGGTTTCATGAACATGCCTTTGTTATGGGTACCGGGTCTGGCCAAGCTGGTCAGAACGGCTGTGTCAATACCAGAGACGGAAATCAGATGGCTGGCAGCCATGCCAGGTCTTGTCTCGCGTGACGTCCAACACTGGACAGAGTGTTCAATGGTGGATGCCTGACTGTGCTCGACATTGGTCACAGTAGGCTACTCAAATTATTTTATATCACTTTCCGTCAGTCTCTCTATGTTGGAGATATTTTGTAGAGATATGGGGTTCAATAAGTGACGTGTCCAATTTGCACAAGAGACTGCAATGTTCTATTCCTCTGCTATAGGGCATAGCAGTGGCGGCCATTTTGTGGTTCCACAGATGCCCTATAGGCTACGCGATGCCTCCTATTTGCACAAGAGACTGATTTACTGTAGGCCTGTTTCTGAGCATGCACCATATGTATTTGATCATTGTTCTGTTATCTGACTTATCAGATATCTGAAAATCGTTGGAGCTTTCACGGAAAATTCAGGCCTGTAAATTTACAGTCATTTACAAGTCATTAGAACCTTTACTCTGAATGGCATCATATGCAAAAAGGAATAAAAGAAGAATGGGCACCTCGATGTAAAACTTTTTGTTCAAAATGTAAAAAAAATAAATATTTGAAAAATGGTCTTAAGTAATGTAAAGTAGGCCAATACATGATTTGAACATGCACAGTACAACATTATCAGACTTAAATGTACCCTTCAACTTCTTTGTTTATGTCCAAAATGATTGGATGTCATTTTTGTAGACAAGACATACACATTGTATGTCTACAATTTGTAGCAATTGTGGACATATTAGACCTTAATTGTGAAATGTTGTACTGAAATGTACTTAAGACCGTTTTCCAAATATATATATATATTATATTTCTGTTACGGCAAAAAGCTGCTTTAGAACAAGAACATGCTTGCAGAAAATGTAAGACAAGCATAAAATAATTCGCCAAAAAAAAGTATGCAGACAACTGCATTTGCAGAAATACAGCAAATCAGTTCATCCAGTTTAGGATGCAACAATCCTATTACTATGTACTGTACTGCAAATGATTTTACCTGAAGGTATTAATAAACACATCTCAATTGAATGTATTGACAATATATTATACCACCATATATATATATATATATATATTAGGGGTGTAACGATTTTAACAGGGATACGATACGCATATATGGTTGACGATAGGATACATGGACTTTTGTTTCATTGTTTCATTCATGGCAATTCAATGATTTAAAATATACATACAGTAACTATTTAGCAAAAATATTCAATCTGTGTGAAAAGTGTGGATAGTGCAGTTTTTTTAAGGGGAAAGTGTATTATTTCTTTTTATTTAATTTAATTTATGTGAAGTTTGGATATACAGGCTGAGGTTGAGGTTCTACTGTATGTGAGCTACATTATGGCCAAAGTCATCCACTAGGGGGTGTTTAGTCTTTGCAACATGCAACCCTCATGGAAGGAATCAAGCTTCCAGATTACGGCATAACCCGGCCCTTTGTGTGAGAGAAAGAGGTTGAGCGGTGGTGAGTTTGGCAGTGAAGGGAGGGAGGGTTGGGAGCGAATTCTTGTCCAAACATTCTGCACGCGGATTTGTATTCATTGCACCCCTGCTGCTATTGATATCATTACGCGGGGCGCTCATGCTGGGAGGTGGGGGGCTGGGACGGTTCGATGGGGAGGTCACGGAGCCGCAGGCTCTAATGAGAAGTGACACTGGCTCCAGGTCGGCCAAGCATCCACCGGATTTCAATAGGAGCCGCACTTTCCCAGTCAGCGCATTAGATCAAAGATCATTACCTGCTAATCAAAACAAATGAACGTAAGGGGCTTCCCTTCTTTCCTTCCCTTTCACTAAACTTTTCTAGGCTGAGCTGGGATTTTGGAGGAGCTAGTAGGGGAGATGAAGGAGGAGGCAGCAGTTGCTTGTGGATCAGATGGACAACTATGGCCCCATGAGAATGGGAGCCCCTGACCTCATCTCTTCCCAGACCCATTCACCCACCCAGCCTGGCCTTTGCCTGTGGCCTTTGTTGCCGGTATCACTGGGAAAAAAGCTAGCTCTGTGATTAAAGGTTCTTACACACAAGGGCCGTTTTTATTTGCCCCAAAATGTATGTTTTCCTAACATGTTATTTTGTGTCATGAGTTTGTTCACACAGAACGTGAATACTACACTGCAACAAAGAGACAATTTTTTTATTCGGCACAAAGTAAATTTTTCGAGCTTTACGCACTGCGAATAAAGGCGTCGAGATGTATGCATATTAAGTCTTGGAGGTGCAATCAACACAGGTATCAGTTTAAGAGACTGATCATATATAGGTTCAGTGATGCAGGGACCTGCAACAACCACATCAAATTAAGGCAGGACATCCAATTATAAAAATATCAAGCTCCTGAGCCATGAAAAAGACCCAAATCCACACAAGAAGCACCCTTGTTTGCACCTCCAACACACTCACATGACCTTGATTCCCTTCCACTATTCGCATGTACTACGGCGGGATGTCACTGCAGCCAAAATCATTTGTCATGCCCCCGGTGTGTCAAGGACTTGCAGTTTTCACAAATCTTCTACTACTCGGAAGCACTATTCTTAGTTGTTATGTATATTGAAAGTGCTGTTGTAATGGATAGAGCCACTTGAACTCTAGCATCTCTATTTTAGGGGGAAGTGGGGAACATTAGCTGAAAATAGCTAATCTACAAGCTCACAAGCTCAGCTTGTAGAACAGCTATTTTCAGTGAAGATATTCGGTGTAGAGGAGAAAATAAGAGCAAGCCAAGTACAAGTCAATCCTTATGTTTTGCAGAGAGACCGAGGTGATTAGTCAGTAAGTCATGTTTGTGGAGGAAGAGAGATTTGCTTTGCCTTTGTGTTTCTATAATCCCCTCAAGGATTGTGGTGATGATGCCTCATTAGGTCACATCCTCCATCTGATTAATTTGTGGCCCAACAAGGAACTCCACACCCACCACAACAAAACATGGAGCTAAAGGTCTTCACACACTAGGGGTGTGATGAATAAACAACAGGAAAATCACCAGTCAGTATTTTGCATCAGACTAATTCGTCCAGTTGATGCCACACTCATACTCAAGTTGATTTCTTTCATTGCGGTGAAAAATCGACCTCTTTCCGAATCGGAATTGCGTCACTTTCTTTACCAGGTAGGAAGTAGACAGAGATCAGTGTGTACATTTTTTTTTTCTTCGGGTGAATAAGCTAAGAACAACAGCATAATACAGATGTGGCGAAAAAAAAGAGTGGAGGTACGTCTGTGGCGTGTCATCCCAAAGCCTATACCAATTGTGCAAGGACGCGCTGTGATTGGCCAGTAGCCACTTTGAGTGGCAGTTGGGGCAAACGCCCTCGCCAAAACATGATTTACAATTCTGTGTCTATCGTTGCATAACTCGGACGGCGCTGAGTCAGCTGAACTTTGCAACGTTCGGCACGGTGACTCGCTCGCTTTAGCTTGCTCGGCGGTGGCTCTTGTGGCTTGAGATGGCACGCCTCCGTCGCGGTCCAAGACTATACTTTATCGGCCAACAAAATTGTCCGCAGTTGTTGTCGGCGAGAGGCAGTTCCGTGTGCGTCACAGAAGCAGTGTGTGGTCAAGCTTGTCGATCGGCTAGTTTCAGCAAAAGCTTTCCCCACAATAACAGAAAATACACTAGAGCCCTGAGGGACTCCGCTCAACCACATGGGGTTTTAAGTGGTTAAAGGTTAATTTATCATTCGTAGCGCGTCAGTGTCACGCACCAAAATAGCAGGTCTACAAGCGGATCTACACGGCGCATGACACCGGCGTGGGCGTGCGACAAAGTATAATCTGGCTTCATGACCTTTACAGGAACTATGCTATATATACTGTTTTGGCCCTATCTGGATGGCATGGCATCATGGCACATTATACAGAAGATAGGTGTACTGGACCATGTATGTGTAGTGATTATAATAGCATTCTGAGCTGAGGGCAAACATTCTTCAAGCTGTGGCAGTGATTCTGAAGATTGTAGTACAGTTTCTCTTTTTAGAAATTGAGGCATTAGCCACTCATTTCAGTTTGGGGGTCTCCGTTGAACACAAAGCATGAAGGCAGGCAAAGGGATTTGGATGGGGTGAGGGGGTGAGGGGTGGGGGGCAGAAATGTGTCACCTTAGCATAGAGGCTATTGGGTCTTGAAATGTCGAGCCCCCTGACCAACAAGGAAGAGACAGAGAGAGAGAGAGAGAGAGAAAGAAGAGAGAGAGAGAGAGAGAGAGAGAGAGAGAGAGAGAGAGAGAGAGAGAGAGAGAGAGAGAGAGAGAGCGAGAGAGAGTGAGAGAGAGTGTGTGTGTGTGTGTGTGTGTGTGTGTGTGTGTGTGTGTGTGTGTGTGTGTGTGTGTGTGTGTGTGTGTGTGTGTGTGTGTGTGTGTCATGTGTGTGTGCGGGTGCGTGTGCGTGTGCGCATGTGTGTGAGCATGCGTGTGCGTGTGCGTGTGCGTAGGCGCGCGTGTGTGCGTGTGTGCAGAGAGAGGGCCGAGAGAGAAGAGAGGAGGGTATTTTGCTGCTGTACTGAAGGGTCCATGGCCCATTAATCGTTTGTTTGAGTTTCCGCCCTGGCGAGCATGTCATGTCTCCATTAGAGAGGGTTTGTTTCTTCTTCCTGGCCGCCTCTTGGCAGCAGGGGGCTCTCACACATTTCACTTGGCCGTGCACTGCTGTCTGGTGCCAGGCAGACTGTCCTGTGTGTGTGTGCGTGCATGTGTGTGCATGTGTGTGCGTGTGTGTGCGTGTGTGTGCGTGTGTGTGCGTGTGTGCGCATGTGTGCGTGTGTGTGCGTGTGTGTGCGTGTGTGTGTGTGTGTGTGTGTGTGTGTGTGTGTGTGTGTGTGTGTGGACGCATGCAAGTGCAAGTGTGTCCATGTGCACATATGTTTATGTAAAAGTAATCGAGAGGGGATTTATAGGAGATGTGTAAGAGAGTGTGTGCGTGTGTTTGTGCCTGCATGCGAATGCATGTGCATGTGCACATGTGTTTTTGTAAAAGTAATTGAGATGGAATTTCAAGGATGTATGTGTGTGTGCGCGCTGTGTGCACACAGATGGTATGGTCAAAATAAACAAAATACCAGGATAAAAGTTGTTCTTAGTGATAGAGGTGGAGTAATGAGAGATCTTTCCATGTTTCAGGCCACTCATCTCCTGTTGGTCAACATCAAAGCTAATCTGGTTGGAAGGGTTTAATATGTAATATACTTTTGTTTTATTGTATCCTAATGTCATCTTATAATTGTGTTTTGCTTGATGTTTTGTAAGCACATTGAATTGCCTTGTTGTTGAAATGTGATTTACAAATAAAAATGGCCTTGCCTTGCCAACTGAGTCCCTCTTTTATTATAGTTCTTTTGATTACTCCAATTGATGGATTACTTTTAATTTCTGTCATCCTATAAACTGACAATAACTTTGAATTGATAAGTTATTTCAGTTTTCATATTGTATCGGTAACCATACAATCATGCGGTCGGTCCCATAATCCTGACTTCAAACTCAGACTCGAGGGAGTGTGGTATATCCAGTTGTCCAGAACCACGACCCAACCAATATGCCCATAAAAGGGACACAGGTAGACATACAGAAACAGACATCTCTACATCTCTACAAAATCCCACAACACTATGACTCAGATATATTGGTTGGATCGGCAGCATAGGTGTGAGGGCTGCGTAGTGGCCCGAACTCTAGATGTGAGGGCCACATAGTGACCCAAACCTCTACTTTTTAATAAATGCACTTATTGCATTTATAAACCAAACATTTTTTATAACATTACTTGAAAAGTAATGTCATTAAAAAGGTGTGTGAGAGTGCGTGTGCATGTTTGTGTGCGTGTGTGAGCGCGTGTGCGTGCACATGTGTGTTCAGGGGTGGGGTGATTTGAGTCAGTGGGAACAGATTAATGCTTTGACTAAGGCAGAGATGTTGGAACTAGGAAAACCTTTATTTGAATGCAATCATGATGTGCAAAACACGGTTCATACCGGAATACTAGGAATTTTAAATTAGAATTGAAATTATATCTGTATTAATATAAACACTCCTGATCAACTATATACTAACGCCAACATTCCATCCAGTCTATGGGTTTAGTTCTTGGGTCTGCCAGTGCAGCAGATGACCTCTACTGCCACCGTCTATCTTGATGTTAGTTTGACCCTTGACATTAGACAGCGGCCTGGTGACCTGTCAAATGGGCCCTTTTATAAATCTGACCTGTGGGAGCCTTCCTCTTTAAAACTCAAAGATGGCCGCCGAGCCAACAGAAGCCAGCCAATTAGGAAGTAGACAGAGATCAGAGTGGCACAATGAGCCGAGACTAATAAAGAGTCCTCTTTATCTGACGGCCGCCTGTTCGTCTGCATGTCTCCTTTGATTCCACACAGTAAAATCCTCAGTGTTCATTTAACTCAGATTGTGTACAAATGTAACTGGTTGGACCACACTGACCTTGAATTTGTAAATTCCATAGCAATGAATATTAGTACTCATCATCGTGTTATTTCAGTCCATGGTTGTCCACTCAGCTCACATGAAGTAGCAAATACAAAGATTAAAATGTAAAAACAACTTTTTTGTTTTAGTTTACACACAGTTTACACCCCTGACAATACCACATTAACTCTTTTATGGCTTGACTTAACCACTTACCCTCTAGTCTTAGTGAAAAGGACTTGAGGTACCACCAAAAATATCATAGTATTTCAAAAAGTATAAAACATATCACAGACACACATGACACACATGACACAGACACAGACACAGACACAGACACAGACACAGACACAGACACAGACACAGACACAGACACGCACACACACACACAGGCACGCACACGCACACACACACACACACACACACACACACACACACACGCACAGACCCTTTCATGGATGACTTGCCTCTTGTGGAGCCACACCTTACAAATGAGGGCGGGCCTACTGGCAGGGTGCACCACAAATGGTGCTGATCGGTGCAGTGGTTTGTGAGATTAGCCCCGCTCAAATACACAGACAGACCCACAGCAGACCATCTTCTGGACGGCTCTGCCTCCTACAGAGCCACGCTTGTAAATAAAAAAGATATGTATATATTATTTTATTTTCTAAACTTTTATCCCATGATTTTGTAACCCATTTTTTCACTCAGTGCTAATTGCCTATGTAATCATGGGTGCTACTCTCCGTCTGCCAGCCTAGGGAGAGCCCAGAACTCAGCTCATGCCTCCTTCAATGCATGAGGAGCTAGCAAGCCGCTTCTTATCACCTGACAGGGGGAGTTTCCCCGGTTGGACGTAACACGTGGAAGGAACACGTTATTCCAACCAGTTCCTTTCCCCTCCATCAGGCGACCAGGGGGGAGGCAGTATAGAGACCAGGATTACTGCATGTTTTTTTGTGAAGGTACCTAGGGGAGAGCATGCAAACTCCACACAGAAAGGCCCTTTCGCCAACCCCACCTAGGGTATGAGCACTGATGACGCGGAGGAGAGGACACGCCCCCAGCGCCCACAGCGCCCCCGGCAGGAATTGAATCAGGACCTTCTAGCTGTGAGGCGACAGCGCTACCAAAAAAATTGATCTGTTAATAGTATGTTAGTGTGTTGTTAATGCACTTGTGTCTAATACTTTAAATGTGCTCTTTGTTTGGATCAGCATACAACTTACTCCCTTCAACCCATGTTGTAAATAATAACTAAGCAGGTCTATTGTAAGCAATATTTGTTTTCCTAGGATGATAGTCAGACACCTTGAACTCAGACGCCCTGTGATTGGGGTGAGGGAGTGCTTGTATTATTGTGAAAACCTATTCCATACATCACGGCTTGCCTACCTACCGGCTGGCATGGCCGTCGATGCACGGGCCATCTTGGTGTGGACACTCTCTCTCGACTGGCAGCTCGATCAAGTGTGCCTCATGATCCTCGAGGCTTTGCTGTCAGTGTGACCGCCTTGCTTTTAAGTGATTTCAAAAGTAATGCTTTTGTTTTAAAATCGTGCACACAAGGCACAAGGTGTCAAATGAACCAAATGATCATCATGGACAGAAGTGCTCATAAGGATTAGAAATGAATTGATGTAATGATTGATTCTCCAGTCAAGTTGAAGTTTCTCGGCTGTTTAAATGTAATCTTGTTGGACTCATTGTTATAATTGGCTAAAATATATCATTATATAAATAATATATTATTGGCAAATATCATGGCTGGACAACATAACATAACTCACAGCATACTAAAAAGAAACATACATCACAGGATAAAGAGATAAAACTAGAACACAAAAGAGAGTGAGAAGAATCATATGATAAAAGATATCACATGTCTATAAACATTTCGAGAAGTCATTTGAAAGACATCAGAGATTCTGCCAGATTAAGATCCTCAAGCAGGTCCATTGCGAAACCTTGGGGCCTTGATGGCAAATGCTGAATCATCTTGAGTCACAAGTGTAGACTACATCTTATGTGTATCTGATTCAAATCTGCTGCCAAGTCAATCAAACAAAGCTAAGGGAAAGTGAACCGGAACAGGAAACGGCTAAGCCACCTTCTGGAAATCCTGGTGTGTACAGTTATGCACAAAGCATATTCTCACTACAATGAGACTTGTAGTGCAGCTAACTGTCTGAAAGCCTTTTCATTTGCACAGACCCATTATTAGACTGTGTCTTGTTCTATATAATATACACTGACCTTTCTCTGTACATCACTGGATCTAAGCTATTTAATTTGTAGGTATATGAAGTGAACTTGAAATTAAAAGTGTTGGTGAAATTGAGCTATGTGTGGAGGTATATTACTTGGTTGAATTTGTATCTTTTATTTATTTTATTTTCTTTCTCTCTATATTTCTTTTATTTTCTTTCTTTTTTAAAATTTTTATTGTTCTGCTATATTTGGAGGCCCATTCATCGTGCTGTTGGGATTAGGACTGAATCAATGGGATACCAGTTGGCAAACTGCCATGGACTTTGCCACCGAAGAGAAACGGACGAGAACTTTGTAAATGACTGATGTTGTTAATTATGGGATCCCTCTCTTTTGGACTGAATAGCCCGTAACATAATGAGTGTTAAAAACAACTGATATGCACTCATTCTATTGTGCTGTACTGCCCAAGATGACCTGCTTGTTCTAAAACAAAAACAAAAATAATAGTATTAAAGTATTAAAAAAGAAAGGAATTATGACTATTGTCCCAATAGTCATAATTATTCTCCATCTCTGTCTCTTTGCACTTGAGCGACTGTAGCTGCTTAGGGATATGGTCACAGACCTGTCAAAAGTTTATACTAATACACTGGAGGTGTTCCCCTGACCGACATGCCACACATTTCATTTTCTTGTTTAAAGATGACATTCTTTTTCCTGCTTCCCAGAGGAGCACTGTGGAGTGCCACAAAAGCCTGCAGAGTGTCCAGAGCCTATGAAAGGCTAGGGACAAAATCAATAGTTTAGTAGAGTGGAACTATTGCAGGCTGTGAGCTTCAATTTCTCACCTTGTCGCTTTGAAACCCAGCTAATGTTGTCCCATGTCTCTCTATGTGTTGGATTGATATCGGTTGCATTTCAAAGCTACAGACCCCATCATTTTGTCAATAGGTGAGAATGCACTCAATATGTACTAGAGCCATTTGTGTCTTTTGTTGGAGAGTTGGAGTGGATGGTGGTGAATAAACAGAAGTTTTAGTTTAACTGATAACTTCAAAGGACAAAACATAAAGTTTATTCATACAGCCATTTTACTTTATAAAACATACTGTACATTTGCACTGCTGACAATAATAATTCTTATAGATTTAGTGTGAATGAAGATGCCTTTTTATGTGTTATGTGACTTTAGTACGTACATATCAGTGAGTATAGTAATTCAAGGAAGTTTAGAACACAGAAGATGCTTGTTGCAAACAAATGCTCGTATTTGTTATATATATTCATTCATTTATTACAAATAAATTAATGAATGAATAATGACATTAAACAGTTGAACAAAAATAGACAGTCATCATCTATAGCAAAGACAGTATAAACAAAGTTTGTTGCGAAGACACAGAGTCAGGCTCGGACCCATCCATTATCCACTTTCTCGTCTCAACTGTAATTCAAATGCCAGATAAGACAAGCACATTGATGAGAAACAGGCATGGGTATTTTTACCTAAGGATCCACTTCTGTCCTCTGTCCAAGATAATAAAGATGGACCCAGGGCAAAGATTACCCGCAATGCCTGCCAGCCTCCTTTCATTTTTCAGAGCACTCTCACCAAGCAGAAGGTACTTTGTTAAGTACTTGTTAAGTGTGTTATTCTTTGTACACACAAACACTGCCTCGGTGATGGTACACTTACACATGCGCACAAGTGCTTGTATATGTCGTGTTTGTGCGTGTCTACATGCACAATATTTTCAAAGTTCTTGCCAAATCATTACACGCTTCAGTGTTCTATTGTTCACAATGGGTCATTAAGGGTGAGGTTCTAGGCTTTTGTTGTGGTTCTGTATAGTTGCATGCAACCGGAGTATTATGGGGTGTTCCGTTTATTTGTCCTATCCCTGTTCGTAGTTGCAGAATTTAACAGCTATGTGATGCAGCTTTGAGCATTCCATAACAATGTGTTATATAGGCTACAACTCTGACCTATTTCTATCCCATAAGTGTTCCCGTTTTCATTATTGTTATCTTGTGTACGGATACATAAGAATACAAATATTTTGTTCTAGTTCCTTAGACATTTTAGCAGCAATAATAATAATAAATATAGCTGCAAGCAGCGATACGCGGGGCCAGGGAATGCAGAGAGAGAGAGAGAGAGAGAGAGAGAGAGAGAGAGAGAGAGCGCGAGAGAGAGAGCGAGAGAGACAGACAGACAGACAGACAGACAGACAGAGTGATACAGACAGACAGACAGACAGACAGACAGACAGACAGACAGACAGACAGAGTGATAGAGACAGACAGACAGACAGACAGACAGACAGAGTGATAAGAGAGACAGACAGACAGACAGATTATACTGGATTATCAGCTTCAGAACTTCAGAGCTCAGATTCATACAGTATAGCCTTAAGTAGCCTACTGTACCTGTCAATCACTGCTCTTGGTGATAAAGTGCAAAGAGCTTTCATCAAATAGCAAGTAGATGACCATATATTTATTTTACTTGGCTTCTTGTGCTACACATTTTTTTAGGTGCTCTTGAAACTTTCCTGTCATACTATCTTTAAAGTGTCAATTGATAGCTTCAGTTGCTGCATTTGACTGTCAAGTTAGATTTCCCATGCATGGGAACAGCAATAGTGGATGTGCACAGTTTTGAAATGGATTCACTACCAGCACACCAAATTGTAGATACCAAGCACTACAATACTGCTTATAGCAGATACATGTCGTGTCTAGGGAATCCAGTGTTGGCTATATACAGCCGATACCCAATTTGAATCATTTCGTATTAATTTGATTTAGACTTGAACAGAAACTGAGTGACATGGGCATAATTTAGTTATGGCAGGTACTATGCCTATAATGTAGCCAACCCTACACTCTGCCAGGGTATGTGGCTGTAGAGTATAATATAAATGGGATTTTTATTTAAGCCATATCAGCTTTAGTAGATTACGAGCAGTTTGTGCCACTTTATCAGTTCTGTCAGGACAACACATAAATAGATAAAGACAACTCATAAAGGATAAGATATATTTATTGAATATAAAATGAGCAATATATTTATTATGGTTTGGCGATGAATTTGGATCTGCTTTTAGGTACTCTGATAAAGTGCATTTCCCAACCAGGGACTCAGAATCCCCCATACATAAACAGCAGATCCAAAACAACAGGTGGTAGCATGGGGTGGTGGAGGGTGAGCAGCAATTTTAGCAACAGCAATGAACAGCAGCGCAGCAGCAGCAACAGTGTGTGTGCAGCAAAAGCAAGCAGAATGAGAAGTGCAACCTTACAGCTTAAATAGAGCGGTCTGAGAATGAAATTAGTGTGAGTGGATGAGTATGTGGAGCTGACATGGTCCAATGGTAGGCCACCATCAACTGCACTGTGTTCCCTGACAGAACTTGCTCTGCGCATGTCTGTGACAGGCTCGACGCTCATTTGCCGGGAAACACGTTGTTGGGTCGATGTTCAGGTTTTGGACACCCAGTATTGTTGGGTTATGCATGGGTTGAATAGGCTCCCTCCCTCTCGCCCTGTCTCTCTCCTCTATCTGTCACAGTGCGAAGCAGGAGGTTTAGGGCCAAAGTGCAGGACAGACAGGTGCAGGCTGAGCAGATCATTGCAAGAGGTTTTAATTACAAAAGTCATAGTGACAAGGAGTTTCAAGAACCAAGAATACACAAGGCGCAAACAACTAAAAACACTTGTGACATATGATGACGAACTGGGAACTGAATGATTAGTGATTACATAGGGGAGTTTAAATAGACACAGGGACTAACAAGCCACAGGTGAACACAAAGGGTAACTAACACAGGATTGGCTAGGCAGCTAACAGGACACAGGTGAACAACATTTGCTAATGACAGGACTGGTGAGTCAAGACAGGCAACTAACTGTTACCCAGGGAAAACAGGAAACACTAGGACATCACTATAAAATAATAAAGGTGCACAATTGCAAAGTAAAACCCTAACAAACAAAGAAACAAGGAAGACATTACTTCTAAATGAAGGGCACTCAACTATAAAGTAGAACACTAAAAAGAAACAAGGACACAACAAGACAACAAAACACACGGATCATGACAGTATCACGCTGTCTCTGTCTCTGTCTCTGTCTCTGTGTCTGTGTCTGTGTCTGTGTCTGTGTCTGTCTCTGCCTCTGTCTCTGTCTCTGTCTCTGTCTCTCTGTTGGATCAGATACTTTTTAGGTCTGTGAGTGACTATATAATCTCTCAAGACAAATTCTGCTGTTAAGCACCACTGCCTTAAACATGTTATTGTTGTTGTTAGTAGGAATAAACCCAGAAGCACCCGTGAGGAAGTGGACTAAGAAAGGGGAGGAGCCAAACCGAGTTCCTGTTTCTAGACAAAAGAAGTGTGGTGCCCCCAGAGGAAAACACAAAGAAAAAAAGAATGTTTCTCCTTTTTTCTTTTTTTTACCGAATGGGTTCCCAGATTGGTGACTATATTGTATGCACACTTTGCGGTAGAGCCATCAGAGTGCCCCCATACATGAGATTTTACACAGCTGTTTCACTGTAGCTGTTACGGTTTCATAAGAATTACTACATGCTGTTGACAGTTTTTTTGTTTTGATAGTTTGTTTAGAACTTTAAATTCAGAATGAACCAAAAAAATTAAACATTAGCTAAATCTCTTTTGATTTGTAGGCTACTTGACGTGATTGGGTCACTTACACGGAACAGTTTATGTTCAGCAATCGGTAAATATACATTCAGAATACATGGACCATTTGCAAAAAGCCTAATTTATACATCGTTGCACACACGCTGCACCATGTCGTTCTCTTGAAAATCTGTTTTCACACAACTAAGTCTAAATTAGGTTTAAAACAAGATGAGCGTTCATACATAATGTTTTCACTCTTTCCTGTGGCAAATGTAGCTTGTTTGCTTACCTCACAAAAACATGCCGGTGCTGGCTCAAACTAAAAGGCTGTTACAGTCTTGTCTCTGCAAGGGCAAAATGTTTGTATGACAAGCTCATTTTGGCGTGTCAGTCATTATGTTTGCCTTAGACTTAACGCATTAAAACCGGGAAAGCACCTGTGTCATTTTAGATTTTTGTGTCGGCTATTCAAAAATAGCAGATATACAAGCTTGTACATCTGCTATTTTTGAACATGAAAATCTTGAAAGTGTGAGAACTACTGATTTAGAAGGCATTTGTCTGGCCTCAGGTCTTATACCAATTTGGCAAATCCACAAAGCATAGCTCCATTGGGAATGTAACTGGAAGGTTGAATGGCACTTCAGAGCAATTCCCAATCCCAACAAGGACACAAAAGTGGGGATAACAATGAAGGTAAGTGCCTTCTCCTGTTGATCTGACGGCTGGAGACCAACTTGACATACAATATAGTCTGTCTCCTACAAAGAGGCATCTATCATTGTTGCTGCTGTAAGGTCAAAGTGATTTTTGTGATTAGACTGATCTGAAAGCATCTATCAGGGGAAAAGAAGTAAAAAAGAAAAATGACAGAGATTGGCACATTAAAAGTAGTTTACTAGGCTAACATAATGTGACTGCAACCCTAAATCTGTATCCTGGACTCACCACCAGCTCTAAATATTTGTTTGGTCAAGTCTACAGATATTTTTATTTTTCACTTCAAGAATAAGGCCTTTCTGTCAGACTGTACAAATGATACATTTGTACACCCTCAGAGAGTTACATTAACACTGAGGATTTTACTGTGTATAGGCCTACTAAGTAAATCTCCCCTTTTTATGCCGAGTTTATAGTGCCAGTACCGACATTTAACCGCTCTCGTCCTCCGTTCATTCACCCCCAATTTTCTTTCGCCGTATAGCAGTCCACACTTCAGCACAATGACTTCAGTGTAGATCCAACGGCAAAAAGATGGGTCAAGAGGGAAAGCAAGCCCTGAAAGATTGTACCGCTTAACCTTGACCTCCGGATTGCATTTCTTCAAATGTCTGTGTGTAGAACTACAGCTGCCCCTCTCGCCACTTCAGAGAGTGTTTACATTCTAGGAGAGGTCTTTATCTCCCCCAGGCCTGGGGTCCCTCTGGGTGAGTTTATACAGCCAGAACACACACACGCACACGCACACACACACACACACACACACACACACACACACACACACACACACACACACACACACACACACACACACACGCACGCGCACGGAGCCTCGCATAGAGGGAGCAAAGGGAGAGTGCTGTCACACACCCATCCATCTCGTCTACATTCTGGACCAAAGCCGGGTCTAGCAGCGCTCCCCCCAGCCCAAACACAGCAGAAGTAGGTTACCTGAAGTCTGAAGCTGGGAGAGAGATGGAATGTATACACTCTACCAGAAAGGGCATACATTGTTGACGGGGCAGTGGATATACTGTTTAAGCAGACCCGTAACATCATTCTTTTACACTGACTTCTATTGGCAATAACTGACTCAATAAATAACTAGATTCTATATTTGCAGCATTTAAGTTATATAACAGCTGTTCAGCCACAAGCTGTTGTGGGGGGGTTTCTGTTTTTGCAGTTTGCTGTTGTTGGAAGGTTGTTGAACCTCTTGGATGAAGACAATCCTGATCACTTGTGTCATTTGGTTACTTGTGGTGTGAAACATTCTTTGTAATATATGCAGCTGTGTGCAATAAAGTGTAACCAAGACCAGACCAAATAAATCTAAATGACATCCAGAGATTACAATTAACCACTTGACTTGTATTAGTGGCTGGCATCCACTGTCCTCTCTATCATTGATGGTGTCTGTCTGTTGTCCTATCAGTTTGTCTAGCCTCTAGACTGTCTTGATGGCCCAGCCAAGCTCATCTGTCTTGATAGGGCTCTCAGTTAAGATATTTTACCATGGTATCTCGTCCATACTGTTATTGTCATCTGTCAAGTATTAGCTTAGCATTGCTAACCATTAACCAATACCTGCCACGATGAGGGGTGTGTTGGCCTGTTGCCGACATGCAACAGCCTTACAATTAGGAAGAAGAATGTGCCTAAAATGCCAAATAAACCTTTTTAATGGGAATGCACAATGAAAACAAAATCCTTTCAGAGTATACCATAGATTACAAAAGCTTTTCTCATGCCAAATTGACACTTGATCTTTTAAAGGTGCATGGAAATGAGTCTTTCAGAGAGCAAGCATTTATCTTGACAAAGGGCCAGTTTGTTTTTCAAGTGCGAGAAAGAAAAAGACCACCAGCAGTTTTACAGCTTCTCCCTTCACTTAGACTCGTACGTATCCCCATACACACACACACGCACGCACGCACGCACGCACGCACGCACGCACGCACGCACGCACGCACACACACACACACACACACACACACACACACACACACACACACACACAGACTGTGACCCCTCTTGAATAAGGTGATAATAAGCTGTTACAAAAACCAAACAATCTGTCAGGGATAAGATAAAAATGAGCAGCTGACTCATAGACATGAGAAACCCTGTAATCCTTAGATTACCAATTTGTGTAATGCACCTTTAACTTAATCTTGACATGAGACCTAAGAGATCTAAGACATGTTTGCTATTGTACAATTAACAAATAACAAAATAATTCCAGATTCATCAGCCGTTCATTAGCCATTTCAATTTCAAGGTCTTTTCTACGTCCCTGCCCTTTTCATAGACCTATTCTTTCATTGTCATCCTGGCATTTTGCATTTTCTATACTTCCTGAGCCATTCGTCCATAACATTTCAAATGATCAAATCTGTACACTTTTCTGTCCCCTTTTTCTTCAAATATCGTTCCCTATAAACTGAGAACTCTGAGTAGAACACATGGAAGGAAAAGGTAGAAACATGGGCTGGTATGGATCTAAGGGAGCATACTGGTGAGTTATTGAGTGTCTGTCTCATTCAAGGGTCTGCCTCTATCCAGGTGATTCGCCACAGAGGGCTCATCTTACTGTGCGGGCATGTGATGGAGGTCCACCATAGACGATGGTTTTATTGATGCCATCAAGTCACACTTCAGCTTCCATGGAGGTGCTGCATGTGGAGACTGCTTAGCCTGAGTGGTACGAGAGGGCCAGAGGGGGGTTAGAGACAGACAGACAGACAGACAGACAGACAGACAGACAGACAGACTGACAGACAGACAGACAGACAGAGAAGGGCAGGTAAATCGGCACACAGACGGTCCAGACCCATGTCTCCCCTCTGAGAGCATGCAGCATCCAAACCCCTGCATTTGTGGAGGGTAGTGGATCAATACCCTTCTATACAAGCAACTCTGAATACCCCTGGAGACTAACATGTATTGACTGAGAACTGGTGTTCATAGAATGAGCTGATATCTTTGATGTACCCCATTCCAGCCTCCTGTTTTAAAACATGGCCAAAGAAAACAAACCAATGTTCAGCTCTGCAACTATTACAAATAAAATACTGATTGTGTTGCAGAGCGACACGGTTAACACTGCTAAGTTTGCTCAGCATGTGTAATTTAATTAAACAGCACGTTCAAAATACAAAGAACATGTCTTATATGATAAGATTTTTTATATTTGGTTCCACCATGTTTCTTTAAATTTGATTTTCATACATAATTCTTGTCATTTCTTTGTCAAAATTATGAATAGCTCCTTCTTTCATATTTAACAAGTGTGTTATTGGCATCAGTATGCATGATAAATCAACTTGCTGTCCCAAAACCTGATAGCACCATACTGCTGCCTCCAGACATATTGACCTGTTGTAGCTATGTTGTCACTGTAGGTTTGGAGGGTCAGGTGGGGTTTGTTAATCTGCAGGCAGGGTATTGATCTGCCAACTGCTACAGAGCTCCTTATCGAGCACCCATACCCATGCTCAGCTGTGCTGGTCTGATATCCTGGTGGGTAATAGCCAACATTTCCCAGTAGTTGGCAGAACACAGTAGCAACTGGCAGGGTCTTTGTGATGGGGCATCGTGCATACCTGTCACTATTGTGCTCAATTGATGGGTTTGCGTGACCAGATTACTAACGCCCTGGGCGTCCTGCTGGTATCGGATTAGGTCTGATCAGTGATCTTATTACATGGACATACTGTACTGTAGTGATCTTATTACATGGACATACTGTACTGTAGTATTGGCAGCTCTCCAAGAGCTCTCCAAGACAAAGACCTTGAAAAAATGTAGAACACGTACATTGGTGCAACAAAATTGGGCATACATAGAAAGCAATAAAACAATGAAGAAAAAGTATCACCCAAAATTAAATACTTACTAGAAAAAGTGCTCCTCGGAGCACAGATCTCCACCAGGTCAAGAACGTTATTGTGGCCTCCTGGTGGCGCTATAATAGGCCAATGTGAAAAGGGTGCCATTTAATCTTAGGTTGTTCACGGCAATCGGACACTGCATTCATGATTTGAGGCATTTTGTTCCAAAAATGTGTTTTGCTAGATTAGACCTGCTGGTGGCGCTATAAGAGGCCAATGTGAAAAAGGGTGGCATTTCTTCCTTGGTCTAGTGGGAATGTGTTTGTGAAATTTCACGGAAATCGCAAGCTGCGTTCATGATTTGAGGCATTTTGTTTAAAACGGACCAATCCTGCACATTATGGAAGCCAACCTTAGCCAATGAGGGTGGAATATGGGAAATCGGACAGATCCGTGTTGATCACATGACTATAGAGATACTGTGTACCGATTTGCGTGACGTTTGGATAAAATCTGTAGGAGTAATATAAAAAAATAGGTTTTGCACAAATCGGCCTCCAGGTGGCCCATGTCAAAGTTTGAGCCAGAGGTTCTGAATTGGCATCCAGGGAGTGTGTGTGCACAGTTTCACCGCGACCGGACCAACGGTGCCGGAGATAAGCTGCTAACACATGGACAGGAAACACGGACACACACACACACACACACACACACACACACACACACACACACACACACACACACACACACACACACACACACACACACACACACACACACACACACACACACACACACACACACACACACACACACACACACACACACACACACACACACACACGGACGGACGGACGGACGGACGGACGGAGGGTAAAACATACTCTCTCGCCATGCCTTTCGGCCTGGCGGAGACAATGAGCTGAATGCCCCAATTTATTTAAACAATCCTCAATATCTCAAATGACTGATAAAGCACAAAATGTGTTCGGTACACAGTAAAATCCTCAGTGCTGATTTATCCATTTGTAACGCAGAGAGTGGGTTCCCTGAGGGCCCTCCAGCTAAATGTAATGTACCCTTACGGGTCCATTTGGTTCCATTTTTGTGCACATTATCCAGGAGTATCCAGGTGGACATTAGTAATCTACGCCCAGGGCGTAGATTACTTACGCCCTGGGCGTCCTGCTGGTATCGGATTAGGTCTGATCAGTGATCTTATTACATGGACATACTGTACTGTAGTATTGACAGCTCTCCAAGAGCTCTCCAAGACAAAGACCTTGAAAAAATGTAGAACACTTACAGTAGATGGACAGAATATGGACAGAGGTGTATTTTGCATTGGTGCAACAAAATTGGGCATACATAGAAAGCAATAAAACAATGAAGAAAAAGTATCACCCAAAATTAAATACTAACTAGAAAAAGTGCTCCTCGGAGCACAGGTCTCCGCCAAGTCAGGTACTTTATTATGGCCTCCTGGTGGCGCTATAATGGGCCAATGTGAAAAGGGTGCCATTTATTCTTAGGTCGTTCACGGCAATCGGACACTGCATTGATGATTTGAGGCATTTTGTTCCAAAATTGTGTTTTGCTAGATTAGACCTGCTGGTGGAGCTATAACAGGCCAATGTGAAAAAGGGTGGCATTTCTTCCTTGGCCTAGTGGGAATGTGTTTGTGAAATTTCATGGAAATCGCAAGCGTTCATGATTTGAGGCATTTTGTTTAAAACGGACCAATCCTGCAAATTTTGGAAGCCAACCTTAGCCAATGAGGATGGAATATGGGAAATCGGACAGATCCGTGTTGATCACATGACTGTAGAGATACTGTGTACCGATTTGCATGACGTTTGGATATAATCTGTAGGAGTAATATAAAAATCACACCTGTGTGAAGGTAGCGGCGCCTTTGATATATTTTGTCATAGATATGTGTTTCTACTAGAGAAACAATATTAAATCTCTGTAAATTTATTTCAAGGCTTCCAGTGGCACTAAATAGTGCCATTGGAAGCGAATCACCAAATGCATTCCAAGGTAAGTGGCAAAAACTGATCTGTCATAGCTGATAGAGTGGGTACCTAAAAAATAAACTTTGTGTGTGCGTGTGTATAAATGTGGTACCAGAAAGATATGTATGTGTTATGAAATAATCTATACAATTTATAAGCCCTACCCAGAGTGTTTATGTTCCGGACTTTTACAGTTTATATAAACCATCTAATTTTGTATTCATGATATAATATTGATGTCATGAATAGTTCCCTTGCCTGACCAATCAGAACGTTGACGGGCCTGACCAATCAGAACGTTGACGGAAAAGCCAGGTATAGAGCAGGACCATCGCCGTTAAAAATACATACAAAAAAAGAAGGGGGAAAAGCATGAGAAAATAAAAATATATACAAAAAAAAACATGAGAAAATAAAAATATACACAAAAAAAAACATGAGGAAATAAAAAATAAACCTTGACATCATAGTGATGTCATGAATAGTCCCCTTGCCTGACAAATCAGAACCTTGACGGGCCTGACCAATCAGAACCTTGACGGGCCTGACCAATCAGAACCTTGACGGGCCTGACCAATCAGAACGTTGACGGACCTGACCAATCAGAACCTCGACGGGCCTGACCAATCAGAACGTTGACGGACCTGACCAATCAGAACCTAGGCGAGCCTGACCAATCAGAACGTTGACGCAAAAGCCAGGTATAGAGGGCTAATATCCGCTCTATACCTAAAGGTATAGAGCGGCTAGCGCCGCTAAAAAAAATAGTTTTGCACAAATCGGCCTCCAGGTGGCGCTATAACATGCCCATGTGAAAGTTTTGAGGCAGAGGTTCTGAATTGGCATCCAGGGAGTGTGTGTGCACAGTTTCACAGCGACCGGACCAACGGTGCCGGAGATAAGCTGCTAACACATGGACAGGACACACGGACACACACACGGACGGACGGGAGGGTAAAACATACTCTCTCGCCATGCCTTTCGGACAATTTCAGACAATGAGCTAAATGCCCCAGTTGCCAATACATCCATTGGGTAACCTTAATTGACCCTTGTTTATTTAATGAATTTGAGCCTAAAGAGCCACTTCCAGATATAACATAGAGGAAGACTTGATTTTATGAGAAGAATCAAACCAGCATCAGCATTAGCAATGTATTATTGCAATAATTATTATTGTCTCCGCCAGGCCGAAAGGCATGGCGAGAGAGTATGTTTTACCCCCTGTCCGTCCGTCCGTGTGTCCGTGTGTCCGTCCGTGTGTCCTGTTCGTGTGTTAGCAGCTAATCTCCGGTACCGTTGGCCCGGTCGCTCCGAAACTGTGCACACACACTCCCTGGATGCCAATTCAGAACCTCTGCCCCAAATGCTTCACATGGGCCTGTTATAGCGCCACCAGGAGGTTATTATTTAATAATAATTTACAATGCTAAACCCATGGACATACTTTGTATACTGTACTGTATATCGATGTATGATTAATAGCTAAGGCTATTGGTGAATATGAATGCAGAAAATGAGGACAATTTATTTAAACAAGCCGCCATCCTCAATATCTCAAATGACTGGCAAAGCACAATGCGTTCGGTACACAGTCAAATCCTTAGTGCTGATTTGTCCATTTGTAACGGAGAGTGGGTTCCCTGAGGGGCCTCCAGCTAAATGTAATGTACCCTTACGGGTCCATTTGGTTCCATTTTTGTGCACATTATCCAGGAGTATCCAGGTGGACATTAAGAGAGCGCTGTTTTGTACTTGCTTGTACCTACTGTCTGTAACTCAAATTCCCACAGACTTGAAGCCAGGCCACGGTGCCTTATCAGCCCTAATGATGAGACAGCTGGAGACCATTTTCCAAGTGGGCTCAGCTGAGACACCGAAAACCCTCGCGGCCTATCCTGCCCAGTCTCCCCGTGACAAGGATGGATGGGACTCCACCGACGTTAACCATACATTCAAATCTGATATGATTGCCTTCCCGAACAAATGCTATAATTTCACTCACTCTTGGTTATCTCTTCCTCGGAGAGCAGGAGTTAAGGGCAGCCCCGTTTGTTAAAAAATGGCCTGTCGCTCTAGGACTTTGAACCCTTTTTGTATGATGAAAACAATGTTAAAAATCAAACAGTGATGAATGTTAGCTGTTATTAAAAAAGGCTGTCCATCAAGATGCCTTTGGGTATTATTAATGGACCTCTATATTTCCTATAGTTAGTACAGTACAGTATTTATCCCATACCAAACTGGCTATTAGGCCAAGAACTATCTTCATTCACAGGAGAATTCCTCATTGGTTGGTGTAAATTGATTTGGCTCAGATTCACACAGGATCTCTCAATATTCGTTTAAGTAATACCAACTGTTTTCCTCACCGCTATCACACATACATGGTTCTTGTCCGATAAAAGAGCGCTGAGACTCCCACCCCTTTCCCCTATGCGTTCATATCTTTCTGTCAGCGTTGTATCGTAACGTGTTAGTCTTAAAGCTCTGCCATGTACTTGCAGAAACACCCTGGCAAAGAAATGCAGTTGAAAGTTGTCTGCTACTGTACGGACAAGGCTGTACAGCGTTTTACCATGCTCTCCCAGCACTGTGACATTCTCTGGTTTTCACGCTATCAACACCCCAGCATCTCCATCTCCCTCCCCCGCAGAATCGCCCCCCACCCCCCCACCCTATCCCCAGCACTCTGGCCAGGAGTGGTGCTGAAAGACTGAATGGTGGGAGATGGAGAGGTTCTGTTCTCCCATCTCAGCGCTTTGCCTTGGCTGGCTGTGGAGGCGCAAAGAGCCGCCGTGCACAGATGCTGAAGCCACATCACAGTGATGCATGTCTCCGTTGATGTGCTGGACGTCTTTACATGAACCAGAAAACGTGTTATCTGATGGAGGGCTCTCCTAATTCCAGACCCCGTCCGCCACCCTACTAGAAGTCTCAGGCCAGGCCTCAAACAGCTATAGAAACTCTCTTTTACTGTATCTACCAACTTAGAGCAAAGTGTCACTGTCGGGCAGAAACCTTGTATTTCCATATTTCAACGTTTCATAAATTATGCCCTACATTGTCATATAACAGTCGAGCAAAGGTAGCGAAAATAACGGATCTACAAGCTCACAATGTGTCGTAATGCGACACGTTGTGTCGTAGATTGTGTGTTGTAGATCGGCTATTTTCACTATGAACATTTTGGAAGATTTTCTCATAATAATGACATGCCCAAAATAGGGATGCCAATGAAAGTGGTTTGTCTGTGTGTTACATAAATATCTAACCAATGAAAGGTATAATGGAACTTGTGACTAAATAATAACTATTTTATCCATTGGAACACAGGTTCTTTTTTCCACTTCCTGAAAAGTAACGGTTTTGGTTTTTGCCAGACGGTGACAAAATACTGTAGTCGAGCTCCACCAGAGCTTGAAGGCAAATTAATACTTTGCACAACCCTTTTGACAAGTGTCAATCAATAACAGGTCTGTTTTCAGTCAAATTACATATTGTAGGCTGTTACACTTTGATGTATAAATATATAATTTCTGTCAAGTGACACTTCAGTCAGTTTGTACAATAAAGTGTAAATTAGCCTTTAGCCTCCTTGTGTCCATTGCAACGTAAGCCCACTTTGACTAGGTATGGAGAAGCAGTCCCACGGTTTAAAGAGCTCTCTGCGCTCTCTCTTTCTCTCTCTCTGTCTCTCTGTCTCTCTCTCTCTCTGTGTCTCTCTCTGTCTCTCTCTGTCTCTCTTTATTTTTTTCCCCTGCTCAGAGCCCTTTAACACTGGTGGTCTAAGCCTGTTGTCCAAATTGTGTCAGTGTGGGCTCCCAGTCCGTAATGAAAAAGCTCCAAAGTTGCAACAGTTTCACTTGGACAGACTTTTCAAAGCAGATGTTTGTGACTCCAGCACGAGATGGATTTGTTTCTCTGAAAACCCTCCTTTGTGAAGTGCTCATCCATCTTCGGCAAGCTGCGTTTCAGTACATCTTAATAAAGTAATCCCCTCCCTCGTTTTTCTACCCCAAGGAATGCTCTTGTTCTTGCGCTCTTCTCCTTTGTCATAAGGGGTATACCCAGACTATGATTTGTTTAGGTTTCAGATTTAAGGTTGACTGAGGCCATGACTCATCATTACTCTAGGTTGACTTGTTTTAATTTTCGCTGTGCTGGAAGGAACTACAGTAAACTGCAGTTGGGTCTTGCCAACAGATACATGCTGTAGTATGATGAAGACAATATATTTTATTTAGCACTATTTCTGAGTGATTGTATTGGTTTGGGTTTCCTGGCATCATAGCCAATTATTACCTTACATAGAGCTGCTATTCATCACGTTGAATCAGTTGGTTCAAGTGTAGATTGTTTTCTTTCCATCCTATCTAACCCTATCACTCTGGGTTCGCCGAAGATATACACTCATAATCCAAATAAGCCTGCTATGTACCAGTGCGAAAGTTCCATTCATCATTTGGACTTTCCATTCATTAGACATTCATTTGTTCTCCTCCTGACACATCGCCACGCTTTCAACCACTGACCATGATAACTGAACCAGTGGCCAAAGGTTCGAGGCCCTCCCTTTGAAAAGCTGACCCGTTCTTCAAATGTTTAAAGAGCCTATTGCATCATCATTCCTCGCCCACACATGCATGTTTGGGTGAATCGGGGGATGCGTGGGGGTGGGTGTCCCAATACATCATGTGTTTAAGCAGTGAGGAGAAGGCCTGGGTTGTACGGGGTTAATGACTGGGCCTTGCTGTGTGTGCCGCCGCCGACTCTTGGAGAGGATAAGACTGGCGGTGTTGGGGCATCTGGTGCACAGAGGTCACATCACTCACATCAAAGGGAAAAATGGGAGGCTGGGTCAGTGTGTTTGGCCATTGGGCCGGTGGGGAGACTGGAGGAGTATAGTTGAAGGGAGACGGGAAGACGGGGATCATGGAAAGGAAAGTAAAAGGGCCCGGAAGAGTTATGCCTAATTTATGCTCTGTCGCATGACCGCATCACATGACGAAAATAGCAGATCTTCAAGCTCACAACTTCATCTAAATGCGATCACTTGCTAAATCAGGCATTATATTTTGTGAAGGAGGGTTGTAAATGAGCAGAAGGAACAGAGGGAAACATTATAAGGAAACAGAATCATTTGGGAATGAACAAGAAAGTGAGATACAACCAGAGGTCAAGTTACAGTAGGATGGGAGATGAGCAGTGCAAAAAACTTTCAGATTTCCTTTGAACATGAAATTTTGTTCTGTACCACGATGGAGCCCTATCTGAGATGCTCTATGTGTCTATGTATAGTGTGGAGAAACACAGTTCTCTGCTCACAGATTGATAAAGTTTCCATAAATTAATGAAAATTAAAGAAAGAGGTGAGCAGAGAAACGGTTTCCATTGTTCGCACAGTCTATGCTTACAAAATTGTTACTCTACCAGGTCATATCATGCTCCAGTTGAATTCAATTGACCCTCAGATCTTGAAATAAAAAAATTAAAAACATTATATGATTTGCTTCCTCTACCTCCAAGTAGGCTATAACATATCCTTCACATACATACATACAATATCAGGACACGATTTACAAATCAATATGTCCATTAAAGTGCTATCAAACATAGGCTATTGTGAGTGCTCCATACAGAATGGATAAATGGTGAGACCATTATTATTACAAGTCTGACAGAAATGTGAATGAGTGTAAAACATATTAAAACGTTTCTAAACTAAATAACAAATAGTGTTGTGTTATTTAACATAATAAAAACTGACTAGCCAAACTTAAATGGAAGACTTTGAGGTGAAGACTCAAGGAACTGGGATCAAACCTACACACACAAGCACACACACAAACAAACAAACACACACACACACACACACACACACACACACACACACACACACACACACACACACACACACACACACACACACACACACACACACACACACACACACACACACACACACACACACACACACACACACGCATGTATGCATGCATGTACACATGCCCTCTCTCTCTCACGTGGGTGCACACACACGCACGGTGAGTGGAGGGGTTGGCTAGACTGCAGACATTTAATCCATTGGATTATCTGCTGAGTAAAGACACACTGGAGAAAATCTAATTTAATTAGCTGTTGCACATGAAACGTATTTAATGACGAAGCTGCCTGTGCTATGACAAAAGGTTTCTCAGTTTGATTTCTTAAAATGAATTATGTAAACAAACAAATTCTTTACATAAATGAGAATAGTCTGCTTTCAAAGATTTAGTCTTTGGCTTCTTATTTCAGCTAAATATCACATTGCTGTGCTGCAATCAATAAGTTTAAAATTGAAACAGACTAGACAAAACTCTTGTTTAAATTTATTGCAAGTATTTTATAGTTTATGTACACATTTATTTACAAAGTAATGCATGTACTTCATTCTTTTTTCTTAGTTTTATCAACTGTATAATAAGATCCAGATTTCTAAATAAGTATAATAAAAAAAAGTTTTAAAACAAACAAAACAAAAATAAATGACCAAAAAGACAGACGTAAAAACGGAATGGGACCAACTAAAACTTGTCTTCAATACATGCAGGAGCAAGTTGATTTACATCACTGAAAAAAATAAATAAATACTATTGACAAATAACATTCTATAAACTACAAGCATATTGGAAATTAGTTTTTGTCCATATATAACTGCCTTCTAACATACACAAAGTACTATGTGCTGTATCATATACTCTAAAAGTTGGCCCTTGATTCTACATTACTACATTATCTGTAATGAGTAATAATGATTGTCTCTTCCAATTTACATTACATTCTACGCAGTGCATGTCAGCCCTTCCACTTTGATATGTCCTCTATCTTCTTTACATACTATGATTGTTAATTTGCGGTTCAGGTCATTATTTTAAGAGAAGTGCCATCTTTGCGGATTGAATTTGTAACACACATCGCAGGGGGTATAACATCAAACAGCTGACAGAAGTTATTATTGGCACCTACATTTATGTTCACCGTCAACATTTGCACTGGGATCATAATAAAGTTTAGTGTTTTAGCTTATTCTACTTTGGTTAGACTAACCCAAATCATTAATATGCGTACATTTATGTTTGCTTCATTACCATAATGAAATAAAAGCATGTTTTCTTTAAACTTTATCAAACAAGGTTCATTTACATTTTGAAGTAGTTGAAGTGAACAAACGTGAATGGAGTTTCTTTCCTAATAATAATGAAAGGCCTATCTGTCAAATGTTTTGCTGCTGCAATATTACCGTACATGAATTTCCCAGCATAACACACCGTACGCAAATTACACACACAAATGATAAGTGAGGGCCTCACGCTTTATGCCCTCACTTATCATGACAGGTAGCTAGCTCACAAGATTCTCAGGAAGGATGTACAATCTGGTTAAGTTATATTAAACAATCTGTGTAGTAGACAGATTGTTTGCAGGGGGTCTCCCTGCATTTCCACTGAGAAATCTAGACCCTGGTGTCAATATCTCCCCCGGCCAAGCGGGGACTGCCACATGCCTCTTTGAGCAGTAGAAGTGTGATCTCTCATGCAGGGGGTTTGAATCCCGGGTAGGACATGAAAGTTACAGAAAAAACAGTTATTTTATCCTCTGTAATAATGGTCTGGTAATACACAACATTCAATGTCTTGAACTTTTCTCATTGCTGTGGTGATGAATCAGGTCAATATAGCCATAAAGCTATTTGTTTTTTATAGTCAGTCCCTACATTTACATGCACAAATGATCTCACTTTACCACTTTCAACCTGGCATCCCTATTTTGGCCATGTTACAGTTTTGAAACTTTTCAGAATCTTTCAAAATGTTTCAACATTATTTAAAATGTTCAAAAATAGCAAAAATAGCAGACCTAAAAGCTGACACAACGCATCTCGGTACCATGTGCTGTGAGCTTGTAAATCAGATATCTTACACTGCATTGCTCATAACCATGCTAGATTGTTTTTCTAATATGCAATGTTGCATATTTCTCCAGGGACTACTTTATCATCTGCCCCAAAACAGGCAACAAGCTATAATAAATGTCATAAATGTCAGTTACTTCATTCCCTTCTGCTTCCAGGAAGCTTTTGCATAATTCCTAAATAAAGATATCAGTTATGAACATTAACAGACAAAATATGTTGAGAAAGTATTACAACTTGTAAGTCTTTGATGGACAGGCTAACATTGTATTGTATCAGTATCTTCTTTACATATCTCAACAACTGATGCCCCAATAATTAAACTAATGTAGCAGTACAGCACGGTTCTTAATTGCAACATTAAAACAGTAAGTATGACCTTAATTAAAGTAACATAACGAGATTAAGGTGTTCAAGTGTTAATTGGAGTATCGTCTTAATGACATTCATAAATTTGTTTGGTGTGCATGTAAACGTAGCCAAAGACAAGATAACTTAATTAAATAATGATGATAGAGTGAGCCATCTAGCATAAGAGCCACGAGAAATGCTTACATTTGTCACTTTATAGTTTTACTATAAGGCATGTGTTTAACTACAAAAAGCTGAACATGACAATGATATATCCAACTTGATTTAATGTGACAGAAACATTTTTCTTTCTTTCTTTCTTTTTTTTTTTTACACAAAATCTAAGGCAAGTACAAGTCTGTGAATAAAAGGAGAACTGTATTTGATGAAGATGAAAACACGTTCAGTCATCATTTAAACATCCAAAGTACAATATCACAAAAAGCACAGTTTCATAAATTGTGTTCTCTTGATGAAGTGATTGGAGCACTTCTGTCCCTTATGGTTTGATATAGGCTTTTCCATAGTTTGTTTTCATAGCACTTGACCGGTCTTTGTGTTTGCTCTCCTCCATCATTTCCTCATCCTTTACGTTATTTTCCCATAAGCGCAGCTGTTGCAGAAACAAGTTAAGTGATAAGATGATTCCGCTTCTATACAGAATAGAAACTCCAATGTACAGTATATCCATTGTTTTCAAGGCTAATGACTCAGCCACTAATCTCACAGAGTGAACAACCAAACCATATTCTTCAAAAAATATAAATATGGATTCATATAAAACTCCTGCCCGATTCTGCACTTTTGTCTGTTTCCTTTTAACATATCCATCTGTCATCTGTGGAGAAACATCTTTTAGCTACTCTCATTCCATTCAGGCATGATGCTAACACTATGCACAGTATGGTACTGGTGATGTGGGGACAGTGTACGTGGGATGCCATGAGAATACAGGTACTCATTTCCTTGTAGCCCAGCTGTGGGTGACTGGATCCCAGCCCCCGGGCTACACTGACGGCCCAGAGTCTGATGGGTCATGGAGCCCTGATACATGGCAGCATGGTGGGCGTCACCCAGTTGTGGAGAGGCGTGGCCTCCCACCCCACCTAGTCTGGACACCAGAGATCCTGAGGTGAAGTGGGCTGAGAAGTGCTGGTAGGGTAACCGCTCCATCGGCTGCATGGTGGTGACAGAGCAACTACCGTAAGGTGAGACGCTGGCCCACGTGTTACAGCTGATGTCCTCCAGGCTAGGAACGGGCTCCGCACCCTGGGATGCGCTGGCATACATACAGGCCTGACGCTGGCTTGACTCGCTGCGGTAGGGCCCGCCGCCCAGGGCAAGAGTCTGGGGATAGCTGACTGGACGGTAATAATGGTCGTCCTCACTGGAAGAGCTCTCCAGATAGGCTTTCTTGTAGCTGTGCTCACCTGAGTGACAGTCATCCTCCACTGCAAACAAAATTAGACTTTGTTTAACATTATTATTTATAAGTTATATTTCCCTTTAGGGTTAGATTACAATTCCTTTTAGCAATCATTTGTATGTTGACAAAAACCTTCTCACAATCTAGATTCGATCATCCAATTTGTTTAAAGTAGGGCAACAGATAAGGGACATGATATAATTTACAAATCCCATCGCCGAAGAGATTTGGTGTAGACAGTTGCAACTCAGGTCCGTTTTGCCAAGTATAAAGGGTTTAAGCGGTTAAATATATCATTTTATGTATATCGATATTCTAAGAGTGTCCCTGTATTTGTCGAGTGGTGTGGTCAAGCGAGAGCAAAGTAATATACTTGCATTTAATTTTCAGTGCTTAAAATGATCTGTTGCCCTATCTTTAAACTTTAAGACAAGTGATTAGTGATTAGAATCTACTACGTGAACCAAGTTATTTTCAGACCAGCTCCATTAATCATGCAGTAATTCCTTCTATACACAGGCTGTTGCAGGAATCAAAACAGTGACTTTTCACATACTGGAAGGTCTCTATTGATAACCAGGTTATCAGCAATAGCCTGGTTGTTAAGAATGCCCTCGTCCCTTTGAATAAAAAGTTGCAACACGTCGACGTGGTTTGAAGTTAGAGCTCATTTTCACAAGAGAATACTCTACCTTTTCGCTTAATGCAGTGGTAGTCTTGGCCGTGCTCGTGTGGCAGAGGGTAGGATCCTGATTGAGGCAGCAGGTCCTGTGAGGTGCTTGTGACTCCATTTTCACATTGAGAGTATGGAGGGGCCAGGCTGCTTGGTGTTGCCATGCCTTGGACCTCTCCACTGAATGGACTTTGGCTTGTGCCCACTCTCTGGCGTACTGTGCTGCGAGGGACCACTGGGTATTCTTTGGTACTGCACACACACACACACACACACACACACACACACACACACACACACACACACACACACACACACACACACACACACACACAAACACAAATATTTCCTTGTAATGTGCATTGTTTTTTTGTCTGTTCATTTTGCAACGATTTATCTTGATCATTGTTTTCACTGGTAATTGACACACATAAGGCTTGATTTATAGTTTGTTGTCCGCCGGTGTCAGGCAACTATAACTTGGCTGATTTATAGCTAATGTTACGTGACACTGCCACGCAACTAACTATAAATTAAGTCTAACATTCCCACAGCCTGCATCGCTTTGTGTTACTTCACTACTATTAGTCTTACTAGTATTTCTCATCAATATTTAAGTGTGGTTGCACAATGATATCTGTTTATAAAATGTAAAGCAAAATGCATTATTTGTATAAAACAGAATAGATATGACTAGAAGTTTATTACCTATTACTGCCCTACAGAATAATATGACTTTAATTATCTTAATATTCTCATGACATTCACCATCTATGCGTCACCCACTTAGGATGCACTGGGAGATATTGTTCTGGGGTAATCCCTTTCCAGTGCAAATGCCAGTGTATATTTCCTTCCTATTAATCTATAGGATCCACAAATAGATCATTTTGCTACTTCTGTTTCTTTGATTTCATGGATATTTCCTTTTGAAACGGTGACCTGGTTTTGCAATAAGCTTTCCCTTCTGAATTCTAACCAAGAGCAGACGTGCGTAGCTTACTGTACTTGGCAGGGTTGGGTTAGACAATGGCATTTAAGAATGATAGTGTGGTTTGGACTCATACCAAGCTCAATTCATTTGTGAATTTCTATACGTGAAATGTATTTCACTCCTACACAGTATTATCTCATGGCACACACTCACTTAATTTTACTTTAACATCTGCAAGATGATCAAGTGTCCTATCTACTTGGGGGTATTGAAAAATATCTAAGAAACATGATCTTTAATGAAATTCTTCCAGGTCTTTTCTTTTCTTGGTTGTTGTTTTTTTTTGCTTATTCACATTTTCACAACTTCACCCAAAGAAGGATAATATAAAGAAGATGAGATTATTCTGTGTTGGATAAATAGAGAGATTTTTTATCTCAGCAGCACAGAGTGGAAAAGATTTTCCAGTTTTCTCTGACTGAGGAATTCATCATTTGAAAGCAAATGATGCCTGTGTCGGCTATTCAAGGGGGTGGGTGAGTTTCAAAAACAGATTTTCTCCTTTGAAAATGTGTTTTCCACACAGTATGGATGTGTGCTCAATCCCTCATCTGGAGCAAATAATGGAGCGAGAGAGCGTGCGAGAGAGAGAGAGAGAGCAATATGAGGGACCAAGCGATATCACCAATCCAACAGACAGAGAGAGAGGGGGGGGGGGTGTGTGTGGAGAGGGAGAGAGAGAGAGAGAGAGAGAAGAGACACAGAGAGAAGAAAGGGAGAGAGACAGAGAGGACACACACACACACACACACACACACACACACACACACACACACACACACACACACACACACACACACACACACACACACACACACACACACCACACGCAACTGGTATACAGAAATATCCTGGTAAGTATGGAAAGTTGCGTGAAAGGGAGATGTTGCATTCATGTTTCAGAAGCAGGGCCAGATCAGCCATAATATTCTTCAACATGAAGACTGGCTCCATCTCAAGAACTACACTTACATCACATGGGGGGGGGGCAGGGGCAGGGACCAGGGACGACAGCCACACTGAAAATAACACTCATAACTGGCTTGCACTATGGCGATTGAGGGATTACTTTGGGGTTTGTTAAGTGACATTTTGTGACTTGGATGTCAGTAATCCCTATCTAATTGTGGTTACATTTATCCACTCCTGTTCACTATGCACCGTTCACTTTGGATAAACAATGACATGGATAGGAGCCTCATATTACAGGAAGAAATGGGGTCTACAGATAGAAGTCCATGCATGAAGTAGATCCCAACATGAATGATTGAAGCCTGTATGGATATATAGCTACCTCTGCATTCTGGACATCCGGTGCAGTTCCATGTCATCACTCCCACGAAAGCCTTTTGCGAAAGGGTTGTTCTCAATCTTCAGCTGCGTTATCTGCAATCGCCAAAGATATTTTAATTGAATTATGTGGTCGATAAGTATTTTTTGTTAACTTACACAAAACAAATAAGTGAAATTCAACAAAAGTTGTTATGTATGGTCCTATAAATATACTTTAATTATTTTGTGCAATCACTTGCAAAGGGATCAGTCTCACAATAGACTGGGAAAAAAACATAACAAAAAACAACAACAACATACTGTAGGTTATATTTTGTGAAACTTAATAAGGTTTGTGATAGACTTGGCTAGTATTTTCTTTTCTTTTCTCTTCACTTTGAACAGTTCAGTAGAAAACATTCCTTATTGAATGAACCAATCAGCATTTCACTGTAACATGTTTTGATCAAAATATTTAAAATCATTTTCATATGTTGTGCCAAGACATAAAAAAGGCAGTGTGAGTTTTGAGAACCACCCTGAAATAGTAGCTTAAGCCTCACAAGGTTAAACAAAATCCAGGGATATCCCTCTTGAGCAGTGGTTTCTGGCAGGTAATTAGTTGGCAACTCTGGTCTGCTTCCCTCCTTCTGACAAGACGGGATGTTAGTCTGCACGCTGGCTGACACTTTCTCCAAACTATGTTAAAGCTCTGATACTTTTCTAGATTCTGGACTGGTTCAGTGGTGGAAAAAGTACTCACATATTTTACTTAAGTAAAAGTATCAATACTTCAGTGTAGAAATACTCTGAAAAAAAAGTCAGGTAATCGAAATTTACTTGAGTAAAAGTACAAAAGTATTGGAATCAAAATATACTTAAAGTGCCAAAAGTAAAAGTACTCATTATGCAGAAGTTCAAAATGTATAAAAAATCTCTTGAAAATAGCAAAGCTCACAATGCCTCACACCTTAACGCATTGTGAGCTTGTAGATCGGCTATTTTCAAATGGCCGAAATATATATAGGGCTGAAGTGGTTAATGTATGTTTTGTGATAATAATATATATCTACAAAGTAACTATATAACTAAAGCTTCCAAATAATTGTAGTGGAGTAAAAGTATAATATTTGCCTCTGAGATGTAGAGTGGAGTAGAAGTAAATGTACTGAAAATTGGAAATACTCCAAGCAAACATTACTTAAAAGTGTACTTAAGTACTTGAGTAAATGTACTTAGTTACTTCACACCACTGGACTGGTTAATGGACTATTATGTTTTGTTTTAAAATGTGAAATACATTTTGAGTAATTATTTTAGCAACTTTCCTGCCACAATGCACAGTTTCTAAGAAACAATATCTAAAATGTTTAGATATAACATAGTGGGATGAGAGGCCCTGCAACGATATTTTTTGCTAAATAAATTGAAGATGAAAATAATCTTTAATAGAACGTCCATCTACTGAAATACATGCACCAAATATTTCAGTAGCCCAATATTCGAATAACATTTTAGTCATATTATATTTCAAGATTAGGTCTACTTAATTGAAGCCTATCCACAATAAGATTGTTTAGCCTATAATCATTTGTGCCCATCATTTTGGTAAGGTTTAGGCAATTGAAGGTTAAATATGATTTTCATCATGAAAATAATATTTAGCCATCAAACCTCATTTGAAGATTTAATGTCTAACTAAAATGTAGTTATTCTAACTTTTATATAAATGTTTTCCACTTGATTTGAGCTTTAGCAAGACGACATTTAAACACTTTCTCATAGACTTTAAACAAGATATTTCATTTATCTTAACTAAGAAGCTATAGCAGGTGAATCAGATGTTGCTCGTGCAGGCGGCTCTCTCTCCTCCTTAACATATAACGATAAGCGGGTTGGCAGATGTTTGAGCGTTTGATTCAACAGTTTCGGAAGAGAAAAATAATGTTTTTCTAGGGGTCTGGCAAGCCCCAATAATTAGAGCAGAGTTGCGTTCTCAAGTCAGGCCCCAATAACTTGTTGAAATAATGAATGTTTTCTTCAGAATGTCGGTCATTTGGGCTTCCTGTTCCCAGAAACTTAGAGAATTTGGATTGGCTGCGGAGACATTATGAGCCCTCGCCCCCTCTCCATAATATTCCCTGTGCCTCACACTAAAACATAGGCCTACCCCGACTAGTTAAAAACGGATGTTAAACAGACTCTGCTTATAGAAATGACTCTGTCTGTCCCATAAGAGTTTTAGAATTCGGGAATTTAGAAAAGTTACAAAAATAATAAATACATAATAATAAAAAACACTCCAGCTTATTTCTTCATTTGGACCTATAAGTCTTCGTGATTAACACCTGCGTTTCTTCTAAATATTTCATTGTGCATCGCTGGGAGAATGCGCTGCTGTCTACCGTAATTGTTAATCATGTTCACCTGGCCTATACCGTTCATGACATTGAACGCAGAAAAATCATAGTTGTTCAGTCTGGCAAATCATGAAGTCGATTACTAAATAGGCAAAGGTTCCGTTTATATTCAAATACATTTCAGTTAAGTTAATATTGCATATACCAAGTAATAATGCAATACTTGTTGCAGTATTTTGACTGCGCCCAAAGACTTCTCTTGGGGCACCTGTCTGTCAATATAAGGAAACAGAACCCTCTTTGCTATTTTGTCAGGTTGAATCATAACCAACTAAATTATACTGAAGGGAACAAGTTGGTTATAAATAGGCCTATAGGTTATTAAACGTAAAACGATTCCGTCTTAAACAAGCTCGTTGAATAGCCTATACGTTAGATAAACATTCTAGACAAAAGATGACGTTAGCATTGCTAACATCATTGCTAACTTAGCAATAGGCCTAATACAAATAATTATAATTATAACAACAACAATAATAATAATAATAGGCCTAATAAAAACAATACAAATTTGCACTGATAAAACGTTATCCTACGACAACGTATAATAATGTATTTGCCCTATTATTGAAGACACAAACGCTATAGGCCTACTTTGAAAAGAATGACATTGAAACTGGTCTTTTGATGTCCCACCCTGTCCAACAGTCAGACTACAGTAGGCCTACTTCACTGTACAGTATAGACTACAGTAGCCCTTCGGGCAAGTTGTTTTCCGACCCATGCATGGAACTCTCATCATTCCCATCTGTCAGTGACTCTGTCATATCAGCAATTATCAGGCCACATCCTGCAGCTCAGGGTGACAACACTATCATCATCGCGTGCGTGTGTGTGTGTGTGTGTGTGTGTGTGTGTGTGTGTGTGTGTGTGTGTGTATATATATATATATATATATATATATACAAAATGCCCCCCCCCCCCCCCCAAGGACCTCTGGCGGTACCCGGACCCCACTTTGAGAACCACTGCTCCAAACCATGTCAAATCTCTGATACTTTTCTAGCTTCTGGACTGGTTAATGCGCTATTATGTTTTGTTTTAGTTTATTATTTATTTTGATTTATTATTTTAGCAACATTCCTGCCACAATGCACAGTTTCCAAGAAACAATATCTTAAATGTTTAGATATAACATGGTGGGATGAGAGGCCCTGGAAGCGATATTTTTTCGTATATATTTGTGTGTATGTATGTTTGCTGTTATGCATATTCCAGCTATATCTTCTTGTTGGGCCTTAGCTTAATGTGGAAATCTTATAAAGGTGATTAAAATAAATTATGACGGTCTGGGGAACAAATGTAATTTATGTCATGTTAGCATCAAGGGAAAAACATACAGAAAAAGATATCTCAAAAGTGTAAACACTTACCTTGTGGTTTTGATAGGATGTGACCGCAATGAAGGCTGTCTCAGGGAAGACGTGAGTGCAGAACGCGGTGTTTTTAGACCCAAAGCCATTATTTTCATCCGCTTTGACGATGTGGATCCTCGGTTGATATTTATGCATCGAGTTCAGGATAATCTATAATATAAGAAAACAGGTTATATCATTCAGAGACACGTTGTTCGGTCATTTCTGGTATGGGCACTTAAGTCATCGTACAATATCTGAAACAATAACACTGTTAACATAGGCTAAACTTTTCAGGCGTAGGCTACATTAAAAGAAGCTTTCGCAAATCTGAGAGCTCAGCTCCTTGAATCTTGTCGAAATATTTTCCATATTTAGCATAGTGAGTTGCAATTATCTTTTAGTTTTGAGTAGGCCTATTGTTATTGTACATCTTTTAGTTTTTTTTCTGCAGGCTGTGGTGCATGTGAAGGCTATCGGTCGCGTGTGTTGACAGAGTAAAGCCATTACACCCGTTACATCTGGTAGACATGCTTGTATACAGATGGTAAACATGCTAAACCCTTTTTAATTGTCGAGTGTCATAATACTTGATCGATTCGTGGCCCTATAGGCTATGCTATATGCGTCAATTAGCGTGCAATTCCATGGTCAATACGTGATGATGAGTAATAGCACACATTTATTACACACAACAAACAGCCTACATCGCTTTGCTTTTCTCTTCATAGGGTCAGTTGGTCAGATAAGCTCCCAGAAAGCTTTAAGCATTCATTCGGCTTTGCCTTGGTGAATTTTACTTTTGATCTTTTTCATTGAGCTCAATAGCCTCATATCTGAACTTGAAATAACGTAGCATACGTAGTATAGCAAAAATGATTACTATTTGTATAATTGTTAATTTATATATATATATATATATATATATATATATATATGTGTGTGTGTGTGTGTGTGTGTGTGTGTGTGTGTATATATATATATATATATATATATATATATATATATATATATATATATATATATATATATACACATATATATATATATATATATATATACACACATAATACCTTTTATATTGTCATGATTAAAACATTATTATGCTCTTACATTTTTTTATGCAACACAATTGACCATGCCTAATTGAATACATTAAAATACATTTACGTCACATCATATATGCATGCAGTCCTATGTGTTAATTTATCCATCTGTAACTCATAGAGAGTATAGGCCTATACATGGCACCAAATGGATTTGACCCTTATGGGTCCATTTGGACCGTCTCTGAGTTTACAGTGTGTAGGCTATATCGGAGCACATGCTCGTCCGACTTCCCTTGCATCCTCCTCTCAACATCAGGCTAACCTACTTAGAACTTAGAGCCAGTGGCTAGTCTGGCGACATTAAGACGCGGTCCACGCAGTTGAACTTGAGCTTTGCTCTCCTCTTACTAAGGGCCTCTCATCCGTGGACCTTAAGTCTAATTGTTCTGACGGACCAGGGAATCGTGCTCATCAGCCCTGAGCATTGTAATGGTTTTTAATGTAATTAAACCCATTTACACTGCAGGCCTACAGATAACGAAATATTATTTCCCTTCCGCAGTTCCGCTGATTCCCTCTTTTCCCTTCTTAAGTCAGATTTATACTTCGATGTACGACGGGGTCTCGCACTGAAAACAGCCTGGGGGGGGGGGGGCGGGTTCGGCGTTACCGCAATAAGCATCACACAATCACACACACACCAGCCTCTGTCGCTGCTGCACGGACAACACAACTCACACAACTTTGGAGAACAGACTGAGAAAGACTTGCTATGACTTGTTTTTAGCTATGACCCCCGAATGCATTCTCGAGCTTAAATCAACTGCTGAGGGATTTTACAAACAAGAGGATGGTGTCAATCTTATCAGAATTTCCAATTGAACTTTCAGTCAATTTCACAGTGCATGCTGTATGCATTAAGCCACAGCAGCCATTTTGAACAGCCATACACTGCATGCATCATACATGTAGCCTATACCAATCTGCCAACCAATTCGGTAATCTGTTTTGAGAGATTATGCATGTACTGTACTACTAGATTGTAAACGGTGAATAACAGTTGTAGCTCAATGAACATCGAGGAATTGCTTAATAATATCAAAGCATGTCTGTAAATCTTTAAAACCAGTGTCACTTAAATGTAAGGTGCAAACATTAGGGGTTTGGGTTGGAAATACAAAACAAATAAAAATAAAAATAAAAATAAAAGTGTACACACACACACACACACACACACACACACACACACACACACACACACACACACACACACACACACACACACACACACACACACACACACACTCACACAGATGGATCTTTTAAAAAATATGACTGAAAGGTTCATTAACAGGAGGTCCATACAGAGCATCAAATTTGAAAACAGTACAAAGTTAATCTAAGAAAGGAACAATCATGTACTTCAATCTGTGGTGTGTGTGTGTGTGTGTGTGTGTGTGTGTGTGTGTGCGTGTGTGTGTGTGTGTGTGTGTGTGTGTGTGTGTGTGTGTGTGTGTGTGTGTGTATGTATGTATGTATGTATGTAGCCATCATCACTAATGATAGACGCATGTCAGTCAAATTTACAGATATCTCCATAACCACCTTTTTTTTTTTTTTTTTTTTAATGTTTATTTATTGCTTTTGACCAGCACATAGTACATAGGAAAAACAGTTGCCATAGGATGTCAAAAGTAGTTTTTTTTCTTTTTTTCTTGTGCCCTTACATCTACCCCCCACCCCAATCCCACATACCACATTCAGACATGTAACATACACTTAACTCAAAACAAAATAATAATAAAAAAAATAATAAAAAATAAAGAAAAGAAAATAGTCAATTCATATGTATTATTTCCCTCACTACCCCTCCTAGCCCTCCCCATGGTACATATGGAGTGTATCCAAGAAAAGAAACATAGGAATCTATTATTTTCTTCCTTTAACATGTATTAACCTAGAGCTTGTCAACGTGTCGATGGCAGTGTTTGCTTTATCTGTCCTGTAACGTCTTTAATTTAGTTATATATTTAATCATAGGGCCCCAAACCTGATCGAATTTGCCCGGTGATCCTCTCAGATTAAATTTTATTTTCTCCAAATGTAGGTACATCATGAGGTCTTTAAGCCATACAGATGCTTTAGGGGCCAGTGGTGACTTCCACTCCAGTAGTATCCTTCTTCTTGCCACCTTTTGTTTTTATTCAGATTCATATACCTGAAGTTTTTAATTTGTGCAAGGAACCATTAAGGAATGGAAGGAATGAAGTGCATTGTATAGTATGTCAAACACTACTGTATATATTCAGTAAAGGCTTCATTGAGGTCTGTAGAAATATTACCAACGTTCAGACAAACCACAACAACAACCCATTAATGCAAACATTGTTCGGTCGCAGCACAATTGACCCATTGTTCCATAAAACCACTAGGGGATAAGTAAAATACCATATGCTAAAATGTCTGTCACTGAGACATCTTGCCTGGAAATGCAAGAATCTATATTTGATGATGGACAATAGCATGGTCCAGACTGTGGGTTCCCAGGGTTCAATATGCCTGTTAGGATGGGAAGGATAAAGGGGTGAGCAGTGTGGGGTTGCTGGGTTTTTGTGGACCACCCACTGGGGCCCCAGCACACGCCTCGTCTCCCTGACTCAGCCGCTGCCCCGACCGGGTCCCAGTATCTCTGTTCCCCCTGCCTCTGGATGATAGCATTTAATGATAGTGAAGGATCACCCTGGGTCTCGAGCCGCTGCCCTTTGCTTTCAAGTTCCCCCACATCAGAGGGTTTCCCCGAGCCTCGGGATTAACAGGCTTTGTACACCATCATCTATTGCTCATCTCACACTGCCAGTCAAATATAAACACTGAATCCTCACACTCCACCGGCCGGCCCAAAACATGTGTGGGAAGGCAAGCAGACGAGTGCAGGAGCAAATTGAGGGGAGAGATGAATAACACTGAGAAATATTTTGTGAGTTGTCTGAGAAAAAGATCAAAGTGAAAGCTACAGCTTGGTATGAAATGGGAAACCAAAACAAGTAGGCCTGTTTGTGTTGTTAAGAGGCATAGAGGGAAAATGCAAACTGTAAGGCACAGATCTTACTGTTCTGTATAAGCTGGTGTAGAGAGGCTGTACTCCTTACTGTGTATACTTTAGGATTTGAACCCCGTTTTTTCCGTGTGGGAGCCCAAACCTCTACTGCTCTTGCAAGAGAGAATCCCTGGTCAGGGTAGATATTGCGCTTATGAACTTCAGACTTCTACTTGTCAACCAGCTGGTGTGTTGACCTGACACCGGGGTCTACATTTCTTAATAGAAGATTATATAGGAGACAACCTCCAACCACTGCAGAATATCTATTAAAGAGTGTTTATTTACAATACAGTTTTGTTAAAATAATGTCTTAATAAGTTTTGGATTGCAACTACAAACTACAAAACAATTGTGCGTTGGAGAGGGAGGTCTCTGTTTTAAAGGAAATCTTCAGTTATGTCTTAACTTTATCCAACCTGCGTGGTTCAGTCACATGTGTGAGTGCAAGTAATTATACATTGTCTCAAAGTTATCTCAACCAGCTGGACCAACAAGCTGATGGAATATAATTCTGGCCAGCCACCAGTATTTCATTTATGAATCCCATGGTGCACTCTCTCTCTCTCTCTCCCAGCACGAAAGAGGGCAAGCCAGGAACCACTGCAACCAATCAAAACGGCATTTTGGCCTCAAAATTTACAACACTGCTCACATTCCGACTAAGCTCAGATTTCATTATACCAGCTGCGTTTTGGCAAAAGAACAATCAGCATGGGAGCCATGTCACCAAGGATAGATAGTTGATTGTGATATTTGTCACTGTGATTGCCCAGAAGCAGTCTCATTTAGATACATTCAGATCAAATCAGCTGATCCAAACAACAAAAGAACCCCAACAAAACAAGACTTATGGCCACTAAAATCATTGTTAATTTAATAATTAAAAGGTGTTATAGACAACATTCAACCACTAGATGCCGCAAAACACACACCACATCATTAGTCTCAGTGGCATAAGGTTCCTTATTTCCCTGAATCATGTCGATAAGCAGCACTCCTGCAGTTTGCACCATTATAACACATACAGCATCTGGCTGCCTCCAAGTGTCTGTTTGGGGGGTACCTTAAGTGCAATCTCTCTCTCTCTCTCTCTCTCTCTCTCTCTCTCTCTCTCTCTCTCTCTCTCTCTCTCTCTCTCTCTCTCTCTCTCTCCTTTTCCCCCCACTATTATCATTGCCGCTACATTGCCTGAAGAAGCCAAACAAGTTTTACTGCTTCCAAAGTGAATATAAATGTTTTAATAATGACCACAATCATGTCATCCTTTTGAATTTATCTAGGTAACTGAAGCAAGTCACTGACATATCCATTGATAACACAGCACAACACATTTTCTTCTGTTTTTATTCCATCCAATTTCATTTTGTCTATTTATCTAGTTTATCGATGCAACATTCTACAAAAAGACATGTAATTGTGTCATTTTAACTGATGGGAGGTTCTTCCATAATAAGACTGTTTGGGTTTCTATGTAGCTCCATTGTCTCTTTTTCTTTTTTGACATGTTGTAAACCAAATTGCCCCGCTGGATAATAAAGCTTTACCTTACATTACCTTTGCTTACCTTACCTTAACTTCCCCTGCAGTATTTGCTTATGTATTATCCCCCCCCCCCCCCCCCATGTTATTTACGTTTTTCTTGTGCTAATGAGTAAACTTAAATTACTCAAACTCAAGTTGGCCACAAAGTCGCAATCAACTTGCCTTTTATGAAAACCTCCTGCCATGCAACAGGCCATTTCTTCAATGGTAGACATTAACAAAGATAAGTCATGTTTACGTTGTTTTGTGTAAGGCATGGATAACATATGCCTGGGGCCAAAGAACTCAGAATAATGGGCAGTAAAAGTTATAGGAAATGGATGCCATACAATCTTTCCACTGGCGTGCACCAAGGGGATGGGGTCGGGTGGGGGAGGTGGGGGTGCAGGTGGTGGTGGCGGTGGGAGTGTGCGTGCGTGCGTGCGTGCGTGCGTGCGTGCGTGCGTGCGTGCGCGCGCGTGCGTGCGTGTGTGTGTGCGTGTGCGCGTGTGTTGCATGTTTGTTGTTCGTCATTTCTTGATCAAAACTGTCCATTGCAGGATTTCAATATTAATCTACAATATTAAAAATGACAACCATTATACATTGTAAACACATTAAATCCGTTCTTACATTTGAAATAAATTGCTAATAATAAATAAATCTTCTGCTGATATTACGAAAGAAAATTCTACAGTTGTACATTTACAGCTGGACTCTACGTGAAATGTTTTGCAGAGCGTTGTAGAAATTACAGAATTATGGGACTGGTATACTGTAATTTGGGTATATATATACATATATATATATATATATATATATATATATATATATATATATATATATATATATATACACACACACACACACACACACACACACACACACACACACACGTACGTACGTACATACACACACACACACACACACACATGTATGTATGTTATGCACACACACACACACACACACACACACACACACACACACACACACACACACACACACACACACACACACACACACACACACACACACACACACACGTCAAGAAGCTATAGGGCCACTAGGACCTGATACCAGGTTTCTCAGAAGGACAAGCTGCACTACAACAATTTTGAAAGGACGTTTATTCAAAGCTTACAAATCAAATTTTAAGAGCAAATCTCAAATTGAAGTCAAACCGCATTAAGTGTAAAATGTTTGCCAGTGTGGTGACATAGCCCAAAATAATATGTTAGCGGAATTTCCCATTCACTTTTATAGACCAGATTACTTGAAACGGTCTCCCATTTATCCAATAAAAATGTATTTCAAAAAGACCTCAGCACAAGATGATAAACAAAAACTAAATTGGGCGGAACTCCTTGATAACTAGTAAGGATGCTGGAGGCTCTTCAAGAAAGGTTGGAATTTTAATATAATCTAACAACATGCAAGTGGTGTCAAATCATGTCAAATGACCTTTATTATTCAGTCAAAATATGCCAAATGTGTCACTTTTAGTTATATCTAGCTTCACATATGACCTTTCAGTAGTGTATTGTAATTTGCCCGAAGACTCTCAAAGATGAGGAAGGAAAAAAAAGAAACAAGGTTGATTGGTAACTTTTTGCTATTCCACTGCTAACATCAGGCTATTTTCATGTAAATTTGATGTGAACTTTCCTTGACCTCTGGAACATTTGTATTGGTCTATTTATGCAAACAAAAAAGCTTAACATTTTCTTGAAAATAAAACTCTTTAAAGGTCAACCTCTAAAATACATATTTCCAAACAAACTGTAAACGCCACTGTCATTTATTCTACCAAGAATATTGTACATAGCCTACGTTGGGACAGAAAAAGGAGAGAAAGAGTGGAAAGATCAGGCCTATATTATTTTACATTTAGAATAGGGATTTTTCTTCTTTCAGCTGTCTGTCAGAAAGGCAATTTTCGGTCCATGGGACAAAGCCTGCCAACTCTCCCTCTCTACAGTCAGGTTTTTTTTTCTTTTTTTCTTCAGAACTCTCCCATATTGTGGAGTCAAGTCCAACATGCCACTAACTTCCTTAAATATCTCGATGTCTCTGATGGCTGCACTACTAATGAATGCAGATGTTTGGGAGCTAAGAGAAAACATAGGCCTATATATTACTTGGCTGTGTGTCCAATCCCCACTAGAAAATACCCATGCTGTGTCCTGTCCGCTAACCGTGATCTATAAATAACACAGCAAACAGATAAAGCAAAGCAACCTACGTGTCCGAACGGGTCGAGGTGGTTGTTGGTCAGTTTCAGCTTCTGGAAGGACACGAGCTGCCTCATCCAATGGGCCCCCGTGGCAGGAGAGTCCGGGTGGACGTACAGCCTGCCAGGCATGGCGGGCTCGGCCTTGCCCGTCACAGACCTGCAAAGCATACCGTCACACAGTCAGACTTCAACACCTCGGATTTGGCCAAACTTTTACATTTCAAGAACCCCCCGCTTGACTCTGACAGTGTACAAACCAACTGATTGGCCACGTATGGGAATGTTTCTCTGCTATAGCCATTTAACTCGGTAGTCGGTACACATGTTATATTCTTTCTTGGTGAAACATGTCGATTATACCCGTTTGTTGTTAATGAATTATTAATACATTTAAATGCATCATGCCGTTCACTCAGACTTCATTTAGAGAAATAGTGCCATTTCTAATCACTCCCATTCTGATTTAGCATTAGCAAAGGGTTGGAAACGATGTAATCACTAATCAGGCTAGTAGAATAATCTAGGACAAAACTAAGGCTAGTATATGACCAGCCATGATACATAATAAATTCATTCTGATTCGAACAGCGTGATAATTTGTCTGTGTTGTAGAGTGCAAGCCTAGCAGTGAAAAACATTTCAATTAATTAGACTACTACACAATACATAGACCAATTACGCACTGTCCCTAATTATATATTTTTTTAAAGTAGGCTGTTAGGATTTGCCTCGAACGAAACATTGCCGTAGATGGAAAACAAGACTCGTCAATCACTGACATAGCCGACCGTAACGTATATAGGCTAAAACTGGGTTTTGGACTTTGCTGCGGCCGGGTCACCATGAACCATGGTGGTAATTTGGACCTGGCTGGAAGGAGGACATTGTTTTTCAGCACTCGTTGATCAAGGGAATAATTAGTCCCAGAACATGCTTTGGCGGGTCATTATCGGTGGTATTGGCATATGAGTATCCCCTTTAAGTAGGCTATCCCCTCTTTGAAAAGCACTGACCCAAACAAGGCATCCTTGACCACGGTTACAAAGATAGACATGACACTAAACAAATAGGCGTGCTTGAATGACGTGAAAACTCTAAATCAGTGCTCACATGTGGTTCTCAAACTTTTTCGTACCAAGGACCCCCGAATTGATATATATTTGGCCACGGACCCCCATCTTAAAATGTGTTGAGCCAGGGACCCCCCCCCCCCCCCTCCCCCAGAAGATAAGATTTGTGTTTAAAGAAATCTAAATGATTCCACTTTCAAGATTTTCAAAAAGGTTCAAAAATAGCATATGTAGGCTACAAGCTCACAGCTCAGCACGCATTGACGCACTATGACCTTGAATATCTGCTATTTTTTAATAGCCAACCCTGGGGGTCCCCGGACCCCACTTTGAGAACCACTGCTCTAAATCACGAACATTCAGTCCATGCCATCGCGGACTAAACTTTATTGGCATCCATTTGGAAATTCACAGTTCATAATTCTTGTAAATTGTATTATGTCATGATAACCTAATCAATAGCTCGCTATTAGAGAAACTCCACAGATAATTGTGGGCTCCCAAACAAAACACGTCATTATTACATTACAGAGGCTATATAGGCGTAAATCAAAGGATTACTGCGTGCAGGCTCTACACACAGACGTCATATGATTGTTTATTCCCTTATGTAGCACAAACTGTTCACGTTGGCTAATTCACTATTAGCCAACGTATGCGTATTAAAGTAATATCTCATTGCCTACCATTTATTATCGGCAAATTTATAGCGATGATCATCAGCAGGCACAACATCCATCAGAAGTATGTACTTCGTTTTGGGGTTCAGTCCAGTGACCTTCACTTTGAAGCTGGGAAACATTCGCCTGAAAAGAAGAATATATAGTATATTTATAGCATTCATTTCGAGGAACAATGGGAAAAGATCGAAATGTGACAAAGAATATCGCCGTGCTATCACAAATCTATACATTATATCGTTTTATCCGAAGCTTTGAAAAAATACAATTATACAGTATGTCCTTGTGCATGGGCACAATGACATACTGTGCATAGCCTACACAAAACTATTGTGTAATAATGTGTCTACTTTCTTTGTTTTGCATAAAAACTAAATATTTTTGCAAGCAATATGTTAATACAATTACATAAAGAAATTATATAAAACGAGGTATCTACATTACTGAGACACAGTTAAATGCATTCTTTAGAGTGCATGAAGGCAGTCCAAAAAGTATTGCAATGCAACGCTTCTTAACACACAGATGCATAGACTTGCAGAGAGCAGACTTCCTGATCATTTATGCTCTTTAATGGTTATCGCACAATCTTTCTTTGATGCGCCGTGGTGTGAAGACAAGAGTCATGTAGCTCTCTTATAAAATACATTAATATTATTAGTATCGTACTACTATTACATATTACTACTACAACAGGTTAATTATATAAAACATTTATATATCCAGTTGTGGAACAACCCCTAAATCTCACTTTATATTTGGGTAAGATTAGAAAAAACATTGTAAATTAAGTACATTTTAATCTGAACAGGACAACTCAGTCATGTGGCTAGACACAGGCCCGTAAATGATTAACAAAGTAAGTTAAAGAGGTATGGGGGTATGGCTACGGTACATACAATTAGGAATATCCATGGACTCGTGCAAAAACGAAAAAGAAAAAAAGGAGTAAATGACTGAGGAGAATATAATGAGAGCGTTGTGCAGCTGCGAGCAAGACTCTAGCCTTCAGTGCACTACGAAACGTTGTTGCAATTTATAATAAATAACTCAGGACCACAAGACAATCATGACACGAGCAGAGACCACCGATTACCATGCATATTCCTGTTCACACTCATCTGACATGCACTATTTTGACTAGATTCACCCTGAGGACACATGAAAATGACAGTGGTGATGCACAACAAACATCATGCGCACGCGCTGTCTTGCACCTAATATTTTTTTCAATTTCATTTTGCCTGAACACACACACACACACACACACACACACACACACACACACACACACACACACACACACACACACACACACACACACACGGAAATTATTGTCTGCATGCATTCTTTGCAATTCACAGTTTTCCTTAATTTGTGACTTTTCATATAGCCCTAATATTTGACATTATGTGTCAAATATACGACATTAATTCATTCTGCTCATATAGGCGACTTTTCCCTCTTACCTTCCCGCTTTGGTAATGATCATCTCGGTTCCCACTTCGTCAAACTTCGTCCACAGTTCCCTCTCGTGCAGGTAGACTTTTATTCCTTCCATTCCCTTCAAAATAAAACATCTAGTTGCCTATACAGTGATATTGGCGATGTACAATTATTTTTCCCTAAACAGCAAACCATCTAAAACAGTGTAGAGTATAGGCCTAGATTGTACGAGGTCAAAATGGTGAAAAGATGTGTTTCTATTTCCAAAGACACAGTTAAAAGACGAGGTGCGGTGATATGTTGTGAGATGAAACAGACTAACAATTTAAATGAGTGATTAAAATGTCTTATGGGCACAAATCAGGTCTGTGACATTTAAGTATATGCCTAGGCAACGAAATATAAATATCACCAATAACTGCGATTGGTGACGAAAACCTAAAGTAGCCTTGACCTAGCCAGGCTTGCATGCAATTAGTACTGCTGCCTTAAAGACATAATGGGCAGATTCACAATTTCATTCCAATATTTGTCTTTGGTGTGCATAGTTGAAGCTGAGTTCATGAAGCCTACTCAAAATGTAATAGGCTAAAGCATAAAATGCTCAGAGAGCTCCGGGGCTGACACCAGACTTGGGTGATCCTAACCTGTTGAATATAAGTTGTCTGTGCAGTCTGTGAGGATGGAGATTTTCCCGAGCTTCCATTCTGTTTCTCTGATTTACTCTCACTGTGCGATTCCTTTGACTCCGATCCGCCAGGAGAGTTTTGGAGGCCGAAAGTTTCCTCTTGGTCCGCCATGATATGGAGTCCCGAAGACGAATCCCCCAACTGTCAGAACCAAACAAAGAGGTATTTCAAGGTCTATATGTGAGGTGCGTGACTAAACTAACTTAAGCTTTAGGCTCCACGCGACACACACACACACGCACACGCACACGCACACACACACACACACACACACACACACACACACACACACACACACACACACACACACACACACACACACACACACACACACACACACACACACACTTCCATATATATTAGTTCTTTTTTGGCCTACCCAGCATTTTCGCTCGCCAGACTATAGTTACAAATAAACTGAAGGCTTTGGGAATACAATTGGGCAATTTAAACTTAAGTGAATATGCTATAGTAGCCTACACAATTAAAGGAATAGTCATTATTATTATCATAATTTGTTTCAGTTAGCAAGGCTTGCACTTGCAATAGCTCTATATTTCAGTAAGCAGTTTTATGGAAAGATTGGAAACAGGACCGCAAGGACTTTCATGAACGACCTGTTAAAAGGAATTATGGACATTTACGCGTGACTTGGTATCACCGTGACCTGCTAGCCCTAATCATGTTCCCAAACAGCACGAAGAGGCATGTGCTTGGTTACGATATCACAGCATCCAGGGTAAACTGGGCTAAACAAAGCTAGCGGAGCACATTAGGCTATAATAAATACATAAATAAATAAACAAACAAACAAACAAATAAAAGAATCCACACGCATATAGACTACGCTTTTATAGAATGAAGAGATTCGTCCGTATAGCTATAATACAGTCTAAACTGGCATAGGCTACACAGCAATAACAATGTTGTAGGCTAGTAGTATCCTGTAGTAACCTTCTGTCCAAGGAGACGAAACGCGAGACGAACTAGAACTGCTTACCTTCCCAAAAATAGTCTCTATGGGTCACGGTTGAAGGCAACGGGATAAAAGCAGGGAGAGAAAAGTGTCGTTCCCTTTTCAAAACTGTCCCAAAACAGTGTATAATCCAGACGTTGTGCCCGAAAAAGCGAGTATCTCCATCGATATGGCCACTTCTTTCAGAGCAAGTCCAGGTTTAGCTGCTATAGCCTACTATAGCCCGGCGAACGAAGCCAATAGACTAGCCTAGTCAACCTAAAGAAGCTTGAAGATTCGTACAATGACAGCTAAGATCTGTGCGTTGTTGCCTTATTGAGCATTTTACAGCCGCGGACCCTGTAACCCTGCTGAGTGATAGCATGTAACTGTATAGATGGACTCCGGGGAGCCGGTCCGTCACCCCCTCCTCCCTTCTCTTTCCTCCTCTTCTGTTCTCTCTCTCTCTCTCTCTCTCTCTCTCTCTCTCTCTCTCTCTCTCTCTCTCTCTCTCTCTCTCTCCCTCTGTCTCTCTCTCTCTCCCCACCGTGCATCAATGACCAGCAGTGCGTGGTCCGAGGCGGAAGCTCCGGGTCTGTGA